>NC_057343.1:179657500-179969166 GCF_016509475.1 Prionailurus bengalensis
CGATTAAAAAACTACAAACCCAGCTTCATCAGGAACCCTCCGGTTCCACAAATTCTCCAAGGTGTTCACTGATCTAGGAGTCAGGAAACCAATTCCATATTTGTCCCTAACTTGCCACGGGGACTTAGAAAAAGCATCTCATAGCTGTGGGCTTTAGTTTGCTCATCTAGTCAGTGAGCACTCTGGAGATCCCAAGCTCAGACCTTCCTGAGGGTTCTGAATGTTTTCTTCTGGCAGTGGAGGACTGATAACCCATTTGCTTACAGGCATACCTCCACTGAGATGGCCTTGGTCTAGTGATGTTCTGCCTAAATTCTCTTGCCCCCCACAGGCTCCGCAGCTGCACCTGCATCAGCCTTCTCTGGTCACCCCACACCCCAACCCTTCGCGCTTACTTGTTAAAGCCCAGAGCAGTGTCCCAAGCAGTGTCCTTGGTATAAGCACATGCAAAACTCCTGGAGCCAGAAATTCTACCTAGGACCGGGCTGCAGAAGCTGAATCCCCAAAAGCAGGGTGGCCTTTCCTCATTCTTAATTAAAGAGAAACAAAGATCCCAAACAGAGAAGGAAAATGAATTTGAATGTTTTTATTCAGTGACCCTGCTCTTAAATGAGTTCAGATTTCGGCTGCCTTCAGGAAGCTCTCCCTGAACACTCAGCTTGGGGTATGTGTGTCTCTCTCTCAGCACTAGTCACATGGGGCTTTTGCCCTACTTAAAAAAAATGTATACATGCTACCAAATTATATTTTGGAAACACGCAGGGATTTGTTCAGCAAGCTATGTTGTTTTCAGGACCAGCCACGGAGCAGAGGTCAGTGGAGGCTCAGTAACAGGACCAGCCTCGGTGTATCTGAAGTTTTGGGTCCTAGTTATCTGGACAGTGCTGGAAGAGGGCTCCAGAAACAAGGAGGTAGGACTCCCAGAGGCACTGCCTACTTCCAGGATGGCCTCACTCGAGGCATTTGGAAGCCACAAACAGTTTAGAGCCATAAATTGAACAGAAGCTAAAATGTGCTGACCACTTACTACATAGCAGAGCTCGTGCTGAGCATTTGACTTGCATTATCCCTGAAATTCACACAACCCAACAGCTATTTTAAAACGGTAACTACCACTACTGTCTCTGTTTTACACTTGAGGCAAACACGGCAAGTGAGTGGTAGGCCTGGATTTGACTCCAGCAGGAATTGAAAATCCCCACCATCCTCTTCTTACTGCTTCTAATTAGATCCGAGCCTGATGTCTCAGAGATCATAGTAGCAGTTCCAGCAAGAGCATCAGCAATAAAAACCTCCAAGTTTGAGAGCAGGATGGAACCTGAGGAGAAACTGAGGTTCCCAAGGTGGGGGGAAGGGAACTGGCCAGGAAGTGACCCCTGACCACTAGCCTCCCCAGCCAGTTTCTAAGTCACTTCTCTCTGCAGGAAAGGTCTTCTGCTGATTAACATTCCACAGAGGAAGATGGTAAGATAAGACTCTGCTCGGGGGCAAATGCCAGGAGAAATATACACAGCTGGAGCCCTGGACAATTCAGCCAACGTGGTGGAACTCTGTGCAAGAGGGGCCGACCACTCAGGGCTGGGGCTTGCCGTGGCGGCCTGCCCAACAGCCTTGACCCGCTGTGAGCTTCAAACAGGCGTTGTTGTGACAGTTAAATAAGAAGGTGCAGAAGAAGCACCCAGAACTGTGCCAGGCACACAGTAAGGGCTCACCGAATGCTGGTGCCCCTCTTCTCTTTCTTAGGATCCTGGGAGAGAGCAAAGAGCTCTGGTCTCTGGGACTCCAATGGGAATTCACTGGGGTGACCCAGAATTTTGTGCAGGAGAAGGGAATGGTAGACAGTAATGTTTGAGCTTTTAATCTTTGCCTGACCCTGTGCAAGGAACTTCATATCCATCCTTATTATTATTTTTTTTTCATGTTCTTACAAGTCTCCTTTGGGTCCCTGGTGGCTGAGCCAACACTGTATATGTAGCATGGTCCTCCCTCCCTGTACTTCCCACACACCCAGTTTCCTGCCTGGACGTAGTATTGTCACCCATGTTATGAATGAGAAAACTGAGGCTAAGAAGGGTGAGGCTGGCCTGAGATCTCAGAAGGAGGCGCAGATGAAGCTGGGATGCACACCCAGACCCCACTGGACTCCAGAGCTCAAGATCTTTCTGTGACACCTAGCTGCCTCCCAGAAGTGCCACAGGCATTGCAAATATTTTAAAACAAACCCCTGGGTTTCTTGTACCCACAGTCCTCTGGCCTCTGGGGCCTCATAGTGGTCAGACAGATGATGGGGGTTTGGTGCTGAATTGTGTTCCCACACAAGTAGTATCTGAGGATCTGTGAGAAACAGGGCTCTGAATGTCAAGGTCCTGGACCAAGGCTTGCAGACCTGTCCTGCCCAAGACTGGTAAAAAGGCAACCAGACCCTTCCCTGCCAAAAGGATGTGTAACTCACGTGGCCTTAGACTCGTGTTCTAAGATGTAAACACCAATCCAGCTTCATCACCTAAGATCTACCTCCGGAGATCTCATTGCTCAGTGCTCAACCAGCCCAATGTCTCTGTGAGCTAGGCCAGATGCCTGGACCCCTTGAAGGCAGGTTATGCATGAGGAACTCTGAGACACAGACCTGCCTAACGAGTCAGGGGAGACCAACCAAGTCCTAAGAGCAGATCATTGAGCACCCTGGGGTCCAGCCTTACCTTAATACAATTCGAATCACTAACCAGCATTAAGGATTAGAAGCTATGACCCCCACCTATAGCCAGAACCTGAGCTCCAATGGTAGAACTTGAAGGTTTAAGTGTCAGTTTACTTGAAACCCTTCTGCCACTCACAAGAGGATTTGAGCATTAAACGAAAGAACACAAAACCCATCATTTTCTTGCTTCCTAACTGCATCCTGTCTCTTCATTCCAACAACCAACTTTCTAACTGCTGGATAGGAGGCCTGCGTAGTCTCCCGTGGTGCAAGATATGTTTGCCCCAAGTTCACATGGACCCATTTGACTCCTGTCCCACCGGCGGGGGAGACTGGGCATGTCTCAGCTGGGGAAAGGCAGCTATGGAACAGGGTCCAGGAAGGAGGGACTGCAGGGACTCACAGTTTCTAATCCCTGACATAGGCTCACTGCTCCATCACACCTCATCGGTGCCTTCAGCCCCCCCGGTGGTTCCCAGAGCATGGCAGCACCCTTGCGTGACACCCTGGCTCCTAGTGACTCCCCCAGCCACCAGGACATGAGCCCTGGGAGTTTCACCACCTGGCAGCAGTTGATTCCTTTTGGCTTGCAGAGGTTTATTGGGGTGGGCGCACAGAGCACTGTCTCCCGGATGAGGGACTCCTAGGTCTGCACCAGCACTACTACCAGGAGGAGTGTGTGCATGTGTGAGCACCCCTGCTGGGTGCCCACAGTTGCACAATCGCCAGCAATCATGGGAACGGGAAGGGCTTCCCAACATTCCAACCAGACAATCCAGTCACCCCCCACCTGTGAATCTGACTCTTCCTTCTGTTCCCAGAGATTTCCAGGAGGAGTGTCCTGGCACCCAGTGCCCTACAGGGGATCTCCCCCGCCCCTGGGGCCAGTGCCCACTCTGGCTCCTTGTGCGTGTTCACGATATTCACACCAAACCTCCCGCCAGGTTTCTGACTCCTTCGGATACAAGAACCTGCCCTCGCTCGTGATGGAGAGGAGGGCCCAGGCCAAGGAAGGCAGGGGGCACACCCCAGCTCAGCACGGAGCACCCCGAAACCTAGCCAGGGGAACAAAAGGAAGAAGGAGGTGGCTTACCTTTAGAAGGTCGCCTTTGTTTGGTTTGCAGAGACGAGAAGGTGCCCATGACGGCCCCCATGGCAGCGAAGACTTGTGTGCGACTTGGGACCCCTTGCCCGGCCCCTCCCCTCCCCTGCAAAGAAATCAGTGTGGCTCCTCTACTCTGAATTGGAGGAGGAAAAAAAAAAAAAAAAAAGCACCCGGCAGCTCGCCTGCAGCTTGGTATTCAGCGAGCGTGGGGCTGGGGCGCTGGGAGCCTTTTCTTTCCTTCTTCAGCCCCGCACATGCACTGACTCACCGGGCCAGCGGCTCCCCGCGAGCCTTCGGAACCGGGCCGGGCCGCTTGGCGCGCCACCGGCCGAGGACGCTGCCCCGCAGCCTGCTCGGTGCCGGACACGGGGCGGCGCGCCCGCCGGCCGAGGCTCCCGAGCCAGCGGCGCGTGCGGTGCGGGAGCCGCGCTCGCCCGCCCCTGCTGCCGCACGCTCCGCTCCCCTCCCGGCGCTCGGGCTGGCTCTCGGGGAGCCGGGTACCAATCATGAATGAACAGAGCCAGGGACCGCGCGGAGCGGAGCCGCGCGCTCGCCCGCCCGCCTGCCCGCGCTCCGGGCGAGTCTGAGGCGCGCGGAGTGGCCGGCGGGTAACCCCGGAGGGGCGGGGCGGGGGGCCGGGCCCACGAGGGGTGCCAGCTGCCCACGTCGCTCCCCACCGCCCTGCGCGCCCGCACCTGCGGGGCCGTGCGCCCCTCCGGGGCTGCACCCCTGGGCGCACAGACCGAGGTAGGCACCTGGCTGATGGGTGGGGTTCAGGGGGCGGCCGCAGATTGCTCCCCGAGAGAACGCGTGCCTGTGTATGTGTGTGTGTGTGTGTGTGTGTGTGTGTGTGTGCGCGCGCGCGCGCGTGTGTGTGTGTTCCTGCGTGTGATCCGCTATTTCATTTGACTTCAAGGGAAATCTTATTTAACCCACCACCTGAATTCGCGGGATGGGGAGAAAGTCTGCCCCACCCAGGGAGAGATGAAAAACATACATCCAATTGGGTTGTCATGGGAGGAAGGGACCCTCCTGCTCCTGGCCAGGGCCACCCTTTACTGATGGAAAATTGGGGGAGACGGGCAGAGGAGCCCCTGTGGGCCTTGACTTTTCTTTTTTGTTTCTCCCCTCTTTCTGTCCCTCCTTCATCCTTCTACATCCTCCTGCGTCCCCCTCCCCCAATAATTTCTTAGCCATCAGCTACAGGGCAGGCTGAGAGTTAGTGCTGTGGGGGTAAAGGCTGAATTTCAGAAACAGTCTCCCCGCCGTGAGTTTTCCCTCCAGACCACACAGAACCCCAACGGCTATCTGTGTCTCATGCAAAAGGGCAAAGTGTGGGTTCACTCTCGTGGGTTCTCCTCAGCTCTCTGTGGTGCTGAAATGCAGTCTGCTCCCTGGAAGCCTGAGGAGGAGGCACCCTCGTTCCATGCAGGAGCCGCCTCAGTTTCCACCACACACTATGCTTGCACATCACAGGATCCCGCAACACATGGCCTCACCAAAACACACATACTTACACAAAACTATGGGCACAGTCCCACAAGTCCCACTTTGACATTACTGTGTTATACACACAGACACACTCAGCCCATAATACACTCAGGTGCATCCTCAGGACCCCACACAAGATCCAGACACACGACCACAGAGGCACAGAGACGTGCACACAGCAATGCAAAATGGCATCACGATTACCCACATTTATGCAGGCTCAAAGCTGCATGGGCATATAGTCATACCTCAAGGATAGAGGGTGCCTCAGGAGCTATTTCCTGTCACTCCAGCCCATTAGCTGCCCCTTCAGGGACAAAGGTGGACTGAGTCTTGGCCAGGGACCCTGAGTAATTTTCTTTACCTATTCAGCGCTTAATTCTTTCTCAGATCCAAACACATGTCATATTCTGTGCAACAGGGAAGGTGTACTTAATAACATCTGTCCCTGTCATTTGCAGTCCCCTGTGCTGTGTATAACACACACCATCCCATGCCCTGTGAAGTTAGACAGGTCATGTCTAATCATTACTGTAGCGAGAAACTGAGGTTTACCAAGGGTAAAGGATTTGCCTGAAGTGACTTAGCCAGAATATGGGATTAGAACTTGGAGTGCAGGGCTCTGTTACCACCTCTTGTTGGCAGGTGGGGACGCTGGGGGCCCCTGAGCTGGAGAGATCTCTTCTGGGTCCCACCAGATTCAAAGCTTCAGCTCTTGTCAGTGCCAGGGTTTATCTGTCTGTGTCCATGAGGCCTAGAGTCCTGGCTGATGAATAGGATTGGTAGAGGCTGGCCCCCTGCCTCCTGCCTGTGCTCTCTGCTGGAGAAGAAGGGTGGGGGTGGAGGTGGGGTTGAAACCACGGGTCAGGAGAGGACCCATCAAGATGGCCAGGACTCAAGGAACAGAGGAGAGAGCCCTGCCAGGGAGAGGGTGGTGCAGCCTTCTAGTGCCCCTGGACCCTCAGGCACCTGCTCATCTCTACACTACCTGCAGATGAGAACCAGCACTTGAGAGTTTACAGAAGACTAGGATGCTACTCTTGCATTTCTTCTTCTTCCCTGTGACTGTATGAAGAGGCACAGTGGAGATGAATTGCTCCATTATACAGATCAGACATAGTAAAGTACCTCTGGAGGAGTTTCCGACTGGCTGCCTCTGAGCCATGAGAATAAAGTCAAGCCACCAAAATAAAGTCCAAACTGAGGAGCATGCATTATGAGGCCCTTTTGTGACCTGACTTCATCTCCCAATCACCTTGCTCTCTGGTGCTTCCTGCGGGGCCCCAGCCACACAGAACCTCACTGGTGCCCTCTAGCGTTGTGCTTCAGGGCCTTTGCACGTGCTGTTCCTGCTGCCTAGGATGTCCCTCACCCCTTTCACCCCTCACATCCTGGACCATCTAATTCAAGTATCATTTGCTCCAGGAATACCTTCCTGGCCCTGAACTGGTGCTTGCCTCAGGGGTTCCTGTGGCACTCGGGCCTTTGTGCCCATCAGAAAACTCATTTCCTTGGTTCTCATTGTGCCTTTCCCGTCTGTGTCTCCTTCTGCATGGAGAGTACCTTGGGAGCAGGGACCACTACTGATTTAGCTCCTCACTGTCTACTTAACCCCTCATTTCTAACAGGGGTGCAGTCAATCTGTGCTGAGTGAATGAATGAATGAATTTTCTTTGCTCAGCGAACCAATTATTAAGTAAAAACTGGTGATTACCAGATCATCCTAGCTCTTCAAAGGAAGAAGCACACTCCTCTAAGTAAAGATTCATTTATTCAACAAATATTTATTCATTCATATGTCAACCATGTACCAGATATTTACACGCACAATAGCTCACTTATTCCTGGTGATGCCCTGTGTGGTAGGCATTATCTATAGATAAATGGACACACACATGCACTGTATGATGCGGCAGACATTGCCCAGGAAAGGCTCACAAAGAATGCGTCCAGGGAAGAATGCACATCAAGTGTGAGGGAGAAGAGAGAGAAGACAGCAGACCCGCTCCTGGCTCTTGGAGACTCGCCACAGAGAGCAGAGTACCGCGTGGGCATTTTGTCCTGCTGTCCCCAACATGTACTCACCGAGGCCATCTTGCCAGCCCTGTCCAGCTGGGGCTTCACTGGCTGTGGCTCCTTCTACTCTTGAAGGTGACCTGATTCATGCCCTATGTCCAGGTCTTACCCCTCCCTCATCCACGCTCTTATGGGCTGAATGTCTGTGTCTCCTCAAAATGCATATGTTGAAGCCCTAACACTGAGTGTGGTTGTATTTGGAGATGGGACCTAATTAAGGCTAAATGAGGTCACAAGGGTGGGGTCTTGATCCTAGGGGATTAGTGTCCATAATGTCTTATAAGAACAGACATCAGAGAGTTCCCCCAACCCCTGCACACATGACTAAGGAAAGGCCTTGTGAGCACACAGGGAGCAGAAGGCAGCCATCTGTAACCCAAGGGGAGAGCTCTCACCAGACACCCACCCTGCTGGCACCTTGATCTTGGACTTCCAGTCTCCAGAACTGTGAAAAGATACATTTCTGTTGTTTAAGCCTCCCAGTCTGTGCCATTGTGTAATAGCAGCCCGAGCTGAGTAATACACACCCACGGCGCCTGTCCATGCCCTCAGAAAGCTCTGGAGGCAAGGCCTTCCCTTTCCTCTGACATAAGCACCCGTGTAGCACTCCTTAGGGTATTCCTGGAAGGCTGTTCAGGGAAGAAGGGGTGAAATGATCAGAGACCTGCAGGGATCCTTTTGAAAGCATGCCCCTGCTTGTCTGTGTAACACACAAGCCATGTTCCCTCCCCCTACTGTCATGTGCTCATTCACCCCTGTTTCTTTCCATCCTTGCCGGCTGGGAAATTCAATAAGTTCCCACCACCCGTGGAAGCAGCAGTGTCAGATTAAGAGCGTGGATCTGGTGGTGCTGCTAGATGGGGGTTCAAGTCTTGATTTTGCTGCTTTTTAACTGTGTGACCTGGAGCCTGAGGAGTACCTTCTCTGCACCCTACTTTCACCTTCTGTGGATTACATTAGTACCTACCTTATAGTGCTGCTGTGAGGGCTTGGAGGTGATGTAAGGCCCTTGGTAGGTGCCCAGCACACAGTGTGGCCAGTTATGGAGGGCGGACTGCCACTGTCACTGTTGCTGTGGGCCAGGTATCGTGCTGGGTTAGAGGGGTATAGAAATGAGTCAGCCACAGCCCTTCCCCTTGGCTTCCATCTTTGCTCTTCATCTGTTTCATAGGAAGTCTATTCTCAGGGTCCCCATCTGGTATTAAAAGACTCAGATTAGTTAAGGAAGGGAATGTGGTTGGCACCTGATTATGTGCAATTCAGCACTATGCTAGCTGCTGTCTTGTACCATTTCCCAAATGTTCTGCATGCATAAGTCTGGCCTCCTCAAATAGATCCTGAGTTTTTAGAAAGCAAAGCAGGCACCCCTCTACCCTGCCCCCATCCACCATGGCTCGCCCAGACCCAGGACTTCCCAAGTGTTCTGCAAACACTCACGCTGAGATCAGCGGGATAGGGGAAAGGGTACCATCATTTAGCCCTGGGATCAAGTCCCACTTCTCTTACCAAATGTACCTCTGGGCCTGGGCTACTTATCTCTGAAACACGAACAAAGTCCTTTCAAGGGTGGTGTGAGGATTGGGTCAGATAAAGTAAAGGGAAAATACTTTGTTCCCCTGCAAAGCAGTCACAAATGTCCTTTATTATTATTTGCTCTGGGCCTTATTTAATTATTCATTCAATCAACAAATACTTATTAAGCATGATCCACCTGCTAGGCACCATTCTAAATAATGAACAAAAAGAGGCAGGAGTCTCTGCCTTCAGGGAGTTGGCAGAGTAGGAACAAAGGCTATCAGATCCTCTTACCATTACAAACTGTGACCAGACTGGCCAAGAGGAGGGGACAGATGAGTTTGGGATGAGGTGGGGTGGGGAGAGGATGCTCAAAGCCAGTAGGATGAACCTTTTGCAAACTACAAAGTTATGTCACAACTGAGTATAGAACCTCAGAAAGCAGGGAGTTAGATACAGCTTTCAAGTCAAGGAGATCAGGTTGCAAATGCTGGGTTTGTTGGGTGACCTCAAGCAAGTTATTTGACCTGGGAGAGCTTCAGTTTCAGCAATCTGCAAGCAGAATAATTCCGCCAGCCTCAGTTGCAGGGTGAGGCTGAAAGTGATCATGATTACAAACGTGCCTGGCAGGGGGTCTCTCGCCTAGAACAGTCCTGGCCCAGAAAATGCTAACTCCATTCCTCAGTTTCCCCTTCTAGTCTTTTTTGTAAACAACTTCTTCACCCCCTTCCCAGGAGGAAGAAAAAATCTTGGAATAGGACCTGGGCTGGGGAATTGTCTCTCTGAGGCCACATCCTTAATGCATCGACAATGACCTTATCTGTCAAGGTTGAGTGTGACCTTTCAGGGAGCAAAACTCATTCTTGGAAGCCAGGTCACAGGCTCTGTCTTTGATGTCCTGATGGCTGCACTGCCCCAAGGGTTCCCCCTTCATGCTCCAGTGCTGGAACAGTCTCTCTACCAGGGGCTGAAATGAGTTCAGACAGAGTGCAGCCACCCACGCAGCCCAGACACTGGCAGCAAAGCACTTCCAAGTTACCCAGATCCAACGAGGGGGGAGGACATTCCAGAGCATGTTGGCTTTCAATTATCTAAAGCAACATACATAATGTGTCCTGAGAAGTCATGGGTGCCCTCCTTAGGCCAGGCGCAAGGTAAGTACTTCGTGAAATTGATCAGAAGGCTTTCTGCGGGTGTATGGAAGGCTGGGTAGAAGGAGGAAGGGTGGAGAGGGAGGTAGATTTAAATATGTTCAAATAAACATTTAAATATCCAATGAAACCTGTGAACCTTCTCCCCCAAAGTAGCCATGCATGGGTACACATACACTCACACCTTGCATAAAATTTTATGGAGTTTACAACTCTCCCACATGAAGCACATCCGTGGACGCCTAGTTAAGAAACTCCGTACTACAGGGGGAAAGATTCTAAGGGATTTTATACAGTCATTTCTTAGCTGCCTGACTTAAACTTGTCTGAACTTCAGTGTCAACATCTGTAAAATGGGTGTAAATAATTGCACCTATTTCTTAGGGCTGTTGTAAGGATTAAATGAGTGCTAGTCTTTGTTAACCTCCTCACTAAACTGCATTCACTCACTTACTTGTTCATTCAGTCACAAGTTAGTGAGTGCCTCCTGTTCCATCACACCCTGAGCTGATCTCTGGGGCTGCAGAAGTTTATGCTCACTTGCTTGGGGGACTCACGGTCTAAGAGGGCAAAGGGCAGATAAGCAACTCGCGATAACACCCCAGACTTCACCAAGAATGAGTGGGAATGACTACTGTAGCTCTGCTGCTGAGAAAAACAGCCTATGACTCTGGCCAGGATGGCTCCCACCAAAAGTCCTGGGAGAAGCAAGTGTTTGGACTCAGCAAGGTCAGGGGCCTAGATCAGGCTATGAGGGCACAGGTCAGAGTGGAAGCAGGGTGGAGAAAGGCACAAGGCTGGAGGTAGTGGAGGGTAGAGTCAGGGGCAGAGTAGGACTGAGATGGGGCGGGGTGACCCTGGACAGTTGCCATTGCCAGAGTTGTGTGACACTGAAATGGCTGGGGCAATGAGGACAGAAATCAGGGCAGAATTTCTAAAGTATGTGCAGAATATGGATCCATAATCTCCTTGGGTAAATGTGCAGGAGATTGTCATGTTCGCTCCCCTCCTTTAGTCTCCTTAGATTATATAACCATTGCCTTAACAATGGTAGCCACTGTCCGTGGAGTTTTTACTATGTGCCGGTTTGTTCCTGGTCCCATTACTCATTTCAGTAAGGTAGGAATCCTCATTATCCCCCATTTTATAGAGGATGCAACCAAAGCACAGAGAGGTTAAGTGACCTGCCCAAAGTCACACAGCAAGAAGTGGTAGAGCTGGCTTTGAACTTGATGGTCTGACTCCAGATCCCACACTCCCTTTCTGGCTCCAAGCCCTCCTGCTCTACTGTAACTTATTTTTTCTACCACTGTTTCTCTGGGAGGCTACAATTCACTGGGGACTCACAGGTATGGTCTGACTTCTTAGAGCCAAGGGACAAATGTGAAGGGGAGGTCCTGTGGGTCCTGGCCCTCTGGCCGGTGCTTGTGGTGGTTGCAGCTTCCATCCAAACCCTTACTGCCTGGGGGCTACAGCCATACCCACCTGCCTATGGGAATGCAGAAAAGCACACAGGGTCTATTTTCCCTCTGTGGCTTCGACAAACTGAAGACCCCAGAGGAAATGAGCAGGGGAGGAGGGAAGGAGCAGCAGCCATGCTGTGTGATGATTAGTAATAATGCCAGCGATGAGCGCCCCTGGCCCTACACGGCCCACTGAACCTGTCAGCGCTGGCTCCCAGCTTCCCAGCTAGGCGGCTGTGGCCACAATTGGAGCCTGAGGAAGAAAAGAAAAAAAAAAAACCCAGGAGCAGGGAGAGAGGGAGGAAGGAAGTGGGGAGAAAAGTCATGGTCGCCTCCATTGAGGACTGACACTGGGACAGAGCTGCAGAAAGGAGGCAACATAAAACTACAAGATAACAGTGGAAGTTTCTTCTGTTGTTTCCTGTGACCACAGACCCTGCCCCACACTTGAGACCTGTGGCACTCACTGCCTGAGGCAATATGACACAGAAACAATGGGGCCACCTTCTTAGATTTTGACTTACAAAGGCTCTGGTCTGATAGAAGGCCTAGAAGAATGGGGCTTGGAGACTGGGTTTGTCCTTGACCCACCTCAGGCAAAGTACCATTCAGCAATGAGGCCCCCAGACTCCAGTGGAATCTGGGGGCCAGGGAGGCCCTTCCTCTTTCCCAAGTGGAGTCTGGGAGAATGGACATGACCCCAAGTGGCCCTCCCAGCCCTGCCCGTCCTCTATGCAGCACAGTGCCCACTCCACTAGTCTGTGTGACTTTGCTGTGAGAAGGATCCTGACTTGTTTCTCCTAGCTGAGCCTGGCAAGGAAAGGAATCTTTCCCCCACACTCAACAGAGGCATGGCCCACCATGCCCCCAAAGAGTGGGCAAACCTTAGGTGCAGGCCAGGCGCCCCAGCTATGACCTGGATGGCAGAGGGACCACAGAATGCTCAGGAACCAGGACGTCTCAGAGGCCACCTGCCTGGAAAGGCTACAGAGCAGAGGACGAGTATACCCCACCGCTCAAGGCTTCATAAGCCCCCAGAAGAATATTCGGGCAATGCCGAGGAGATAGGAGTATTGTGAGTTTCTTGAGATTTCATTCCTGTCCCCAAGAAGAGTGGGGCTTTGGAATAGAAATTAAGTTCGGCACTTTAAGAAATAAACCAAGTAGCACTTGAGGCACACCAGGGGAAGTCGCCTGAAATCCTTAGCTACCCATAAAACAGTGCTCAAAATACCTCTGTCTCTGCTCTCTCCTCCATTTTAGGCATTAGCAAATTGGAGGTCAGAGAGGTGAAGTGATTTGCCCATGGCCACAAAACTGGAGATAGCTGGAGAGTCAGAGTTTGAACCCAGTTCTGTCTGTCTTCAAAGCCCATGCTATTACCCACGAAGGAAAGAAAGGGGAGGGAAGAGAAAGAAGTGGGGGGAGGGGGAAGCAGAGCAGTGTCAGGAAGAACAGGAGGGGTGAGGGGGTGCTTTCCACTCACGGTCCTCCCTGAGGATGCCCTGGGTCAGAAGAGAGGGGCTGCAAGGAAGCTTGGCTTAGAGGACCACGATGGGTCATGGGACATGTGCACTGACACTGGCACCCAGGTAGCCTGGCTTGCAACTGGCAGGGTGGAGGGAAGGGTAATGCAGTACCTCCAAAAGCAGGAACACCATCCCTCCTCCCGAACGCCCCTAGGAGCCCCCTTCTTGAGAGGCCGCGCTGGCCTCCTCCTCCACTCCCTCTGTATAGAGGCTCCCTTCCCGGGAGGCCACAAGGCATTGCTTTAACCACAGTGGCACTTCAAGATGACTTCTGTGTCCATTGTTCCTTCTTGCCCCGGCTGGCCCCTAGTGAGCAAGGGGATTGGGAGCTCTAGCAGGTGCTTGGGGGAGCTAATTGACAGTCCAGGGCTCTCTTTCCCTGAGCTGGCATTTGCATGCTGCATTAGTATTCTTGCCCACAGCTCAGGGTTGTTCTGGATGGAGGATGCTATGCAGATGAGCATCGAGCCTGGTGTGTGATGGGGACCTGATGCAATTTGCTAGGAATCAAGGCTACCGAGGAAGAGGAGGCCGAGGGAGGCTGCAGAAGAGACCGGGGCTCTTCTCCTGGTTCCCACATTGCCAGTCCCTGAAATCTGTCATCTGTGAAGTAGGAGCTCCCAACCAGTCCCTGCAATGATTTGACAGCACTACTGAGCCCTTGCTCTGCCCCATCTGTGCTGGGGTGGTAGCAGAGATGCAGAGAGAGGTGAGGTGGGCTCGGTCCTGGCCCTTAAGAAGCTCCTGTCCTGTGGGGACACAGTGACGTACAGAGTCCATCTGAGGACTAGGGGATGGGCCTATAGCAATCAGCTGAGAAGCCACACCAGCTCCGAGAAGAGAAGTCTAACTCAACCTGCAGGAAGAAGACTGGGGGGACGGGGCAGTCAAGCAAGCCTTTTCAAAACAGGAGATGCTGGAACTGGGTCTTAAAAGACAAATACGAATTTAGCAACCACACATCACTGTAAACACATGACTTGGTTCAGGGACCATCTCCTAAGCAGCTCCATGAGAGCCACAGTCTATTTTGCTCCCATGGGAGTGTCCCCATTGGACACCGTTGGTCCCATTTATGGGGACCTATAGTTGGATGGACTTTGGAGAATGCTGGCCCAGGCACCACGTGTCCCCATGTGACAGATGATTAAAGTGAGCAACTGAGTCATCCCGAAACATCTCCAGGGATGGGAGCTTCCTGGCTTCTGTATGCAACCTGCTTTGGGGTTTTATCGTGCCCAGAGCTAGGAAGTGACTTCTAATGTCTTACCGGTCTGCTAAACTGAAGGATACTTACTCTTTATATTCCAGAAAGCAGGGAATGGAATGCCTTGTTCACGAGCCCTTTGTACAAACTACCAGAGCCACACAAAGCTCTGATCACCCCAAGCCAAGCCCTCAGGTAGGAGGGGAAGCTCAGGTAGGTGGGAGATACAGCTATTTTCTACAGTGGAAACTGAATGACTGGGGAAGGGGGTGGCTAAGGGACTTGGGCTGTATCCCAGGCTCTAAATCTGGATGTGCCCTCATCTCAAAAACTCTGATTCTCTCCAGAGTTGTACCCTCTTTTAGGGTTATGTTACTCAAAGCTAAAAAGGACTTCATATGCCACTTTACAGATGGCCAGGGGAGGGAAAGAGATTTGCTCAGGGAAATGTATGGAGGGAACAATAGAATTGGGACTAGAACTCCGGGCTCTGGAAAGGGTCTTGCATATTTTAAAGTACCAAAAGTTGTCCTCAGAACCAGATTCAAATTTGCTCTTGACTCTCTAAGAGGCATGACATTATGGGCATAGGAAATGTGCCCAAAATGGACCTCACTCCTCTTTACTGAAATTCCCTCCAGATGAAGTGATATCAAATAAAGTTTATAGTACAAACCTCTGGAGGAAGTTGGTATTGACCTGGAATTCAAACTAAAGTTTAAATGAGATGTTATGCTATAGGCCAGATTTGCTGGCAATAAGGAAGCTTAGCAATGAAGAAGTAAGGGCACTGGAGATTTGAACTGTATGGAGGGGTGGGGGACCAGGAGAGTAGTCTGGGCCTATAGTAATCAGGGAGGTGATATGTATGTGTTTAAATAACAGTGTGAGTCCTGGTGGAGAACCTCTGCACGAAGTAACTTTTTTTTTTCTTTACCTACGGCTCAAATGCAGTCTTGTGTGGTGTATCCAGCCAGCCAGCCATCTACCATTAATAAATATTCACTAGCGATCTGCACTACCTATCCCCGTTGTAGGTATGGGGATCCACCAGTGACTAAGATGGACATTTTTCCTGCTCTCTGTAGCTTCCGTTCTCATAGAAGAGAGGTCAGGACACAGTGAACAGCAGTTAAGCAAACAAATAAGGTCATGTCTGCTGATGATTGGCACTGTAAAGACACCAGGAAGGTCCCTGTGGGAGAGATGAAGGGGTCAACCTGAGACAGAAGGCCTCACTGAGAAAGAGGGTTGCTTCTGAAACGTGATTGACAGGCAGGAGTTAGTCACGCCTAAGTTTTAGGGTGAGAGAACATGAGGTGAAGGCCCGAGGCCCCGTGGAGGGAGTTTGCTGGGAGCACAGAGAGAAGGGCAGTGGGGTTAGGCCGTGCAGAACAACGGAGGAGGTTCTAGGGAGGCCAGCTCGCACAGGGTCTGTTGTCCTTGGCACAGTTTGGATTTATGCTAAGGCAAGGAGAGGCCGTAGCAGAATATTTTTTCACTTTTTATTTAAAAAAAAAAAAAGTGTAGACTCACAAGAAACTGAAAAAATAGTACAGAAAGTTACCCTGTCCCCTTCATCTGGTGTTTCCCCACCCCCCGCCCCCGCCTCGTGTTAGCTTCTTACATAACTATGGCGTAATATCAAAGTCAAGAGACGGACGTCGAATCCAGAGACCTTGTTCAGATCGCCCCAGGGTGACACGTGCTCATCTGTGTGTGTGTGTTCCTGGGCCATTCTATCCCAAGTGTAGACTGCTGTAACTACCACCACAGTCAGGATGGATACCAAACTACTCCATCTCCACAAAACAACTTCCTTGTGCTCCCCCTTTATCGTCACCCCATCCCCCTGCACCCTGTCACCATGACAGAATGTTAAGCAGGGAGCCGGAGAGGGAAGATGTGGACCTGTCCGCTGGGGCAGGGACATAGCTTATGCATCTTCAGAGGCCCCGGAAGCCTCTCAACTGTGAACACAGATTGTTTTGGCTGGCTTTACTTTGCAGCTGAACAGCAAGAACAGAAAGACTAAGCAACTCACACAAAGTCACACGGTACAACTCATGGCTCACTGGATGTCTCCTAATTTAGATGATTCTGACAACTCTCTGCTGAGCTTGGTGTGCTGGTCACTAGGGGATCGTGGGTTGCGGAGAAGAGAGGCCCGGCCCGAGGCCACCACTGCAAGGCCTCATTCCTCAGTCTCTTGTACTTCCCTACCCCCTCTGTCACCCACTTCAAACGGTCCCAGTGAGGAATTGATTAGAAGACACTTGCAAAGTGCCAAGCATAAGGGAAAATCCCTTCTGCAGTCAGCATGCCAACATTGACCCTAAAGTGTTTGAGAGAAACAGCGGTGCCTCCTCGGGCCTCCCCTCCAGCTTCAGTGAGGAGGGTGGAGATGGGTCCCCTGGGAGATGGGTGACCAGCCCTCCGATCCTGTAGCTCAGCCCCTTCCTCCAGACGCCTGGCTTACGAGTGTCAGCTCGTGCCCCCTGCATGTGGCAGATGGCCCAGGCCATCCGTGCATGCAGGAGGCCCTTCCAGTGCTCCTGTTGCTCTGGGTGGGACCCAGTGGCCAAGTTCACTTCCTGAAGCTACACGTTCTGCCCCACCCTCCAGTGTAGCTCCCAGCAGTAACATAGGAGGGGCCTTCACTGCACCCAAGCTCTCCATCTATTTCTCAAGTGGTCCGGGGAAAAGAGTGGGATTGATGGGACCAACTCCAAAGCCAACAACCCAGGCCCCCTTGGTCACTCAGTCAGTTAAGTGTCTGACTCTTGATCTCAGCTCAGGTCTTGATCTCAGGGTCATGAGTTCAACCCTGCATTGGGCTCTACCCCGGGCATTAAGTCTACTTAAAAAACCAAACCAAACCAAACCAAAACAAACCCCAAAACAAGCATGGCTCTGTGCACAGAGTCGCTGCTCCAAAAAACACCACACTTTCCTTTAGAGTGGTCTGCTTAGAACTTCCCAGGGATGCAGGGGTGTGGGGGGTGGGTGGGAGTGGGTGGGGGGTGGACAGGGATGAAGAGACGGGGTTGAGGAAGATGGGAGATGGGAAGAACTGGGGTGGCTCTGGGGCCTTCACAGGGCACTGAGGGAGACTAGAAAAGTCAGTGTCCCCCACCCCCGCCAGTCATCACACCACCCTTCGGCCCTGGCCCGAGTTATGTTGGCCCCCGACAGACTCCTTCCTTCTCTGCTCACAGGGGTGCAATCAGCACTTCCTATAGCATGGCTTCTCCTTTCTCGAGGAGACGTTCTCTCAGTTTCTGGCAGCTGTCTTCCATCTTGCAGGGTAAGCGCTGAGGTAACAGATAGGGCCCTGCTCTCCCCCCTCCTTTAGTGCCAGTAGCTCCCAGGCTGCTCAATCACCATTAGGGGCCATGGGGTCACCCTCCCCGCCTGGCCAGCCTCCTGCCCTCAGGCCTCCGCAGGAGCAGACACATCCGTCCTCTGTCCGACACTAATGAAATCTTCCTTCTGCTCAGTGCCCTGCCAGACTCAGGGTCAGTATTTTTACCCATTCAGCTCTGCCCTGTGCTCCAGCTCAGTAATGACACTCACACCTCATTACAGACAGGCTGCAGCAGCACACCGGGCAGGCTTCTCTGCACCATCACCCCCTTGGAGCCTTAAAAAGTCCTCCCTGGGCTGCAGGGACTAGTAATCCAGCCCTTGCCTGGCATCTGCTCACACGAATGCCCTTTCCATCACACAGCCTCAGGAGACCCTTCCCAGGCCCCTGTTCCATTCATCTGCATCCTATTCCTCACTCCAGACTTCGCTCATATTGCCCCTCCTCCAGGAAGCCTTCCCTGATTGGTTCTACCATCTCCTTCCACATTCAGAGACATTTGATTCTCTCAGGGACTGCTTGCTTCTCTGAGCACCAAACACCAGGCATTGGGCTTGGTTCCTTGCAGGTGCATAAAATAAATGGGGAGTGGATGAATGCATGAATGGATGAATGAGTACATGCTTGTACATCTATCCTCCTCCTCTGACACTTAGCCATATGTTATTTGGTTTTGCTTTTTAACTGCCTCACAGAGAACGATGAAGGAAAACCCTTGAACGAAGTGACCTTTTCCGAAATGTGATTTCTTCATCACCCATGCACGTTTAGTAAACCTCCTAGTCTGCACCATGCACGAGGCCTAGAGAAACTAATGAGCTCGTCTCCGCCCTTGAGAAGTTCTGCCTCATGTCATGGCTTCTGACTTCATGGGACCCTTCTGAAAATCCGATGCGTTTGCAAACCTCCACTTCAGAAACACACACAAACACACCCACACCCACAGCTAAACCCACCCACAAATGGGTAAAATGTGGGGTCTAATTCAAAAACTCCTGAAATCCACAGCCACAGCTGAAGGTTCCCCAGTGTGGTGAGAAAGAGAAACAAGTTAGCATCTTTTGTCTAGGGCCCTGCCAGGAGGCACAGAGAGCATATACTGGCCATCACAGAAGACAGAATGGTTAACTCGCTTTGAGTGGGATGGAGTCTCTCACGGAGGCTGGAGTCAAGGAAGAGATTTCAGAACGGCTGGCTTTCGAGCAATGAGTAGAAATTTGCAGGGCGGGCAAAGGGAGAGGAGGAGGAGGAGGGTGAATAAGCATGTGCAAAATACAGAAGGTTTCCAGGAGCTGGGAGAGGGAGGATGGAGGGGTGAATGAAGGGCTGGGGTTTCTTTCTGAAGTGATACCATGGTCTGTGATTGGATAGCAGTGATGGTTTCATGGCTTTGTGAATATGCTAAAACTCCTCGGTTGTACATTTTAAATGGGTTGATTTTATAGCATGTGAATTTTGATGGTTAATTTTAGGTACCAACCTGGCTAGGCCACGGTACCTAGTTGCTTCATCAAACATCAGTCTGGATGTTGCTGTGAAGGCATTTTAGAATGAAATTAACATTTAATTCAGTAGACTTTGAGTAAAGCCAATTAACTTCCATAATGCAGGTGGGCCTCATCTAATCAGGTGAAGGGCTTAAAAGAGACTGAGGATCCCCTGGGGAGGAGAGAATTCTGTCTCCCCACTTGAGCTGCAACATCAACCCTTCCTTAGGTGTCCAGCCTGCTGGCCTGCCCTGCAGATTTCTGGCTTGCCAGCCTCCATAGTTATGTGACTCAATTCTTGAAACAAATCTCTCTCTCTATGGAGTCTTATTTATTATACATATGATATATATAATACTGTTACATATAATAACCAGTACATTTATACTATTGGTCCCGTTTCTCTTGAGAACCCTGACTAATAAGCGAATTCTATCTCAACTTTAAAATCCTTGCTGTGGGGCAAGGGGTGAGGGGCCTGGCTCAATATATGACGGTACAACCATAGAAAACAAGTGGGCAGGCATGATACAGGGCAGCACACTTGGAGTATAGCAGGCACAGGTAGGAAGAAGCTGGTTGGGGCAGGCTGGGAGGCCTGACCATAAGCAGCCTTGATTACCACACTATGGTTCTCTATTGACCGAAGGATAGTGATATATTAGAGTTATTTTTGGTTGCAAGCAACAGAAAATGACTCTAGCCAACTTCAGCTGAAGGAGGAAATTATGAGGAGAGTATGAGGACCCGCACACCCAGAAGATGCTTAACAACTAAACTGCCAGGAACTGCCAGGAACCTGGCCGGTTCCAGAAGTCTTGGCAACGGGAACTTGTGAGCAGGGTATCTTCAGGGTAAATCCATTGCCACTACTTTTTGTTCTAGGTTACTCCGCTCTAAATGCACAATTTCAGAAAGGAAAATTCAATGACCGTTCTTGAGTCCATACGCCCAATCCTCAAACTGGGAGGGAGAGGCAAGATCCCATATTTGACTTTCCCGCCAGTTGGGTGGTAACTGAGATGCATAGTCTGGGTGCTGCTGCTGGACAGATGGAGGGTAGGTGCCGGCAGGTGCATCAGCAGAAGTGCATGGTGAGGACGCTGCTGGGGTCCTTGCTCTGCCAATGGGCATGAGCTGGGGCCTGATGTTCTGAATTAAGTTTCTGGGTCTGCATTACAGCAGTGACGCTGCCCTATACCCAGTTGTGTCAGGGCCACAGAACCCCTGTTGCCAGGGAACAGAGTTATTTAGTGGGAAGACCGGACCTGGACAGGCCATGATACTTCTAGCTATGTGGGCTTGCTCAAGTCACTTAGCCTCTCTGAAACTCAACATCCTCATCCGTTTGGATCAGGCCCAAACCTTCTTAGGAAGGGTAAATGAGAAGACAAATGGGATGAAGCCTGGCCCAGGGTCTGATAATTCCAAGGGCTCTGTTCTTCCTTCCAGGGATGGTCTTCAGTCTTAACAATGATGTTGAGTCTAGAAGAATACCAGGGATCTTGTCCTGTCAGTTTGCAGTTAAACTGAGACCACTGGGCCTGGGGTCACCAAGGTGAGTCCTGGGGCCAGGCTCAGCTGTTCTCTCCTTGGGCTCCTTGCTCCCTCTCCCTTCACGTACCAGGCCCAGTGGCAGCCTAGAGGCTGCCTACCTTCCTCTGAGACCGTCTCCTCAGCAGCTCCCCCTCCCCAGCCCCTTCAGGAAGGGAACAGAGGCTCAGCCCCTGAGAGGCGGGGGGGGGTGGGTCCTATGGAGACTCAGACCTGCCCCAGATCCTTTGCAGATTCCTGGAGGTGGTTCCCAGAATAGTCTTTGCAAATCTACATGACCCTGAAGGTGGGGTGTGTGAGTGTGTGTATGTGTGTGTGGGTGGGGGGGAAGAGGATCAGCCACCTTCTTGGTCCAGACCCTGGGCCCAGAGCTGGGCTCTGTGGGCTTGGGTTTGGGATGCGGGGGAAGAGTTGGTGAGGGAGGGAACATTGCCAGCAGCTAGAAGGAAGATGGGATTCTGCTCTAAGCCCAAGGCCAGAGACCCAGGCCAAGAGTTCTGAGAGGAGCGAAGAATCAGCTCTCACTCCTGCTGGGTATGGCTGGAAATGGGGTCGCGACTTGCAAATGGAGGAAGATATGGAGGAAACAGGAAAGGGAGAAGAGCCAGAGAGATGGAGTGAAGGACAGAGAGACAGAGGGAGGGGGAAACAGCAAGGAGACAGAGAGAGAGAGAGAGAGAGAGAATGAGCACTCTGGCCTTGGAGGAAGAGGGAGGGCTGAGCAAGGCTCTGTGACCCAGGTTCATGCCAACCTCTCTAAGACTTGTGTGTGGCAGAGGGTGTGCTGGTGGGGAGTCACCAGCTGGGGCTCAAGGAGGGGCCACATGCCTGGTTAGCTTGTTGGCTTGTTTTCGCTCTCTGATATATGACATGCTCTAAATGATCTATTAAAGCAGAGTGAATTCTACAAATGCTTCCACCCACCGCCGCCCCCTAGGGAAACGTACTATATTTGTGAGGTGACTCATCTTGCTGCCACAACCCCTGGGGATCTGATGCAGAATGCTTGTCAGGAGTTCACCTTGAAAAGGCTACAGGGACAGCGGGGATGGCCCTAGAGGGGGTGAGTGTTTGTGGAAGAGAGACTCAGATGAGTGAGTTTGTCAATCCCGTTGGGGTCCATGTTAATCCAAATGACCAGCAGGGCAGGGGAGTGATGGCAGAATGTTGCAGATACTGTCTAGGGATGGCTTGAAGTGACTGCTCTCCTGCTGCCCCTATTAGGCTAAATCCCACTGAGGAACCAGAGAACTTGCCTAAGAATGTCCCGTTTCTCTTGGAAGCAAAGCGATGAGGTGGAAAATGGCTGCTCTCCCTTCTGGTTGCAGGTCAACCCCCATTTCATGCTGTCTTAGTACCACCTACCTCTATCTCATTGTATTTCCCGGAGGCATAATGTTACACTTTTTGGTGAGGTATTCTCACGGTCATCACCATCTGTCATGCCTGGTAGACTGAAATGGGAGAGCAGATAGGGGCTTGGCTCAGGATTGTGTCTTCAGCATCATGTACCCTCTCGAGAAACATTTACAGAACGAATGAACAAACGTTAATGCACCTATTTGGGAATCCAGCAATGCTGAGATTGTATACAACAGAGGTATCTTTTATAATCCTTTTGCAAATGAGGAGAATGAAGCTCAGAGACATATGTTTACTGACCTGAGGGGCCAAAGCTAAGAAGGGGAAGAATGGGGGTTTATCCCACCCAGAACTGTCCAATTCTGGACACATCCTAACCATCACTCCGGAACCTTGCAGCCCCACACAAATCATCATTGACAGATCTTTTCCAGAGTTTTGCAGTTATTTGTACTTTTCTGTTGCATGTTAACTCCAAAAAATAACTTTGATATCTTTAAATAAAGAGAAGCAAGGGGGACCATAGCATACAGGAGAGACAGTGTTACAATGGACTCCAAAGCTTACCTTAGGCAGATCTGATCAATAGCCCAATGATGGTCACAAGAGAGCACAAAAGTCACATTTCCTCCTGGAGTGGCTTTTGGCTTTCACCCTTTCAGTCAAAAGGTCCCCAGCTTTTGGGTCACCCTAGGTTATTTCCCCCACAACCCAGCTGGCTCCCACCTCACAGTCGCCTGTAAATTTGGGGTGGGTCGGTGGGCACAGGTAAGTGTAGCTCTAAATAAACACCCGTCTCAACAGCCTGCAAATGAACATTCTCATTGTCCAGATTTTCAGGCACAAGACTCACTTTTGACCCCATTCATCCTTGGAAACAAGACTGAACAAAAGTGAAGAAAAGCTATTTCCCCCATCTGATATTTTCAACTTAGAATTTAGACTTAAGACTTCCAAGGGTCATGTGGAGTCTGGTTATTGCTTCCTCGAAATACTGTTAAGACTAAATAAAACCTTTCAGGACAAAGAGACTGGGACAGCAGTAGCAAAATGCTTCTCCTGATAAGTATCCCAAATACATGGCCGTGAATGTCACCACGGCTGTATTGGTGGAGGGAGGAATTGGTGAAAGAGGGCTTTGGAAGTTATTATAATTTTGGAGTTAATAAATCGCTCTCTCTCTCTTGCCTTCTCCTCCCTCTCCGTCTCTCTCTCTCTCTCTCTCTCTCTCTCTGACAGCCTTGGCCTTGGACATTGCTTGACTCCCATAGCATACTAGATAAAATCTTCCATAATTCTGTCAGGATTCTGTGGACTTTTAAAATATAAATGCTCAAGCCCCAGCAAAGACAAATTACACCAGAATCTCTGGGGGCTATGGCTTTTGGCAGGAGGCATGGTTCCTCAAAACACCAACATCACATATGCCCAGTTCTGAGCTCTGCCATTAATCAGCTGTGAGTCCTTGAGAAATCACTTCAGTTACCTGATTCTTGGTTTCTTCAAGGGTAAAATGAAGCAAAATAGTTGTAAAAATTTCATGGGACTATTACGAGGATTTAATGATATAATAACTGGAAAGAGCCTCGTGCTGTGCTTGACACACAGTAGAGATTCAAGTTGGCCATTGTTGTCATTATTGTTGTTATTCCCGCTAATAAATATTGACTAATCCTTGGCTGAAAGTCGACACTTCCTTGGCCTCCGGGGAAAGGACATAAACTGGACCTGAAACATCCAGAGTTATGGCAGGTCTATGGAGCATTGTCGGAGGAAGCTTAATGGCGTTACTCAGGAAGTATCTTGTGCTGTCTACATGGTAGATTTCTTCCCAGAGTGGATTCCAAGCAGACAGTGTCTTTTCCTGCTAACAACTCTTTTAAAAGCATTAGCATCTTCTATATTCTCAATTGGCCTCACACACCACTGCTAGAGGGAATGTCAATACATCATGCTTGGTGGAAGATATAGATTGCACCGTACCTTGTCACCGCAGCCAACATTCTGTTAGCCATGTCACCGGGAAGCAAAATGCCTTAGCAGTGGATAAAAGAACGAGATTCAGAAATTCACTTTACTGTATCCATAAACCGCGAATAAGACTTAGAAAGAAGGGCTTAGAAGCAAACAATGGCAGTTGCATTTCACATGTGACCGTGTGGGTCGCTCAGAAAAAAACCCTGGCATGGACTGGGCCTTTTTGCTATGAAATAAACTATAAATAGCCATCATTATGGAATATGGGTGGGGTTATTCTTAACAACATTTCCTTCTGTCATGGTAATAAATTCCAAATAAATAAGCCCATTTATTATAGTTTATTTATTTATTTGTTTGTTTATTGAGAGAGAGACAGAGCATGTGTGCATGTGAGCACAAGTGGGGCAGAGAGAGAGGGAGAGAGAATCCCAAGCAGACTCCATACTGTCAGTGCAGAGCCCAATGTGGGGCTCAATCTCACGAACCTTGAGATCATGACCTGAGCCGAAATCAAGAGTCGGGTGCTTAACGGACAAAGCCACCCAGGTGCCCCAATAAGCCCCTTTAGGTATGGTGAGATGTAAACCCTTCACTAAAATGGACTCTACCTTACTTCTGCATTTTCTAATCACCTGACTACGGATTGAAAACTATTAAGCATTTTATATGTATTTATTTTATAAATATGAAACAAAAGACAAGTGAGGTACAATTTACAGTTTGGATGAGAGGTTACACTGGCACGTCACTGAGAAAATATATTAGTAACTTTTACATCAAACAACATACCTGAGCTATGCTGCAGTTAAATTGGAAACGCTAACGTGAACTCCTCAACTTTAAATGTTTTCCCATCTCTGTCGCTAAAAGCGGCCACAGCCGCAGCATCTGTATCCAACCACCAACTCTCATGTGCCCCCTAATGCTCAAATTTTGTCTCTAATACTTATCTCCACTGAAAGAAATGGGGCTCTTGGAGGGTAGCCTTAGGTAGGAAGGAAGTTCCTTTTTGCAGAGAAAGCAAAATGTCACAGAGTAGTTCTGAAAGGACCAAAAAAGCTAGAGTAGAGACTGCCATTCGTCAGGCTCTGACAATTTGAGTATCAAATGAGATTGATAACTATAATTAATTTAAGCACATGGAATCTGTGAAGGGCCATAAGTTCCTAATGAAGCTGCAAGGAGAAAAAGTTGATATAAATTTTACCAAAAAATGGTGAACATGATCCAGTTCCATTTTATATTAAATAGCTGCCTATATGAGTGATATTATTTCTTCTATTAAACACATGTTGGTTTATTAAGTACACAGGTACTTTTTTCTATCCTTGCAAGGAAGAAAGAGTGGCTTTTGAATACATCTAATAGTCATGGAGAAAAAATAGAAATGAGTAGTCATGTACAATAACAGGAGGGAAACAATAATGTGGTAGGAGATGCTGAGTTGGTACATGTCTTCACGAAGACAGCAAACTTCTGACTTTCGATCCCTGGTTTTGTGGGAGATGAAACATCACTTTGAGAAAAACTTCTGGTCACAGAAAAGACGTCTCTGTGAAAGGCATGGACTTTCATATCCTTAGTGAGGCCATATTTAATAATGCGTTAATAGTAAGTGTAATAATGTTGGGAGACCCTTAACTGGGGTCCCAAATAAGAAACAGTAATCCCCAAACAGCTGGCCTGAGATAACATTACTTTTCTTTTGGTTCTGGAATAAATCTGTAATCCTAGAAGAAAATAAATTTTGTTTGCCCTAATTCTAGAAGCTATCATATTAATTCTAAGACAGTAGCTCTGAGTTGGGGCGCCTGGGGGGCTCAGTCAGTTGAGCGACCAACCTCGGCTCAGGTCATGATCTCACCATTAGGTTCGCGAGGTCGAGCCCGGTGTCGGGCTCTGTGCTGACAGCTCAGAGCCTGGAGTCTGCTTTGGATTCTGTGTGTCCCTCGCTCTCTGCCCCTCCCCCACTCATGCTCTGTCTCTCTCTGTATCAGAAATAAATAAACCTTAACAAATTAAAAAAAAAAAGAAAAGAAAGTAGCTCTGAGAAAGTGGTAAGTATAAAAATAATGAAAAAATCAATATATGTCCCTAATCTTTATCCTTTGTAACCAGTTTAAGAGTAATGGTAAGTATACATTTTTCAGTCATGGTGATGTTCTGTGTACATTTTGGTGGACTTTTTAGGCATTTGAAGCATTTAGGAGGGTCTGACACATTAAACTTATGGTTTTAATGAAACCTTTTGGAAAATGTGGGTAAATAATGTAGTAACCAATGTTTATAAGCTTGAGAAATTCTAATTGTTTCAGTTTTTAAGAAGTTTTGATCCATCCATTAGGTAAACAGTGTTTGAATGTCAAGGAAAAATTCCTTAATAGATTCCCAATCTCATGATTGGGAAGTTGAATAGAAAACAAAGTGCAAATAGCTGTGCGGGCCGCTACCTCCTGATGACAGATGTCCCACAGGCATAAAGGACCTATCAGCCAAAATTCCAGAGCCCTGAGTGGGCCAAAAAAAGAGATATTATCTTCAGGAAACGGCAGTAAGACAGGAAAGACTGAAGATTATTTTTGCCCTTGGGTGTGCCATGCTGTGCTTGAGTTTTCATGTGAGGATTCCTAAAAGTGGAGAAATCTTCAAGTCTCAAAGGAATTGACCAACTGAAGCTTTTCCAGGTCCTATGCAGAAAGTGAGAGGGATCTTTGGGGCAGGCATCCTGACCTCTCACCCAATTGTCTTCAGCCCCTCCCCTGAGATTGCCATTATGATGGTGATACTATATTATATATTATAATATATATTATTATCTGGTATTATTATTATCACTGTTGTTGTTTTATTTAGAAAAGCAGCCTTTTATCATATGGCAAACAATAGGTCATTTCCTGTTCAGTACCTTCAGCTGGCAACTTCTTCAAAAACGCCCCCAAGGCAAAAAGTCCTAGTTTTCTAAGCAACCACTGGGGGGGGGGGGGGGGCGGGGCGCTCTTTGAAGGCTTGCCCCTGGATAGCAACACCACACAATTTGGATTCCTCTGGTTTGATGTTTCCTTGGCAGGTAACTTGCAATCCCACTTTTCAAAGTCCAAAGGAAACAGGATTGAAACATCTGGGGACAAATGCCCTGAAAATACTGCTGACCCTTTTCTTTCCTTTCCTTTCCATTGACCACCTCGAGAGTCATGCATGGAGCTCAGATCCATATTGCTGTTTCATTGCAGGAAGTGTTCAGCTGTCTGTGTCATTTTTATTCACCCAAAGCACCTTGAAAATCCTGCTGAACCATAATCTTGAAAGCTAACACCTCACAAGAACCTTTTCCTTTTTTACTTTAGAGCTTACAAGCGTGTCCTATTTAAAAGGAACCCAAGATGCCAAAATTCTCACCTAGAAACTTAGACATGCTGGAATTGTTCTGACAATGGAAAACTCGGCTCGACAGGAAGATGTTCTCCTGGGAAGGTGAGCATGGAAAATTGACCTTGGAGTCTCATGGTCTTGCATAAACCCCCAGGCATGGGCTGAGTTTGGAGTCTCCAGGGTCATCATGAGTGCCCAGGGGGTAAGACACCCTTGTGGGAATAGCAGAGGAAGCATCCTAGAGGCCTGAGGGATCCGTACCCTCATCAGGACCTACATCGGCAGCAGGTGCCCTCCCAGGACTGGAAGGCCAGGAAGCCTTGTCCTCTGACCTGGAGTGCTGTTGCTTTTCCTTGTCCACTGAAAAAGCCAAACTAAAGGAACTCCTATCCTTTGCCTGTGTCTGACCATCATGCCACCAAACTATAGGGCAATTACATAATAACTAAGCAAGGAACTCGCAAAAGATATCAAGAGAACATGACTCTGAGAAAGTCTATTTGAATAAAGCTCCAATTGTTACCTCCAGGGTTCCATCGTTCAACCCCTCCCGCCCTTCTGGCTGCATCTTGAGCAGCTCCCCTGACTCGCCCTCTGCATTGAAGTATGTAGACTTCCTGGATTCAACCTGTTACTCCAAGCCTGCAGGAGGCACTGAGATCCAAGATCCAGCTCAATGACGCTTCTTCTCTGAAGCCCTCCCTTCCCCTCCCACCACAAGTTGACTTGCTTCCATCCTCCTTGAGTGTATGACTACTGGGGTTTTGTCATACCGGATGGCAAATGTTAATTTACAAATCTCTGAAGAGTGAACTCTGAGGACAGGGCCCTGTTGAATTCATCTCTGGCTCATCAGTGGCCTGCAAGAGGGCCCACACAGCAGCATTCAAACACGTTTATTCAATGATTGAACAATGACAATAGCCACTAATGACTCTAAACCAGGCTATTAGGTAAATAGTTAAGAGCCGACCCAAGAAATAAACAGATGGTTGCCTTAGACTTGTAAAAAGAAATATTTACTTTCCAATAGGTATAAAATCCCAGAGGGAAGTTATAGGTCCAAGTAACATATAGGCAATGTCCTGTCTGTGGGCCCAAGGGAAGGCCATTTATAGTAAAATATTTTGCATTTCAAAGCTGTCTTCGTGCTTCGTAATTTATGTTGAGCATTACTGGTAGGACGTGGTCAGAATATTTTCGTTCTTCTCGAATCTGAGGAATTTGAGGCTCTTCGCTACATAGTAGGGAGTGATGTGTTAGCATGTGTGATAACAATGCTTTTCTCTGAGAACAGCTCTCCAAAGCAGAAGTCAGCAGAAAAACAGGTAATTTTATTTACCAAAATTTTCTTTAAAATCAAAGTTTCAGGCTATTAACCATGTCAGTGAGTCATATCATACCACTGTCCCAAAACGGTAGTTTAGAAACAAGCCGTTATTTGAAAGGTCAAAAGTCAAGACAAATGACAACATGTCTATTTTAAAAGACTGAGCCAGAATCTTTTCTTTTCATTCTGTTATCAACAGTATGCCTTTCTGGTCAGCCATGAAGAGGGAAATAAAAAACCCAGATTGGAACGGAGACAAGTCTGTCATCTAAGATGGGACGATAAGGCAGTGAAGTCAAACTGTGGAGAAACAGAACGTATTGGCTCCTGCAGGAAGTGGCAGGGGGGAAGCTCTGTGCTTTGACATGTCATCATCCCCTGCTGTAATTAATCGGAGAATGAGCACCTAATAATTTGGAACTGCAAATTGGAAACAAATTTAAACCCAAACCAATCCAATAATCCTGAGCTCATCTCCCTGGCCCCCTACAGCATGGGCCATAGCCACCCCTAAGCCCATCATTAGAAAAGAGGGGATACCCGGTCATCCGGGATTGCACCTTGAGCTGAGCGTAGGCTCAGCTTCCTTGGGGGATGGATTTGTGAACGAGATTGAGTCTGTTAGCAGGGAAGTAAAGAGGAAAGGAGGGAGGAAATGCAAGTTTAGCAGATGACCAGTGTCTGGTCCAGCATTCTTTAAGGGCCCTCGAAACTGCAGATCAAAACTTCCCAAAGGGGCCCTTACCCCAGTTGTGTTAGGAGTTGTATCCAGAACAGAAAGATATTTTGAGAGTTCTTGTAACTTTGTGCCTTTCTCTTTTTGTTTTGTTATTTTTATCCCCTCTGTTTCCTTGTTTTACCAGAAGAGAGAATCCTTAACTTAGAACAACCTAAGAAAAGCTGCCTGCTTGCTCCTGGGACAGCCGCGTGGGAGACCGCTTCCCTGGGTCTGAGGTGGGAGCCAGGGAAGCTCCTCCCCCCAGAGACCCTCCCCTTCCTGGGCCGAAGCGAGCACGCCAGGTAATGATGGCAGGTTCAAGCGCGCCGCACACAGTAGGTGCTCAGGGTGAGGCTGGAATGAATGCGTGGAGGTGGATAGGATACAGAGGGAAGCAGGGCAGCAGAGGAGAAACGCTTTGAGGTCGGTAAGAGCTGGGTTTGACTCCCAGCATTGCTATTAGCTTGGCTGTGTGACCTGGGGCAGGCCACTTAGGCTCTCTGGGCCTGTTTCTTCATCAGCAAAATGGAAGTAATGCCGATGACCCCAGAGGAGTCTGGCGAGAATCAGAAATCATTGTATGTACAGCTTATGGCAGGATGGGGCCTGGCACTTCATAGGTCCTCAGTAAATGAAAGCTGATTTCACTCCTTCTGGACCCATGCACTGTAATTATTTTCAAAATTAATATGCCATGTCCTAGCCCTGTGTGAGCTATACCAACACCACCTGTCTCCTTGCTCACCTCCTAGTGTGAGTGGGGGAGCAGAGAATCAGCAAAGTTGCCAGGGATTTGTGGATGAGATGGCAAGAGTGGAATCTGTCTCATTTGTAAGCACGACAGGTGTGCCCATCGCCTCCCTATGAAGCTGCCCGGGACCCTGGTGCTCAGCTAACCTCTGCATTCCCCTCAACTTTAGGGTGAAATCACCCTGATTATAAAAGTTTCTGGTCTCTCCCGGATTCCTCCCAAGGCATTGACCTCAAATCTGGCTTCACCACCAACTAGCTCCGTAACTTTGGGAATATTGCTTTTGCCTCCCTTTGCCTCAGTTTTCTCATCTATAAAATAGGGATGCTACTAGTCCCAACCTTGTCACACTAGTAACAACCAGCGCTGTTGTGAGAATTTTGGGATTTGGTGTACCTAAAGCCCTCAGCACAGGGCCTGGAATAGACGGAGCCCTCAGTAAAGGTCAACTGTGTCTGTCTCTGGATGTGCTGCAATTTTACCCTGTCCCTTACCCAGGTAAGCTGATTCATAGGCCAGTGGGACAAGTGCCATCATGTCCAGCTTGCACACCTGCGGGGTTGCCTCCATTGGCCTGTTGGAGTGGCCTCTCACTCCAGGATCTTGCTTCTGACCCTCAAGATGGCTTTGTCAGGTTTGGACCCAAACTATTTTCATTTTGCAGGTGAGTTGAGGCCCAGGGGGACTATATACAGGTCCCCCCCACATTGGGAAAGTTTGTGTTATGTTACTTCACTTTTACAGAAGACCCACATTAGTACCTACTTCCCCTAACTGAAAGAAATCTGAAGAAGAGTTTTTGCCTTTGCAAACAAAGGTGAAAGCGAAAATAGCCTGCAGTGTTGGTTTCGCAGAGGCCCAGCACACACCAAGAGCAGCGAGAGCGGCCTCACCAGCTCCTTCCCCGGGAACCACACTCAGCATCTCAGCGTCAAGCCACCACAGCTTTGAACCGTGTCTGTGAGCATCTGTGCTTTATCTCCATTTATTTTGTGCATCCATTGGCAAGATGTGGCCTGGGATATCAAAAAAGCCTAGGAGAGGTGATTTTTGGGGGTCTGGGAATGCTCAAAATTTCTTCTGTATAAGTAACTGCTTCTTCACTTTATGCCATTTGGCCTTGGGAGTCGTGTCATAGAAGCTCTCTACTTTCTTTTTTTTTTTTTTTTTTTTTAATTTTAACATTTATTTATTATTGAGAGACAGAGAGAGACAGAGCATGAGCAGGGGAGGGGCAGAGAGAGAGGGAGACACAGAATCTGAAGCAGGCTCCAGGCTCTGAGCTGTCAGCACAGAGCCCAACTTGGGGCTCGAACCCACGGACCGTGAGATCATGACACTTAACTGACTGAGCCACCCAGGCACCCCTAGAAGCTCTCTACTTTCATACAGTGGGGAGACCTGTACCTTCCCTGCCTGGCGGTCTGTGGCACAAGCAGGACCTAGTCCCAGGCCTCCTGATTCCACAAGGGGTGCTCTTTTGCCCAATGCCTCCAGTATGAAGAGTAAAGGCTGAAGGCTGGGGGAGAGAGGGTCAGGGACTTGCCCCCTCACCTCAGCTCCTGCAGGGCCAGACAGGGCTCTGACACTGCCTTCCCTGCAGCCTCCACTCCTCCCACCTGGCTGCCAGGAGGCCTCTAGCAGAGAAGTGAAAAATGAGCCACTAAATGTATTATGACTTGTGAGGCTGTCTTAATAATTAAGTTTTATTAAAACGAACACCGAGAAATTTCCTGACACGGCTTGCCTGGCAGAGCTCATCAAAAGGTGATAAATGGGTTCTGAGGAAAGAGAGATGTAGAGGAGGGGAGAAGGGACACAGGGAGGGCCTCAGGGCAGGGCAGCTGGAGGAAGGAGGCCTGAGCCCCCTTCCCCCAGCAGCTCACAGGGCCAGGCCTGCTGCCTTCCGGCTTCTGCTGGGATTACTGCCTGGGGCCAGGGACTTGTGGGGTGGCATGGTGGGTGCAGCTTCTTTGTCAGAACAGACTTCAGAGCCCAGCTGGGCCACTGCTGGCTGTGACAGCTGGCCTCTCTGAGCCTTCCTGAGCTTTAAAAGAGGGATGAGAATTTTCTTTGTCTAAACAGTGAGCAGCCATCCCTTGTAGGCAAGTTGGCCGCTGCTTCCACAGACGATTGCCAAGCTATTCACCAAACCAACGGTGGCTTCTTCCGGAAAAGGCTCTGGGACTGGCGGATGAGGTTACTTAAAGCAATTCCGTTATCTGGATCTTCTCTTCTACAATAGTCATGTATTGCTTTTGTACAGGAAACCAACGGATACCTCTACCCCACGCACATCCTAGAGTGCTGGGCTGAGGGTCAGGGCAAGGTGGAGGGCACAAGTCAAACCAGACCCGGGTCCTACCCAGGGAAAACCCACGGTCTGGGCAGAGAGCCGTGGGGCAAGAAGGGATGTTTGTTACTCATGGTGTGCATGTGCTAGGGGCTGCGGCAGAGGTGAACCCAGGCCAGCAGGTCAGAGAGGAGCCTCAGGAGAGCTTTACTGGACAAGAGAACACCTGAGCTGAGTTTTGCAGATTTGGACTGTTTAATAGAAGAAAGGAGGAAGTGGGGGAGGGAGGGACGCAAGGGAGAGCCCAGAGGAGTGAACAAGTGCTAGGGATTCAAAGACTTCCAGCTTCTTCTGTAAGGATGGAGTAGAATCTCTGATGGGCTCTTCAGTTTCTGCACAGGGGTATCAATTCTCGCATTTGCTGAGAGTTCTGCCCTCAATCAATAGCCCAGAGTAATACATTCTGGACCTCCCCGGAAAAGAGTCTTGGAGCTCTCTTATCCCCACATCTTATTAAGAAAGGAGAAAAGCCTGTGGAGGGAATTGTTATTTATGGAGGATTGAATGAAGGGCATTCATGCTCTGGAAGAGTCTAGGTTTTATCCTTGAATCAAGTCAGATCATCAGAAAAGTCGCACCCAAGGAAAGAGAGATCAATGGTACCAAATGGAAAGGCCAGAAATAAGCCTTAATGCCAATGGGAATTCAGGGCCAGATAAAGATGGCTTTGCAATTCAGAGAGGACAACATGACTCAGCCCGGAGGCTGGAGGAGGGTTGACTCGGCATCGGCATCGGCATCAGGAAGAAAACAAAGCTAAAGGCTCATGCCTCACCCCCACTCATCAAACATTTGCATGCCAAACAAGAAAGAAAAAGAAAGAGAATACACAACATAGGAAGGAACATGGATAATACTTTTATAATATTGGAGTAGGAAAAAACTCATTCTGAGAAAAACAATGAATCTCAAAAGCCACAAAAGACTGACATATTTGATCACAAAAACATAAAAATGTCTATATGTTGACAAAAGTCAGAAGAAAAATGATTGTGTGGCAAAGAGCCTTTCAGTGGGAAGGCGCTAAAGGGTTTTAAAGCAAAGGATTGTGGGGAAGTGGATGGAGTGGGGGACGAGTCGTCATAGTTAGGTTTGCATTTGGAAAAAGTAAAGAAACCCTCTCTGGCCACAGTAGGGATGGTGGAGTGATGTGGAGAGAGAGAGGTATGGGGATCAAGACAGGGTTGGTGCCATTGGCTTGAGAGGAGATGATGGCGGCTTGGGACAGGCCGCAGGGGGCCCAGTCAGCTGCGGGAGCAGAAACCTTCCGGGGGCATGATAATGCAGCGGATAAAGGGCTGGATGCTAGCACTGCCATCCACTGCAAAGGACAGATTTGGTGGTACGGTGGGAGGTGTGTGCTTCTTCCTGGGCTTGAATTTGATATGCCTTTGAGCAGGGCCGACCTCATGGGTGCAAGGCCTCTACAGTCACATCAAGCCCCACACATGGTTTAATATTCTTCTGTCGCCATCTTGAAACCCTTAGTACATTTTTAGCAAGGGAACCTGCATTTTCATTTCATACTGCGCCCAACAAATTCTGTAGCCAGTGCTACCTTTGAGCCAAAGGGGAACAGGTGCTCCTTGAGTAGTTGTCCAGATCTGTCGAGAGCCTGGAGGGGGCTCCTGGGTTGGAGAGGTACAAATATATGCGTCCACTGTTCATAGGTGGGGAGGGAAGCCGTGGGCAGGGACACACTCACTTCAGGAAAAGGTTTAGGATGACACGAAGACACTTAAGGACCGGATTTTGAGGTACTTATAGATGTAATGTCTAGGTAGGAGAGCATGTGAGGCTAGAAGAGGGTGGAGGGCCATAGAAGGCAGAAGACCATGGGAAGCCCAGTGAGTGAGTAGAAAGAGAGAGCCAAGCGTCAAACCCACAGATCAAGGAAAAGAACTGAGGCCTATCTGGTGGATTTGGTGCTGTGGAAGCCATTGGTGCCTGGGTATGTGCTGTTCTGGGCACTGAGGGGGTTTGTGGAGTGGGTAGGAGGGAAGTGGAGACACCTGGGTATGGGGCACCAGTTCTGGGGACAAGTGTGGCCCTGACTTGGAGGAAAGAGGTGAAGACCTATCCCAAGAGAGAGAAAGGGGAGAGGGGAGGGGATCAACTCTTACCTTTATTTTTATGAGCTACATGGATATGTTTCCAAATTACATCATTAAGCAAAAAAGCAGTACAAAGCATTAGACAGACTAGATCTCTTTGTATACAGAATGGTGGAATGGGGGAGAGTGGGCTATCTGTGTATGTGAAGAGAATTTCTGGGAGGATCCCCAAGGTACTAGCAGCGATGGTGACCTAGAGGGAAAGGGCCTAGGGGTTCACCTTTTCCCTTCCATGTTGTTGAATTGTTTATTATAACCGTATGTTTTTTAATAATAAAAAACTATTAATTTGATGCCCTCAGGGAAGCTCTTGGACCCTAAAAATATTATTCAAAGGTTTTTTAAAATTAATGTTCAATTTATTAAAGTTACAAATTCATACAGACCCAGGTTCTTCCACAAGCTTTAAAGTTTAGTTTACAAATCCTATTATTTATTTATAAGTCCAGCAAATTTTAACAATCACTTTTAAGGGCACCTTTGAGAAATGTTTCTTCTCATTTATAAATGGGTTTAATTAAATTGCTATAAACATTGTAAACTGCATTTATACATTTAATATATTTGAATCTCTTTTTAAGTACTTCAGTTGTCTAACAAACCTTCTTAAGTATTAAGTAACTAGTATAAATCTAATTCATTAAACTTACAAATACAGCAAATCTTATATTCTTTTACAGGCTCCAATACTTATTTAAATTTAGTCAGATTTCAACTTAAAATCTGAAGTCAATTAATTGCTCAATTAATTATTTTACATGAGAAAGGAAAATTTAATCTATAACTCTAAAAGGCCACGTATTCTTAAACATTACAAATACATAAACACAGCTTATTTCAAAGCACAAATATTTTATTGCAAAGGGTATGATTCTCTTCTACACTTCTATTCTTAATTCCAAATCTTTCCAGGGCTAGTATGTGCTCACCTACTGTGGGCTGAAGCTCCTAGCTGACCATAAAACTCATCTTCCAGAGTGTAAGTACAGTTAGGTATGGCCATGTGACCAAGTTCTAAGCAATCTGAATATAAGAAGAAGTGACAGAAACACAAGTCTGGCCCCTAAAAACCTCCTGTGTGCATTCCTGCCTAAACAGAGACATCCCCCCAGAAGCACACATTAGCTAAGTCTTTTGTCTTATGATGGCTCCCTTGTTAACAAGACTAAGAAAACTTACACTTAAGATCAATTCATCAGAGAACCTGAGTTATCATTCTAAAATTTAAAAAGGGAAACTGAGAACAGCCCATACTAAGCATGTCTAGGATAACCTCTCTTGGGTGTGGTGACTTTTCCTAACTTTATACCTTTCTGAACTTTGAAAAAATACATATTAATTATGAGCCTGAATTACTTTGTTTGTTTGTTTGTTTAAAGCTAGTTTTTGTTTGAAGTTTTTGTTTGTTTGTTTGTTTGTTTTGTTTGTTTGTTTGTTTGTTTACTTTGAGAGGGGCAGAAAGCGGGAGAGAGAGAATCCCAAGCAGGTCAGAACTGTCAGCGCAGCGCCTGACGTGGGACTCGATCCCATGAACTGTGAGCCAAGATCAAGAGTCAGACGCTTCACCAATTGAGCCACCCAGGCGCCCTATGAATCATTTTTATGAGAACAACTGTACAGCTTTAACATGTATTCCAATCTGAACCCTGCCATAGTAGCACTCACCGAACTGTGCTTGAGGCATATGCAACTGACCATTTCATGAACCTGTCATTGCGTTTGTCCCTGGATGTCTTTCATCCCTCCCTGTCTCCCCAACCTCTCCTCCTCCCTTTCTATAATTGCTGCTCCAAGATCCTAATTTCCTCTTATTCTCAGCATTGTCTCATATGACTTGTCTCCATTCCCATGCCTTAAATGACTCCATCTTGGCTCCTCAGTGACCACTTCCACCATGGCTCAAACCTATGGCCCGGCCACTCTTGCCTCCCCCATCCTGAGAGGATGCCCTCCTAACCTGGACCACAGGTGGGGTCTCACTATGCTTCTTGCCACTGCACCTGCCCACCTCCGTACACCTGTACCTGCCTCTCCTTTCTTCCCGCTGGAGTAGAGAGCTGTCCCTCCTCCCAGCTAAGGCCCAGACTCCCGCCCTTGTCTTGCTGTGATCCCTGCACTTTCTTACATGCCTGACATCCATCATTTTTCTCCCTCCTATACTATTTCACAGTTCCCTCTCAGTTGGATACTTCTCATTAGCATTTTAAGCATGCTTAAGTTCATCTAAAAAAAAAAAAAAACGGATTAAGAGAAAGTACTGCAACTCCCACGCCCTGTGAGCCATCTTCCCCTTTATCTCCTCCAGGTCACGGCCAAACTGCTTTTGAGCTGTCTACTCTGGGTGTCTTCCTGTCTCTACCTTTGTCTTTCCCTTAGCACACTGCAGTCTGGCTCTGTGTCATCACTCCACCAAAACTTCTTTCCCTAGGGCTGCCAATGATAACCACATCACCGCATCCAGTGGTCAGTTTCCAGTCTTGCTTTACTGGACTTCTCCGTAAAGTTCGACTTAAGATCTTCTGCATGTGAGACATTATATTCCCCTCTCTTCCCGAATTCATCCTTGTTTCATTTTCCTCTGTCCTGCCCGGCTGCCCCTCTCCCTCCTATGCTGTAAGACGTGGCTGCAGATGATTTGTTCTTCTCACTTTTCACTCTTTCTTTGGGGGATTTCATCCATTCTTTTGACTTCAATCACCATCTCTTTGCAGATGAGGTTTGTATCTTTCCTCCAGACCTGTCCTCTGAGCTCCAGCCCCACATAGCCGCTTGCCAACTGGACATACCCACCTGGACATATACTGCAGCTTGAACGCATGCCCTATCCCCAGCCACCCACGTCTTCCTCTTGGGTGTCCTCTCTCAGTGAATGACTCCACCATTCATCCAGTTATGAGATGCAGATTGGGATGTCAGGCTTGACTCTGCCTTTCCTCTCCTGCCTCACACCTCATCTGTCACCATGTACTGTCCATTCTTAACTCATAAATATCCCTTAACCTTCTCACTTGTCCTCATCTCAATTTGAAACACCCTAGTGCCAGCTGGGCACTGTTTCTTTCCTGCACCATTGCAAGAGCCCGCTCACCGTCCCTGCATCTGTCCTGCAAACCCCCTCACTTGTCCTTCAAACCACTGTTCATAAATGCGAGGCTTATCACTCTACCCATCCCTTCTAACGCCCCTCAGTTGGTTAAATGTGACTCTTAAGGTAAAACTTTAAGTTCTCAGTGTGGCGTTCCTACCCTCCCCTGCCCAATTGCCCCGCTGCTCCCCCTACTCCCTGTGTCCCAGAGAAACTGGTCTTTCAATGGCAGGAATGGATGATCTCCTTCCCTCTTGGGACCTTGCTTATGTTCTAGAATGCTCTCCTGGTGTGCTCTCATTCCTGTCTGACCAGCAATTCCTACTCATTTCTCAGATCCTAGTTCAGAAAGCTTTCTCTGCCTTCCGGTTCAGGTGACATTCAGAGGAGTAGAGCCATATTTAATTAGGTATGCATTAGTGTGTTGATTTGATCAAAGTCTGTCTTTCCCAGTGAACTATAAGCCCCTTAATGTCAGAGGCCCTGGACAAGTGACTGAAGTCTCTAAGCTTCCGTTGTCTCATCTGTACAATGGGAATAATGACACATGCTAGGGAGGAGAATTCTAGGCAGAGGGAGTAACACAGCTGAGACCCAGAGTTTGGGAATACAGGGAACGGTAGGAAAGCTGTTAATAGCCGGATATAGCCAAAGTGAAAGAGGTCAGGTAAGTTATGCAGAGGAGCATGTGAGGTTGGGTTTTATCGTGAGAACAAGGAGAAGTAGGGCAGTTACACGGTCAGATATAGTCCAACAAATCGGATGTTAATTGAGCATCAACGATGTGCCAATATTTGCGATACATCAGTGAACAAAATAGATAAAAAAAATTCCTTGTCCTGTGGAGGTTATATTCTAGTAGAAGGAAATAGACAATAAGTAGGCTCAATAAACAAATTAATGAAATAGAATGTTGAAGGAGATAAATACTATGGTAAAAATATAAATAGAGCAAGAAAAGGGAAATTGGGAGCTCCAGGGGAGGTGTGGGGAAGGTGGGCACAAGTTATAATTTAAAATGTTTTATGCTTATTTATTTTTTTGAGAGAGAGGGAGACACAGAATCCGAAACAGGCTCCAGGCTCCGAGCTGTCAGCACAGAGCCCGACGGGGGGCTCGAGATCAGGACTTGAGCCAAAGTCGACGCTTAACCAACTGAGCCAGCCAGGTGCCCCACAGGTTATAATTTTATACAGTGTCCTCAGGGTGAGGCCTTGTTGAGAAGTTGACTTTTGAGCAAAAACTTTAAAAAAGTAAGGGAGTGAAACACATAGTTATTTGAGGAAGACATAGTCCAAGCAGAGGGAGGAGTTAATGCAACTGTCTTGAGGCAGGAACATACCAGATGTGATGGAGGAAGAGGAAGGAGCTCAGCGTGGCTGGAATGAAGCACCTGAAGAAGAGAGTGGAAAGAGATGACCTCAGAGCTAAGAGGCTCAGATCAGCTTGGCTATTATAGTGAATTAACTTTGGGGTGACATGGGAGGGGTTGGAGGATCTACTTTATGTATGTTTTAATTGTGCTGGCGAGGCCACAGAGAAGATTGAAGGTGGGCAGTTGGAGGCAGGGTAATCACTGGGGATCTTAGGGATAGCTAATTCATGTTTTTATGTAACAGAGTTACTGAGACATCATTTACATACTATATAATTCACCTATTTAGAGTGTATAATTCAACGCTTTCTGGTAGATTCACAGAGTTCTGTGACCATTAACACAATTGCTTTTAGAACATTTTTATCACTTCCAAAAGAAGTTTGTTCCCACTAGTAGTCACTGCTCATTTTCTCCCAAGCTCCATCTGCAGTCCTCGGTAACCACTAAATATACTTTCTGTCACTACAGATTTCCCTATTCTAGGCGTTTCATAGAAATGGAATTATATAAGAGGCAGTCTTTTGTCGAAAAAAGTCTGCAGCCTTTTTTTCACTTAGCTTAATATTTGCAGGGTTCATCCATGCTGTAGCACGTGTCAGTACCTCGTCTGTTTTTTTCTTTTCGTGGAGGAATGATATTCTGTGTGTGGACTTACAGCACTTGTTTTTTCCTTTCAGCATTTGATGGATGTCTGAACAGTTCACCCCCGTTGGCTGTAGTGCATAGGGTTGCTGTGAATATTCAGGTACAAGTTTTGGTTTGAACACTTGTTTTCCAGCCTTTGGGGGATACACCCAGGAGTGGAATTACTGGGTCATGTGGAAAATTCCGTATCTCACTCACTGAGGGAGCACCAAACTGTTTTCCACAGTGGCTGCACCATTGTATATTCCCGGCAACGGTGCATGAAGGCTCCGTTTTCTCCACATCCAATCCAGAAGCAGATCTCTGGGGTAGCGGATATTTATTAAATGAGATGTCAGGCACTATTTGAAGTGCTTTTCGTAACTGTCTCATTTAACCCTCATAATCACTTGATGAGGATGTACTGTTATAACGCTGTTTTAAAAATGAGAAAACTGAGGCTCAGAGAGCTGCAGAGACTTGCCCAAGGCCACACAACAGGTGAGTGGTAGAGAGGAGAAAGATGAGGGCGGTATAGACTAAGGTAAAACAGATGCACATAGGGGTGCCTGGGTGGCTCAGTCGGTTAAGCATCCAATGTTGGCTCAGGTCATGATCTTACAGTCCGTGAGTTCGAGCCCCGCGTCGGGCTCTGTGCTGGCAGCTCGGAGCCTGGAGCCTGCTTCGGATTCTGTGTCTCCCTCTCTCTGACCCTCCCCCATTCATGCTCTGTCTCTCTCTGTCTCAAAAATAAACATTAAAAAAAATAAAATAAACAGATGCACATGACTTAACAGAACTTATTCCACAGTGGGACCCCCCCATCTCCCTCTTCTAGTCATCACCCCTAAAATTCGCAGCTTTAAACAATACCATTTCTTGTCTCTCACCATCTCAGTGGGTGTCTCTCACCGTGTCAGCAATTCAGGAAAGACTTGTTTGGGTGTTGCCGAAGTTTCTCATAGAATTGCAGCCGGATGGTGGCTAGAGCTGGGCCCTCATTGGACATCCATCTCTCTTCATTCAGGTAGCCTTAGGGTGTCTTTACATTGTCCATGTGCATGGACAGGTTTGGACCTCCTCACAGCCTGGTGGCCTCAGGCAGACTGCTGAGGCCTCAAGAGAGAGCATTCCAGTGAGCAGGGTGGAAGCTGAGTTGCCTTGGATGACCTAGACTTAGTGGGGTCATTTCTGCTGAACTCTATTGGCCAAACAGTCACGTGCCATGCAGATTTCAAGGGAAGGTACACAAACCCCAGTTTCAGTGAGAGGGTTGTCCAGATGACACTACAGATGATAATGTGGGATGCAGTCATCCTGGGAAATAGTCAGCCATGCCCACCCTTGGAGGAGGACGGCTCCAGGCCCAGCTCCTAACGGGTGAGTGCACTGTGACCCTGCACTCTAGGGGTTCCTCTGTTTACCTCCTGCCTCTCCCCTTCCCTCCCAGCCTAAGGTGTGAGGCCCTGAAACAGGACTCTCCCTGAAGGTCAAGGTCTAGCTTTGACTTAAGATGCTTTGCATGGGATGGTATTTTCACAGGGATTTTTAGCTCAGCTCTAACCTGGGACTGGACTCAGGGCCAAGAGACGTTAAATGGAGCTGAAGGTGTTGGCCAAATAGAATTCCACTGGCTAATGAGCACTGGGGGAGAAAATTGACAGACATGATCCTCTTGGTGAAACAGATTTCCAGAGTGAGGTCCAGGCTGGACTAGACAGTGGCTATAGAGGGTGAGGAGGGCAGCAGAGGGAAGTACACTTATCGGACAGCATCTCTGCACCAGGCACAGCCAAGGCACGTCTCAGGCATTCACCTCATGTCACCATCCCAGCAACCCTATGGGGGCGGGTAGTATGTACTTCTAGAAATGAGAACACAGGGGCTCAGAGAGGTGAAGTAATATGCCCAGAGTCACACAGCTGATAGGAGGTGGAGCCAGGACTGCAAGGAAATTCTTCCAACTTCAACTTCAGTTAGAGTGCTCTTCAAGAGATATGCCCCAAAGTTACCCTTAGATCCATTCAAAAGTGAACTGGCCCCGTAGGCACGGTCCCATTCCTTCCATCCACCAGAGTGCACGGAAGTGTACCTGCAATCAGTGGGCAGCATGGCGGCCATGGATGTCTGCAGACTGCCTTCCCCAGGCCTCAGCCCTAGTCCAGCACACTGAGGGACGCAACAAAGACCATTATGCCGAGATGGGGGCTACCTCCCCTAATACAGTAACTTTCCTTTAAAGTTAAATTGAGAAACCGAGTGGCTGGGCGCTACCCTTTTAATAGCCGCGGAGCGTAAATGCAGTTCGAGGGCAAATGGTCCTTCAGAAAAGAGCATTTCCAATGTTCTTTCAAATTGTCAATTTGGAGGGTGAAAGGAAATGTGATTAGGAGACCAAAATAACACAAGTTTTGAGACCAGTAAAAACGTTGACTGCACGAATGTGTAATTTAAACCACCAAAGTGCTAGCACATTCTTGATGCCAAATATACTTAATCAGTAATAATCCTATCCCTCATGAAGGCTCCTAATTTGCTTTATTGCCTTTTTAGATTTGTCCCCTTTCATTTTCTAAAATATAATCATAGTTCAGCGACTCCATCTGTGAGTGCTCCGGCGACGAATTCTGGGTGGTAATGATGTACAGCCAGCGAGTAACAATTCCTTAATCACGGCTTTTCCTCTATTGTCGCCTCATTTGAATTCATGGTTTTCAGAAAATTCAATTATATTTGCAATTTCATCAAGAAATTACTCAGATAAATAACTGACAGAGTAACAGTTCATTTATTTGTCGGGAACGGAGCGAAAGGGAGGGGCGAGAGAGAAGAAACGGCACAAGACAAATTTGATAAAAAGCGTCATGAAGAAGTTTTGCTTTGTCAAGGGGTGAGGGGAAGGGTGACAATTTTACACCTGCCCGTGTGAGCCTGGCCTGAGGATGGGATATGACAGGAGCCCCTGAATGAGGCTTTCTCATAGATCAGGCCTAGCCTAATGTCCCTCTCTGGAGCCATCGCTGGCCTTTGCTGACATTTGTGATGCCCTGGCCCTCATTCCAGGTAGAAATTTATGATGAGACATTTGTGACCCCCCCACTGGCCATCTTTATCACCTGAGTTTCATATTGGATTTCTGCTGCCATACCCACCAGGTGCTTTCTGGCTGCTGAGGAGAGGCATTATTTGGACTTTTATCTTGCCCATTAAGAGTCTCTGAGTTTCTACAAAGAAAATTAATCATTTCCCATAAGGCAGACTGACCTCTGTTAGCCTCCTGCCTCTTTTAAAGAGATTCGGCCCATTATGCATCCACCATCAGAGAAGATCCAGTCACCACATAATATGTCTGTGCTGGGCGTTCAGCACCCAAATCTGTTCTGCTCTCAGTCCCAGGTGCTATCAACTAGACTTCCTCCTGGATGTTTGCATGGGAATCAGGATTGCGGGGGGGGGGTGGGGGTGGGGTAGAAATAGAGCCACAGAGGTGTCCGCTGGATGGTAGTGATATCAACAGACATTTTTGAGGCTGGCCTTGCAGACAGTAACCAACCTATGACAACAGCCACCGGCTCAGACTTTACACAGGGACGCTCCTGGGACAGACGACATCTGCCCTATGTTTCCCAGAAAGCAGATGCAATTATCCGATGATGACACTCATGTTTTCCAAGAATGTTAGCTGATGTTCTTTCAGACGAGACGTAGCCAGTCACAAGCAACGGGGACGTCCGGCTGAGGCAACTCTCTGGGAACCAGTGTGATACCCAAGGTACTCTGCTTTGGCACAAGCTCTCTATCGGAAATATATTCCTCACCATTAATTAGTGTGCCGAGGTTTTCAAATTGAGATTTCTTTTAATAAATTCAGGGTGACAAGAGCTAAATGATATGAGTGCGCTTTAACCAAAGACCTCCGGGGACATGCAGTAGCTGAACTGAGTTGGGTTTATTGACACTGCAGTGAGAGGGAATGTGCATCATGGGGGACAGTGATGTGCCTGAGCAAGAGGGTGTGAGGAAAGACTCATCAGAGGACTTAGGCTTGTGCTAGGTGAGTTTAGGGCATGCTCAAGCAAGTGGGGCTTTGCTCTGGATTGGATGTTGTCAGGCTGCAAGGGTGATTCTGTCATGAGAGATCTTTGGAAATGTATCAGAAAGGCAGACGGAATGATACTGTCATTGATAAACAAGCAGCCGCTACGCGGGTAAAGCTAGGAAAGGGGGAAGCTGGTCCTGTTTATGGTTTGGACAATATTCCCTTTTTGTCTCTGCTCAGGCATGACTACAAAGTGGTCTTAGTTGTGTCTTGCTCCATCCTGGTCAGTGTAGCCTCGCCTGATGTCTCTGTTCTGTGAAATCATTTACATCCAACAAGTAGACGCTAGGGCCCAGCTGTGAGTGCCAGGCCAGCACCCACCTGCGATAAGCTTCTCCAAGGTCATGAATACCTTCTTCGTGTTTATATTCTTAGTAAGTCCACGCAGTTTTCAAAATACTTTCAAGCACCTCCTCCTCTATTGCCAGGACACAGCTCAGCCCTCCCTGGTCCTGCAGAAGCAACGATTGCAGTGGAGGGTGGTGAATACCCGGCTTGAGATACACAAAGGTGTTATCAGCTACCAAATGGAAGGCACTCTGCATGGCCAGGGGTTTAGCCTTAAAAAGAAATAGGAGTGGGCCAGGGAAAGGGAGAAAAAAAAGTGTTTCTAGTCGGGGGAACAGTGGGTCAAAGCTTAGATCCTTAAGATCTGAGAGCTACAAGTGGTTTCGTGAGGTGAAGCTGGACAGCCGGGAGGGGCTAGACCAGGGGAGGCCTCACAAATGTTTCAGGGGGGCCTGGGTGGAATTGAGCCTTACAGAGAGCCATGGACGGGTATTCAGGTGGGAGAGACATGATCCCATTTTACATGAGGAGATGCTCACAGAATGGGGAGAAAGGGAAGATAGCCATCAATGGCCGAACTGGGCATCTCGATTCGTGACTGGAGACCCCAGGGCCATACAACTGTGAAAGCAGAGAAGAAACTGCTTGGGGAGGTGGGCCCAGAGGTGAAGTTGAGAGTGCTGGCCCATTACCGAGAACTGGGCTGTGTCAACTGGGCAATCACCAAATTTGGCTGATGCTGTTCAAAGCTCCATACACAATTATTTTATTTCATCCTCACAATGATCCTATGGAGAAGGTGCTTTTTCCTAGCTCTGAGTTACAGGTGAGGAAACTGAAACACAGAGACCTTCAGCAATTTGCTCAAGACCATCTAGCTGGTGGGGCTGGAGTTCAACGCTAAGGAGCCGTCTCGGGATCTGTGTCACTTTCCTCTGGGCTTCCCCCCGCCCTCTGGCTGCCAGGCTCCGCTCTGGGCTCTATATGCTGCAGCCCTTGTGGACTTCACAAAACTGAGTGTGGAGCTTGCGGGGGCAAAGTCAGGGATAAAGGGCAGTTTGGAAAGGAAAGGCCACTTTCAGGAGTGGACAAGAGGCCTGGAAGGTCAGCAGTTACGGAGAAGCCTTTTTACCTTAGCGAGCGTACCAAGTGCCCCAGCACAAAGATTGCTGGTTTTGCGCTGAGAGTCTGAAATCGTTATGTAGGTCTGAATCAATAAATGAAGCAATGGAGTGCCTATCTTTGAAACAGATGACATAAGAACATGGTGCCGATAAGACACGAGGAAGCTTTCTCATGAAGATGCTATCACAATGTCAACAACACAGGGAGAAGTTGCTGCCTTGAACCAAGTGTAAGCCTAAATGCTGCCCCTGCACTTCCCAGCTGTGCAATCCTAGACAGGTCATGCATACTCTAGGAGCCTCAGTGTCCTCGTCTGTATGACGGGAATAATGACACTTTATATACAGTCGTTTCCAGAATTAGAAAATTGGTCTTAAATGTCTGTTGAGGTATGTGGCACATAACAGGTGTTGGGTAAATAGATGGTAAGTATTAAAAACTGTGGTTTTATACCAGTATTATAGATCGCTGAAAAGTAGAGCGTTCTTGCTCTTCAATGGGAGTGGAGGAGGAGTGAAGAACAGGCCTTGAACTGGGTCCAGACCAGCTCATGCACTATTATTTGTTTGCAATGTCTTTTCACTTGTGGCTTTATGTCTTGCCCAGTCTTGAAAATGGTGAAATAAATGGCTGCTTCTTTGGTAATTGTTCCCTTTGGTGGTCAGTGTTTTTCAAGCAACTCTCTCTATTACAGAGTCACCATGGCAACTTCCCACTTAAGAGGCTTGCAGCTGGCCCATGCTTCTTCCAGGGAGCAAACGACCACTCCTCCAGCTGCCCAGGGCCTCCCCGACTGGGCTGATGGAGGAGGACAGTGGCGATGCAAGCACTTCTCCCTGAAGGATCTGCAATGTGGATGAAAGAGGGAAGGGAGAGGTGTGGCACCCAGTAGATACATACATAAGAAGTGCCGGTGGAAGTGGCATGAGGCAGCACCATTGCAGGGAGGTATTCTAGAACAGGGCAATTGCCCTGAATCCAAAAACGTATGATGCCTTATTCTGCCAGGGACAGGGCAATTGTCCTGAATCTAAAAACTTAAGATGCCTTATTCTGCCAAGGAGTGATGGTGGGGGCCTCTACCGGGAATTGTTGTGGCTTGGGATAGTTTCATCGTTCATTTATTTGTTCATTCAACAATATTAATAGGCCAGGCACTAGTATATGATGGAATCGATACAGTTTCTGTCCTCATATAACTCACAGAGTAGGGAGGCAGGCACAGAAATAAACAGACAAGATCCAGAGGGGCAAGTGTTATCAGGAGGGACACACAGAGTGCAGCAGGAGCCCAGACTTGGGGAAATATGGGAGGTTTCTAAGAGGAAGAGCCATCAACCCCGACACTCGGCTGGATAAGTGTGAGTCACCCAGAAGAGCAGGGGGTGTGGATGACTGCTCCAAATGCAAGAAATGGGATGTGTAGATGACTCCAGTTGGAAGCTCAAGACCATCTGTTTCGTTCAGGGTCTTATTTGTAAGTGACAAATAGTAAGCTTGGCTTATCTGAGCAGAAAGAGGATTGATTAAGTAACATTATCTGGCTCACTGAATCTCTGAGAGACCAAAATCAACTTGAGGCCAGGAGCCAGGAGCAACCCCTGAAATGACATTGAAGAACAGGCCCTGTGAAGACTCCTCAGCCAGGCAGCTGGCCCTGAGGCTAAATTCTGGATGCTGCTCCTGGAAGCTAGATATGGTGGCTTCCCTGACATTCCCTTCACAAATAGGTTCTGTGTCGTTCCTCGTTCTTCAAGTCACAGCTTCTAGTTCAAACTTTGGGGGCAGGGGACTTGGTTGATTTGGCCTAGGACATTCATGTTCAGCATAGCTGCAAGGGAGGCTGGGACAGAGGGTATTTGGCATTCCCAGATTTATGGTGGGAAGTGAGATCTGCCTCATCAGAGGAAGGCTTTTCCAAATAGTGTGGAGGGATAAGCAACAGCAGTGAACTGACAAGGAGAGCATCATCATGGAAGACATTGGGCCCACAGAGGTGAACAAGACATAATTGACTTCAACCAAATGGAAGTGACAGTACTCTCCATCAGTAACACAAGAGGATAGAGAAAGTTCAGGGAGGGGATCAGTGCTATCAAAGATGGGCAAGAAATAGGAGGAGTCAATGTCAAGGCTCCAAGTTGGAATCCTAGGATTTTGATGCAGTAGGAACCACTTTCATACTGTATATGAGTAATGCTGACCTTGCGCCATGCTGCCTACGAAGTCTGTCTGAGTCAGTGGGACCAGGAGAACCTAATGGTCCTATAAAGATAGGGTCATCCTCCAAATATCTGGTTACCCTTCATCGGTCATTAGTCTAACCCCTCCAGAAACAAATTTCTATTTCATATCTGTAATGATATACATTATTGGATACTTGAACTCTCAGAAGTGTAATTTCACACCCGAGTTCCCCCAAAACATCCCCTCCAATAGTTTGGGCTGTTGCCTAATGAATATGGTATAACTCCTTCAAAGTCCTGGTGGATTTGGGTGGTCTTCAGCCTTCTGAGAACAGGAGAAAGTGCTGGGGGAGTCTGAGAAAGCAAACATTAATACCTCAATAGATTTGGAAGCTATAATGGAGGCCCAGCTAAAGGAGGGAGCATTTGGATTCTTATCTCTTTGGACAGGATCTCTGCTTTCCAGGATATACATACCAAATCCCTTAAAGCCCTTTATCTCTTAAATAGGACCACTGGAAGACATCTGTATTTCTTTTTGTCCTAGAATGTTTCTGTTTCACCTTTCAGATTTTCTTATTATGTTTTTATAGAATTCTGCTGTTCGTCTAACTTGCTAATGTTGGACAGACATTGAGAAAGTCCATAGTCACCTAGAATTCTCAGTGCTTGTGGTTGGTGGGATAATGGACACCTCAAATATATCCATGTCCTAATCCGTGGAACCAGTAAACATATTATGTTACATGGCAAGGGAGAAGTAAGGTTGCTGATGCAAATAAGGTTGCTAATCAGCCGACTTTAAAAGGAGGAAACTACTCTGGATTATTCAGGTGGACCTGATGTAATCACAAGAGTCCTTTAAATGTGGAAGAGGGGGCCAGAAAACAGACTCAAGAAGAGATCTGACTATTCTCTGCTGACTTTGAACATGGAGGAAGGCAGCCACAGCCAGAAAACAGACTCAAGAAGAGATTTGACTATTCTATGCTGACTTTGAACATGGAGGAAGGCAGCCACAGCCAATGCAGGTAAACTGTAGAAGATGAAAAATGCAAGGGAGTGGATTCTTCTTTAGAGCTTCCAGAAGGAACCCAGCCCTGCTGAAACATTCATGGGAGCCTGATGAAGCCCATTTTGGACTTCTGACCTCCAGAACCCCAAGATGATAAATTTGTGTATCAAGCAACCAAATGAACATTAATTTGTTATATCAACAAAGGCAACAGATACAGTGCTCATTGTTAGGGCTTCACTATCAGGTAAGAAGCTACAAGAAGAAGGAAGGTCCAAGACCCTTGAGGCTGTAGAGTTCTGAATAGAGAACGAATGCCCTTATGTACACAGTTGCTCCTGATAAATAACGGGCCCAATTTCCTATTAGGGGAGATTCGATCATGGTGATGGGAAGAAGGAACTATTCTATTTATTTATTTATAAATAAAGGAACTATTTATATTATGGGGCATATAAGGGGCTTAACCTTAAAAATATATACTCCCTTGAACTGGTCCTGAGATGCCTTCATGAAATCAAACATTCCTGAGATTTTGTCAGACAGACAGGTTTCCGTTTTCTGTTCTCAAAGGGTCAGATCTACTGGTGGTGGTAACAGACTTGAGCTCGGAAAATAGTGTTGAGTTGATGGGGGTCGGGGAGGACTTCTCAAATCCTGAAGGATTTGAAATCCTTCTCAAATCCACCCTAATACTGGGGTGATCTGCAGCCAGTGGGGGGGCGGGGGGTGGTGTGGGCTCCTGCTACTACAGGGGTGACTCCCAGCTTGGTCCCATAGGCCGAGAACAGAAGAGAATGGAACTCAAGAGGTTAAAATAGATCGTAAGTGAATTTGCAGTACAATTTCAAATAAGGAACCCATTTCTAGGTGTTTGATGAGAACTAAATTGATGGTAATGTGAAACCAATGAGACTGGGGCAGATTTTAGGGAAAACATCCGTTATTCCCCTTCTGCAAAGAAATACTTCCCCCATTTCCCTTTGAGAAACTACCCACCTCCTACTCAGTCTTTTTGGCTGAAATGGGGTTGCATACATCAGCTAACTCGAGGATGCGCAGAACCTAGAACTGGCCAATCACAGGCTTCCATTCCTCTGGCCACAGTGATTGGTTCAGGGTTGGGCATGTGGCCCACGCTGGCCAATGAAAGCCCCCCTCATGACCGTTGGGATTGCTAAGTGGATGGGAGGGGGTTTGGGTGCTGCTGAGGACCACCTTGTTACCAGAGGGGAGAGCCTCAGGGGCGGTGAGGACGGCTTAGTGGGAAGCAGCGGTAGGGAAGGGAAACACTCCGGAAGATGTCCAAACATGCAGGTCCAGCCGTGCCTGAAGCTCCTCTGCTCAGTCGTCTGTGCCGATAAATGCACCCCCGCGCCCGTGCAGCAGGAGCTGGGGTCACCTCACTAGCGGTGGGAAGCGCCCCCAGCTTGGAGCCCAGGCGGGGACGCAGCACCAACTCCCACTGTACGTGTGCGGGCACTGAGCTGGGCACTGATGGGGCATCATGGGGACCCCGCGGGGTGAAACAAACAATGGGAGACACGGACATCTGGAGAATAAAACTACATTTAAATGACACCACCGGTTAAGGCAGGAACACCTATTATGACTTGGGCACGGGAGAAGGGAGACCGAGTTCAGTCAGGACCTGGAGGGGGTTCCCGTGTTCCCCCCCGGAGGGGGATCCCAGGCGAGGGATGTGAAGGCCCAGGTAGACGCTTGGTGGAGTGCTTGAGGACAAGAAACGGAGATGACGGCGTGCCGCAGGTTCTGCCTGACTTTACAATAGGGCTAGGGTGGAAATGGGAGAAGTGGGGCTTCAGGTGCTGCACCCCCAGACCTGCTGTGGTTTCTTGGCCGTCAGGGCGACGCAACGAGACTCGAGCTCAGAGAGAAGATGTAATTTCGAGTTCACACACCCCATGCAGAGTTGACGAGCTCCAAACCCAGTGCTCTGTGCACTGCTCCACCGGAAATGGATTATTCCGGTCAGAGCTTTCTAAGCCTCAGCAAGTGAAACAAGGGCAGAAAATCCCCAGCTCTCCATCCCCTCGCTGCTTGACTGATGCCAGCCGTGCTGCAGGGACGCTTGCTTGGGCTTACTGTAACGGCTGTTCTCACTCAGAGCCTGTTCAAGGGTAGTAAAGGCAGGAGCTGCTCAATGTATTTTCAACTGTCAGTGTCTCTAGGTTGTGCGGCACACTTAGGAAGCATTGAACAGAACAGATGGAAGGTGGCAGTTTCCCTGGTCTTGGCGCGGACTTCCTGGAAGCTGCACACACCAAGCACTTCTATCGTTGCTCAGGGAAGGTAGCAGAGAGTGATCAAGGGAACTGAGGAGTAAAGGACTTAAGTATTGCCCCCAACCCAGCCCTTTAACCTTCTTCAGCCCCCTTCAGCATAGCCTGGCGTTGAGGTCCCAGTGATTCAGATGCAAAGAGATCTCTAGAAAAGGGAAGGCAGCAGGGCGTAGGGGGAAGGAGAGGGTAATATAGCTGCTGGGTGGGATCTGGGGAAACCATATATGTACCTGTGAGGAAAGGAGGCAAGCTGCTGTCCTTGTTCTGGTTCAAACCCCAGCTCTGACTCTTACTAGCTGTGTAGTCTTAAGCAAGTTTCTCCTTGGTAAGTCCGCCTCTTCATTTGTAAAGCAGGAATGACAATAGGAGTCAACTCATAAGGTGGCTGTGTGGATTGATACAATCTAGCAAATGCTCTTGCCAGCAGCAGTGGGAATCCACCCCAGAACTTCTTCACCACCTCCCTCTTCCCACGTCCTCTCCTCCAGCCATGGTAACACGTCTCCGCCAGCGCTCCTCTTGCCCTGCTCACTGCTTTTTCCGATGACCTGATACAGTCATTAACTGTCAGATCAGGAAGAGCTATTCTTTCAACAAACATTTACTAAGCGTCTACTATGTGTTCAAGGCTTAGGGAGAGACAACCGTGAGTGAGAGAGGCAAGGGCCCTGCCTTCATAATGGGTCTCTTTACTGCTCGTGAGATTGATAAGAAAACTGAGGCCCAGAGGGAGGAAGGTTCCTGCCCCCAGTGACTGAGCTAACCAATGAGGTTAGGACCCATGTAGTTACCACCTCTGTATCTCCAACTACAAGCATTAGGCCTGGCAAGAGTAGATGCTACATCAATATTTGCTGAACTGGTGAGTACATAAATCATTAACTCCCAGTCTAGTGCCCTTTCTGTGGCCTGTTCTGAAATCATTGGGGAGAGAGCATGTGTATGGAGGGGTAAGGGTCAGTACTTTCCATCGTGTGGCCCCAATTGCCTTCCTCCTTTGCAAAGGGTAGGCTGAGAGAGTTGGAGGGGCTTTCTATCTCTACTCTGAGGACATTGCCAAAGTAACAGAATCATGCCGTTCAGAAACATGGAGCTCATGCCCAGGCCTGCCAATTGTGTCGGTACATAGCCCTGAGGTCTACAAGAAATCAGACTCTAAGGAGAATTGTATTTTTTAAAAGTAATTTTCAGGCACTAATACTGTTCTTTCAGCACTCAACAAATCATACTCCAAACTTCTGTAGGGCTTGGGACGAGAATACAAACGGAGGCTGTGGTGGGCACAATAATAGTCCTCCAAATATGTCCACGTCATTTTTTTTTAATACAACTTATTGTCAGATTGGTTTCCCTACAACACCAGTGCTCATCCCAACAAGTGTCCTTCTCCATGCCCGTCACCCACTTTCCTCTCTCCCCCACCCCCCATTAACCCTCAGTTTGTTCTCAGCAAAGATGTCCACATCCTAATCCCTGCAGCCTGCAGATATGCTGTGTGGCAAAGTTTGCAGATAGAATTCAGGTGGCTAATCACCTGATGGGGAGATTATCTGGGGTTATCTTGGTGTGCTCATGTAATCCTAGGGGTCTTTATAAGTGGAGGGTAAGGCAGGAGAGAGAGAGAAACAGAGAGATGGCAGTGTGAGAAAGACTTGGCTGGGCATTGCTGGCTTTGAAGAGGGAGAAAGGGGCTTCGGGCCAGGGAATGCAGGGATCTTCTAGAAGCTAGAAAAGGGAAGGAAACGGATTCCCGCTAGAGCCTCCAGAAGGAAGGTAGCCCTGCTGACACCAGGATTTTAGCCCAGTGAGGCCCAGTTCTAATCTCCAGAACTGTAAGATGAGACACTTCTGTTGTTTTAAGCTTCTTAGTTTGTGGTAATTTGTTGTAATACCAATAGGAAACAAATGTAGAGGCCCACTTAACCCTCTGTCTAAGTGTAAAGTTATAAATCAAGTCAGTTACTTGCTGAGTAAAATGTGTTCTACCTCCCTATGTTAACAAAGATAGCTTCTTAGCTGCTTGAGTTTGCAGATTTTTAGTCTCCTTGGGGTTGCTCAGGAGAACATGGTCGTGCAGGGAAAGCAGGTCCTACTTCCTACCCCAGCCCACGGCCTGACTCCTTTCTCTTCTTCTACGGCTCACCCCTATTGGAAGAGGCCTTCTGCACATGCATGTGGTCACCCAGGCTTCTGTCCAAGCCTGTCCACAGCTCATGCAAACAGCTGCTTTTCAGGAAGGCCAACCCAGAAAGCAGGCCTGTGCAGATTCTAGAAGCAGTTTCAGGGCTATTGGGACAGGGAATTCTGGGGTCTTGGCCTCCAGAGTATGGTCTAGATAGAAGGAAGGTATGAGTTCCTGGTGCACAAAACCCCCGTGGCCCTTTCTGTGTCTCCTTGCCTGTGGGGAGGGCACAGCAGGAGGGGAACCAGATGGGGTCACCTGAGCAGGGGTTCTGTTTAGGAAGATCTCTAGTCCTTCCTCCTGTCTCCTTTACTTTCTTTTTTCTTTTTATTATTTTTAACATATTTTATTTATTTTTGATAGAGACAGAGCACAAGTGGGGGAGGGGCAGTAAGAGAAGGAGACACAGAATCCGAAGCAGGCTCCGGACTCTGAGCTGTCAGCACAGAGTCCAACACGGGGCTCAAACCCACAAATTGTGAGATCATGAGCTGAGCTGAAGTCGGACGCTCAACCGGCTAAGCCACCCAGGCACCCCTCCTTTACTTTCACACAGAACACTTCATCAAACATGTAAGGGTCTCCCCACCCCAAAGAATTCTCCGTGACACTGGCTGGATGTCCTACAACTCAATATAATTCTGATGCTGCCTACATGGAGATAGTGTCAGATCCCATAAACGAAGACCTCAGTCCCACCAGACTGATGCTACCCCACTTCAGATGCCACCCTCCAAGTCTAGGTTGTCCTGTATTTCTGACCAATCAGCTATAAATCTGGGGTTCTCACGACTCCCTCCTTGGGTTCAATTAATTTGCTAGAGTGGCTCACAGAACCCAGAAAGACATGTTTACCAGATGAAGAGATCTATATGGTGAGGTCTAGGGGGATCCTGAATGTAGGAGCCTCTGTCCCTGTGGAGCGGGGATACATTACCTTCCCAGTACATGGATGGGTTTACCAACCTAGCTCCTTGAACCCTGGACTATTGGGACTTTTATGGAGGCTTCATCACGTAGGCACAATCGATCATTAGCTCCATTTCTAGTGCTTCTCCTCTCTCAAGAGAAAAGGGATGGGCTGAAAATTCCAAGTTTCTAATCATGGCTTGGTCTTTCTGGCCACCAGTTCCCTTCTGAAGCCATCCAGGAGCTCACCCGGAAGAACCTTATTAGAACCAGAGCTACACCTATCACCTAGGAGATCACAAGGGTTTCAGAGCCCTTTGTCAGGAACCTGGGGTTCAAAGACCAAATAGTAAAACAAAAGATGCTCCCGGTGCTCCTATAACTCAGGAATTATATGCATAAGGGTTTCGGTGGCTCTCTGTGCAGGAACTGGGGGCAGAGGCCAACATATGTATTTTCTAGTAACTCACATGTTCCAAGCCCAGAGAAAGTTGAATAAGTTGACAGGCAGCTGGGGTTTGTTGCCACAGGAAAGTACCTCAATTTTTCCCCCATTTCCTTTACTGATGGAGTAAATCTTGCTGCACCTGTTATTTCACATTAAGGCAAATAGCTATAGTTCAAATCCATGATGAGGCCTCAAAACCCAAATGTGTCATGGGATAGAGAACTGCAAAGTCCAAGGTCAGGACCAATCCAGAAAAGTGGGAAGAAAGCAGGATTGGCCTCAACTTTTCACTATTCAAGAGATTGCCCAGTAAAGTAGTGAACCTCCCATGGAAGGGAGTATTCAAGAGCAGGTCAAATGCCTATTTCTCTGGGTTTTGTAGAAGGGACTCCTACACACAAAGGCATGGGATTCTGTGTCTCCTAGAACATATTCACATCAGAAAACCTATTCTAACAGACTGAATCCCTGCTTCTACTCTCCTCCTATGTTCTGGGTTCTTGTCTGTTATGAAACATGCCTGGGCTGGCAACGTTATTCTAGATGTGCCCCCCACCCTCACCCTGAGGCAGAAAGATCTTTACCCCAGAGGGGTTGTGGAAGACATCAAGTTACTCAAACATGGTGACGTCGTCTCCAGATTCACTTGGCAGAAATAAGACACTGTCCCGAGTATAGAGACAGGGTGCTTTGAGAGTCACATGTGGTCCCTGCAGCCAGACTCAGCAAGGCTGGCGGGATGGGTTTCCCTTGAAGACACTGATCCTGTATATTAAGTGAGGACCCATCTCCAGTTAACCCAGGGCAGACACCCAAGGTCGGACTGGATCCTAGGTCAGGTCCAGAGCCCTTGCAGACGAGCACACACTGAGCTGAGACTGGGGGAGGGACCTGATCATGGCACATATCTAATTAGTGCCAAAGCCCTTAGTAGGGCTCCAGGGACCCTGTGGATCTTGCCCTGTCGCCCTCTCCTGCTTCACAGAGGCTTTCAGCCACAGGCCTCCTTTCTGTCCCTAAAAGGACCGTGCTTACTCAGCCCCCAGAGCCTTTGCAATGTTGTCTCATCCACAAGGAACTGCCAAAAGGGACAACGACTTACCAAAGGTCACAGAACTCATCAGGGGCCAACCTAGGATGTGACTCAAGTGTCTAACCCACTGCACAGGCCTGCAAGGGGGCAGCGCTCAATAAGGTTTTGGGGGATGGACGAATGCTGAGAACAAGCTTGGCCCCAGCTCTGATTGGTTGCTGCCTCTGCTAGAGCAGCCACTGTGCTTGGCGGTAGTGAACAGTGTCAGCACCTGCTCATTCATTAAAGAGCTTCTCCTGTTCTCCCAAGAGCCAAGCGCTGCGATGGGTCCCAGGGACCCCAGGCCAGAGCAGAGAGGTGCAAAGTGCATGCAGAGCTGTGCACAAAGCCATGCACATGGGCACAAGGCACCAGGTGCTCACGTACAGGGACCCGGGTTCCAGTACAGGGGGTGCGAGTGCAGGCTCTGAGGTGTCCCTCCTCATGTGGCACTCCTTTGTTCCAGGTTCCCTGGAGCTAGCCCTGTTACCTGAATCACAAGACCTCACTAAAATGGCCCCACAATCCCTCTACTTCCTACCAGACAGATTTCCAGGCAGGGCCACTGCATATAATTGGCTACGGATGAACAAAAGGGGCTTCGAGGTCTGATCACTGCAAACGTCCTGCAGTCCTCCAGCAGGACCTCTACAGGCCCCGGATGGTGCCCAGAGGAGCCAACAACTCTCATGCAAACCAAAAATAAAGTTTACTTACAAGATACACAAGAAGTCACCTCCTTGCACACCCGAGGCTTCAGACTTTAAATACATCCTGGTCACACAGGCTCAGGCTGATTGCTGACGAGGAGGGATAAGGCAGGTGGAGAGAGGGATATAAGAGCAAAGGCATGGAAAGGACAGACATGGACGGATGCCGGGCTGGGACACGGATTTAGCACTGGGGCGGGAGGGAGAGAATATGCAAAGCCAGCAGCCCTGCCTGCCAGTGAGGGGTCGGACCTCTGCCCGGCAGACAAGGATCCTCAGCTGTGACTGCCTTCCTGCTCCGGTTGTCTCCATGGCCACCATGCTTTCTCAAACCACCTGCTGTTCTTTGGCCAAAATTCCATTCACATTTCTAGGCAGCCCCATCTCTGCCCCAGGCTCAGGAGCCAAAGCCATTGCTGCACCTACCAGAGTCCCCACTGAGCTCCCACACCTACGAGAGACAGAGTTAGCCAGAGGTGAGACCCTGGCTGATGCAAGGGAAAGAGAAACCAGGAACTCCACCCCGAATGTCTAAGCCCCAGGGGACTGACCCTTGGGTCCTGGGCAGGGGCTTCGTCAAGGTTAAGTCTTTCTCTTGTCCTTCATCTTTTAGAGTTGACAGAGGTTTGCATGTCATGGTGTCACCCAGTTGTGCTGACTCTCCTGTGAGGTAGGTGTGGTTAATTTCTCCACTTTGGACTTGAACCCGATGAGACCCAAGGTCACATCACAGATCTGTGGTCACAGCTAATTTGAACTGCAGACCTCCATGTTCTTCTTTTACTACTGCCACCGAGTGGATTACACATCCTATTCCCGTCTTGCTTCTGCCCCCATCACCCAACAAAATCAACTCTTTCTGAAGTCATGGCCGACGTCTGTGGTGCTGAATACAACATACTAACATTCTCCTCTTCGGCTTCCATGATACACTTGGGTTGGTTTTTCTCCACCTCCTCCTCCCTGATCCATGTTCTACCCTTTCCTGTCCTGCTCTGTCCGCCTGGTCTGTGTCACCCTGGCTTCCGTTTTCTCTGACTCTGGCTGCATTTGGCCAACAAGAGAGGCACCAGCAGACTGGAGAGTGAGAAGAGGAGACGTTGCTCCAACCCCCTCCCGTCCATCTGCAGGGCCGTGTCCCTTCGGCCACAGCCCCACGGGGCACTGTATCCCTGCTGCCTCAGGCCCAGGGTTGCTAGTCCCTGGGTATACTGCCATCCTGGGGTTTCCTCAATGCTGCCTGTACCTCTATACAAAATCCCCTCCTTAAAGTCTCTTCCTTTAGACCTACTGAGTATGCTACTGTCTCCTTCAGGGACCCTGAATGGTACAAGGCTCTCCCACTTTTCCTTCTAATTCTCTGGCCATTCCTGTTTTGCCCTCTTGTAAGGCTCAGTATCTTGTATCTGTCAATCAAACACTGATGATCCTGCAGGATTGGTCCAAGATGCTCTTTTTTTTGTCATTTCAGTACCATCACTCTGGGTGATCTCCTATGACCCCAGAGCTGCAATTGCCACCCACCCAGATGACTCATCAAGGTCTCTTTCCAGTCCAGCCTTGTCTACTTGTCTATGTCTTCCAGAGCCTTCCCTTTCCTCCTTCCTTCCTTCTTTCCTTCCTTCTTTCCTTCCTTCCTTCCTTCCTTCCTTCCTTCCTTCCTTCTTCCCTCCCTTCCTTCCTTCTTTCCTTCCTTCCTTCCTTCCTTCCTTCCTTCCTTCCTTTCCTAAATGTTTATTTATTTTTGAGAGAGAGAGAAACAGAGTGTGACTGGGGGAAGGGCAGAGAGAGAGGGAGACACAGAATCCAAAGCAGGCTCCAGGCTCTGAGCCATCAGCACAGAGCCTGACGCAAGGCTCGAACCCATGAATCATGAGATCATGACCTGAGCCGAAGTTGGATGCTTAAACCAACTGAGCCACCCAGGTGCCCCAAGAGCCTTCCGTTTCTTAAGGAATGATGCCACCATCAACCTACATATGCAAGGCGGCAGCCCAGAGGTCATCCTCGACCCTCCCTAATGCTCCCCTCCCACACCCAATCTATCGCCATGTTCCGCGATTTCTCTTTGCACCTCCAAACACACCTGGCCCTGGCTACCCTCAAATTTCATCTTGGCGCTTGGCCTGCCCACACTCTTGTTGCCCCTCCCAGCTCTCTGCAGCTGCTCTTTGCTACGTAGTCAGAGCGATCTTTTCACAACACACAATTGATCGCACCACCCCGAGGCTTAAAACCTCCAGTGGCCCCTAGTTGCCGTTGGTACTTGCCTCTCTGCCAGCCTCTCCAGTGTGCCATAGCTCACTTGTTTTTCACACGGTGGTTCCCGAGGGTCTCTCCTTCCAGATGGCAAGCTGGTCTCTCAGATCCAGCCTCACTGACCCTCAGGCCTGGGTCCCACGGGAAAGAGCCAGAGGACCCATTGCTCCTGATCACCAGGTAGCTTTCCTCTGAGGTGGTGTCTTCACATGCTGTTCCTCACCCCTGCCCCCTTGAGCTCTTCACTTCTGCATTTCTACTCATTCTGAAGCTCTCAGCTTGATGGTCACAGCCTCAAACAACTTCTCTGGTCCCCCTGCCCAGGCCAAACTCCTACTGTACTGGGTACCTCGCGTGGGACGCTTTTTACAGTTTGTTTTACACGTATTTGTATGTTTCATAAATACCTACCCACCTACTGTGTGAGGACAGGGGCCATCTGCCCATGCATGTCATTTATTCATCTCTGTATCGTCATCACCCAGCCCAGTGCCTGGCACAAATATTGTTGAATGAGTGAATGAAAGCACAGTTCTACCGGGGCTTCCCAGAAGGGGTGTTGTTGGCACCGGATTGGACTTTAAAGGGTTTATGGGAGTTTTCCATCTGGAGCAGAAGGAAAGGACATTTCGTGGAGAGAGAGCCTAAGTCATCAATTGTGAAAGGAAACTTGGTCCGGATTGCTTTAGGCAGTGGAATGTGTGTTGGTCACAACAGACACTTAAATGCACTCTCTTTGTAGAGCTTCCGATGGTGAGAGCCCGGCTCCTCTCAAATACCTCCTTCCCAAGACCCGGGTCATAGAATGCAGCCCCATTTTCAGGGTCCTCTGGCCTTAGCCCTGAGCCATAGAAGAAGGCTCTGCATTGAGACCTCTGGGCCATCTACGCATGCTTGCCACCCGGATCCATCCCTACTTCTTACTGCGGCAGCCCTCAGTGTGTGTGTGTCTTCTCTCCCCCATTTCTGTTGGCCGGGGGTGGCTGCATGGCCCAGGCCCAAAGCCAGTTGTGGGTCTCATTTCCCCGGCTTCAGTAATGAGTTCAGGGCCGGACATGCGACATAAGCTATTCGATCGGCAAGCATGCCAGGAGGTTTTCAGGAGCCACAGCCAAAGACTCTGGCTCTTTCCCGTGGGACCCAGACCTGAGGGCCAGTGAGGCTGGAGCCGGGAGGCCAGCTTGCCACCTGGAAGGAGAGACCCTCGGGAACCACCGTGTGAAAAAGAAGCCCACACAGAAAAGCAGGGCCAAGAAATGGAGGGAAACCAGTCCTGTTCACACCCCAGGACTCAGCAGTGCCTGAACTCCTCCTACCCCTGAACTTGTCAATTATGTGAACCATGAAATCTCTACATTGCTTATGCCAGTTTGGGCTGCGGTTTTTGCCGCTTAAACAAGACAGAGTCCTCACTGAGACAACCTCTCTCTGTCCTCTCCATATCCTGATGCCCCCAGGACCTTCCCAAGGTCTCAGCGGAAAGTGTCAGGCAAGGCTCTCACCTGGAATCTGTTTGCTTTGGCTCCACTTTGACTCTAACTTGCTGTGTGAGCAGGAACGTCTTTTTCCTTAAGGCCCTCAGTTTTCTGATCTGTGAGATAACACCCTCTGCTCTGGGATCCAAGGCACCCCATGCTTTTTCTGCCATGGCCTTATCATCATTTTCTGTTTAATTATCTGAGTCCCCCTTGCATCCTGTGGGTGGCCTGGCAAAGCCCTGGAAAGCAAGGATGGACCACTCCTTTGGGCTCCTGAGTCTTCTAAGGTCAGTAGGCCCATCTGCTCTCAGGAGGTCCTAAGCTGTCTGCCCCCAGTGAGCAAAATGGCCACACACATGCCATCCCATGACCGATGGGATGGGGGTGGGGGCCGATAAGGCCTGGGGAAGGAATGTCTCCAGTGTCTTAAAGGCTCACCAGACCCCGAACTGCTGTCTCAGCCTGGAAATAGTGAGGTGGAAGCTTCCCCAGGCTAAACCTTCTTAACCAAGAAACTCAGAAGGGCCCTGCAAAGTGTGGGAACCCCGCCCACCCCTCTCCTTCCCTGAGCAAGCATCAAGTCTTCTTACTGAGACGCAGTGGAAAGCAACAGGGGGACAGATGCCAAGATCGCCCCCCTCCCTCCCATCATGCTCGGCTCTCCTGACACATTTCAGGAACGAACTGCAGCGGCAGGTGGCGGGGGGACTTCCTGGAAGGCAGCCCGGGGCCTTGGCACTCGGCCGAGCCTGCATGCTTACTCCTCACCTGTGCCTGACTGCCAGTTAGCCTGACGAGCTTTAGAAGTGCTGTAATCTGTGGAATTAAAATGTTCTTCCTATTTTCATCTGGCAGCATGGTGGCTGGGAGCAGAGGAAGGCATAGGTGGGGCTAAAGGCCTCTGGTTTTTTCCTGGGCCTATAGAGGAGGTGCTAAATGACAGGGACCCCCTCCTGCCTGCCCACCTGTAAGGACAGGGAGCATCCATGGTCCAGGAGGCTCCTCCAAGGGACAGAGGCAGGGGATGGACATGGGTGAGAGAAGGGAGCTAAGGGGCACAGGCTGCAGTGGCTGGGGTGCCAGCGGGAAGAGGCCCAGCATGACAGAATGACTGCGAGCCCCTCCTCATTGCTTCCAGGCTGGTTTCCCCATCATCCTCACATGGCAGGCCAGAGGCAGATCCTGCCACGACACCGCCTTTGTCCTAGGTCAGGTTCCTGGAAGCGGACCCTGAGACCAGAAGTCGCGTGCATGAGATTGATCAAGGAATTGCTTTCAGGAGAAACCAGTGAGGGTGGGGAGGAAGAAACTAAGGAAGGCAAGATGCCAAGGAAGGAGGTGACCTTAGATGTGATCCTGTGGGACCTCAGGAAGGCCACCTGCATTCGGAGTCTGTCCTGCCTCCAGGCAAGGGGGAAGGGCTTTCCCACTCCCAACTTTGGCCAAGGTCCTGCGTGAGACATAAACTCCCAGGCCCTTCAGGCTCTGGGCAACTGAAAAAGCAAGTGGAGCAGCCTGGGGACAGATTTCAGAAGGGGGTGGCAGTCATGGGCTTGATGGGACTTGTGCCCACCCAGAATGGCAGGAGGGCAGCCTTGGTTTCCTGCCATAAAGTAGACCCAGAATGTGAACCCAGGAATCTTGACCCCTGTGACCAAAGGGTCTGGAGGGCAAAGTTGAACACTGCTGAGGGAGGAGGCGAGGGAGTGGGGGGGGGTTGGGGGGGGGTAGCTAAAGGTCGGAGCAGCTGGCCAGCCTAGGGCTGGGGGGGAGCTGAAGGGTCTGAGCAACACCCAGAGGAGCCAGGAGAGTCACGTGCCTCTGGGGTGTCCCTTGAGCCCGCTGGGGACCTGTTGGTGGAGCCAACACCCCAAATGTTGAGTCCCCCTGAGTTTCTGGAAACACTAAGGCTGGTGCCAAGAAGGACAGCAGAGACCTCATGGAAGGACCATGAATGGCCAGGAATGACAAAATGTATGAAGCCAGGACATCAGCCTCAGAGCAAACTCTGGGAAAAGGCTTCTTTCAGTGGCCCAAGCTTGGCTTGGCCATATGCTGACAGCACAGGCCTGAGGGACCAGGAAACCCACTGCAGTGTGGTTCTGAAGACTGCGAAGGCCCAGGGTTGAGGAACAGCTTGAAGGTTTTTAGGTCTTCCCATAGTTCCATCTAAGAGTGTGAAGAGGTAAGAAGAGAGAAATGATGTGGCAGTGGTGGGGGGACCGCCTTCCTGCCGCGGGCCCTGCCCAGAGTGGCGGCTCAGGATCTGGGGACGGGGATGGAGCCCAGGTTTGAAGGAGAGATTCTGGTTCTACTTGTTCCTTGGTGAGCTCTCTGTGCCCTTGCTAATACATTCGCCCTGTGATGGGCTCCAAGTGTCCTTCCTGGGCCAGATGCCCTGGTTTGAATCTTGGCTCACTTCCTTGGGCAGTTTGCTTCACCTCTCTGAGGCGGGCACGTGTGGGTTTGTAGGTTTGTTTTGAGGACTGGCTGGCATACAGACAGCACATAGGTACTTAGTAACCTGCCTAGGAGGGCTGCTGCAGACAAATGCCTGGACGGGGTTTGTGGATCCTAAGGGGCTGGGTCGCATTTGCTGTTTCTGTTCTTGTCTTGTTCTCTGTGGCTGAGAACGGGGTCTATAAGCTGGTTCCCAACCAGGAGTCTGAGCTGAAACACCACAGAAAACAAAAAACAGGAGAAAACACACACACACACACACACACACACACAACCCTGGGAATTGATCAGAAACGCAAATTTTCAGGCCCCAGCCCAGACCTCCTGAATCAAAAGCTGGGGGTGGGCCCAGCCCCCTGGGTTTCACTGAGCCACCCTGCCCCTCCCCAGGGTGAGCCTGGTATGTCCTCAAAAAAAATTTTTTTAAATATAATTTATTGTCAAATTGGTCTCCATGGTATGTCCTCAAATTGAGAACCACTGAGCAGGGACAGGCCCACCTTACCGGTTCTGGCCTCTGGCCCAGCGGCTGTTCCCTGTCACCCAGCATGCAGCCTGTCCCCCTCTGATGTGGTTGCTGAGACCTTTCTGTTCATCAAACAGAGCAGGAATTGGCCCTATGGGGAGCAACCTGACTCAGCCTATATTTCAGGCTATCTTTACCTGGATCCTCATTCTCTCCCAGAAATGAATAGGCTTGAAGGGCTGCATATTTGCATAATGGTTCTCTGTCCCTGTCTCTTGCCTTAATTGTTTTGGTTACTGCTTCCCTAGTCTGGTTGCCTAGAGCAGTGGTATTTTGACCTTGCAGGCCTCAAAGTCACCTGGGCAGCCTGTGAAAGGGCAGATACCCACCCCCACCCCTTCCTCATTCCAGAAGGAGGTGTAGCTGCAGTGTAGCTGGAAGCTGCATTGACACTGGACATAAAATCGAGATGAGGCCATGGTCTTGGCCAGTGAAGGGGTGTGAGAATGTTGGTCTCATTGAGATCCCCACGGCTGCCCTCCAGAAGCCTTCCAGGAGCCTGAGGGCTCTAGGGCCCCTCAGGTGGTGGTAGGCTCCCTGGAGGTGGAACAGGAAGGTGATGGGAGGAAGGGAAAGACGTGGGGTACCAGTCCTTGAAGGGGCAGACTCCTGGTGGGCTCCGAGGGGTGTGCCCTAAGGAGCAGTGGTGTTGCTCCCTAAGCACGGTGCCAGGCACTGCGCATGTGGTTTCTCATTTAATGCTCCTGCAACCCCACAGGGTAGGGGTTTTATCTCCAACTTCACAGAGGTTAAGTGGCTCGTCCAGAATCACATCACTGGTCAGGAGCAACCATAGTCCTGCCCTGTTTTGGAGCCCGTGCCTTCAGCACCGTCTTGTACTTCCTCCTCCTGGGAGAGAAAGTCAAGGACATAGCTCAGTGTCTGTCGCAGAGTGAGCTTACAACAAAGACAGCTCCACAAATAGCCCCTTCCAACCCCACTTTATAGATGAGGAAGCTGAAACTCTAAGGGCTGCCTGGACCTGCAGATGCCGGGAGGCTCGACTCTGGAGCAAGAATGTAAGGGCTTATTCCCTGTTTGCAGTGAAACTTCTAAGCAGCCTAAGAGATTCCGGAAGACCTCCGACTTGGGGTGAATGGGAGAAGAGAGGCAGGGTGCCTCCAGCCTTTGGGAAAGAGGAGGGAGACACTGAACCCAGGAGACTGGGCTTGGTAGTAAAACCTTGCTAGGAAAAAGCTGGGCTGGGGAGCAGGAGCAGACCAGCCTGTGGCCTGTGCCGCCCTCTGCTGGTCATGGGTGGTACTGGTCACAGCCGGCAGGGGCCAGCTCTTGGGACTTTATGGGACTCAGGCCAGGTCACCAGGGGAAATTGTCTGAGACCTGACTCTGGCCACTTTCACTTCAGCTCAGACAGTCTCACATCAGCGTCATCCAAGACCATGTGTTGGCAGCTGGCTGGAGCCACGCACTCCCTTCTATTCTGTTCTTGGAGAAGGTATGACAGTCACATTACCTTCTCGGTCAACCCAGGTCCCTGGTGCTGTTCTTCTGGTTCACAGGGATCGGCCAAAGTAGCAGTTTCCTGCTGGAGCTTCCATGGTGCCCATCCTGCCTGAGCCAGAATTCCTGCCTCTCCTAAAATTGTCCATTCTGGCTTCCAAGGAGGGGCTTGATAGGATGCCCCCTGATTTGGGGGTTGTTGGAAAGTAAGAGTCTCAGGGTCCCTCTCACTCCAGCTCCTGGAATAATATGAACAGTGTCTGACATTAACTGAACACTGATTATATTCCAGTGGCTTTTCTTTTTATTTATTTTATTTTATTTTATTTATTTTATTTTTGAGAGAGAGAGAGTCAGAATGAGAGTGGGGAGGTGCAGAGAGAGGGAAACACATAATCTAAGGCAGGCTCCAGGCTCTGAGCTGTCAGCACAGAACCCAACCAGGGCTCGAACTCATGGATGGTGAGATCTCGACCTGAGCCGAAGTTGGATGCCCAACCGACTGAGCCACCCAGGTGCCCCAGTCACTTTTCTAAATATAATGAATACGTAGTAAGTATATGCATACAGAGTTGTCACAACAAACTTAGGAGGGAGGTACTGATACTATCCCTGTACTGTAGAAGACAAAAACTGAGATTCAAAGAAATCTCATCAACAGTTTGAGATCCCACAGCCATTAAACAGCAGAGCAGGATTTGAACCCAGGATTTGGTTCCTCCGCCCTTGCTTTCTAGCCATGACACTGTCCTGCTGAAGGCGGGCATAATCCACAGACCTCCCTCTGTGGCCAGCCCAAAGCAGTGGCATCCGGGCTGGGAAGTGGTGCTGAGGCAAGCAGGAGGCACCTCTGGATGGATGGAGATACAGAAGTTAGGAGAAGGAATTCAGTCTCTCAGCCAGGTGGGCCTGGGACAGGATCCCAGGACTGCCCCTGGTGAGCTGGCGGACTCTGACAAATTGTACCCTGCTCTGAGCCTCAGTGTCCTTATCTGTGAAATCATACTAATAATAACATTCCTTTCTCTGAGGGTTTTGGTAAATGTTAAATGGGACAAGTAATGTGACACTCGGTAAGCCCTCAACAGAGGTGGGTTTCTTTCCTTCCTTTGAAATTGGGCTTAAGCCACCAAGCCATCTGGGGGAGGCACAGGTAGTGATGATGGTGGAGATGTTGAACATCCCAGCTGCTTATAATTATTGAACATCTACTATGTTTAACCGGATAGCTACGAATGGCTATTGTCTGCGAGTGCATTAGCTTTGGACTTACTTTTTGTTCCGTTTCAGTGGTTCATCCATGAAGATTTAAAGACACTGGTACCCAGGTCCTACTGATTTAGTTGGACTGGACAATACAGGATCATGGCTTCCCAAGGGGTTCATATGGTGCAGCTGGGATTGAGAGCCACTGAGAATATTCCCATTTAATATTTACTTATTATTCAGATCTCAGCTCAGATGTCACCGCTTTAAAGAAACATTCCCTGACCACCTAGACCAGGCCCATTGTCCTTGTTTCATACCACTGTATATTCCTTTCCCTCAGAGAGAATTTATCCCATTTACATTTATTTGTGTGGCCATTTCAATGTCTGTCTCTTTCACTAGACAGTTTTCTCATCTGTAAAATGGGGAGATAAGTTCCTGCCTCACGGAGCTCTTGTGAGGATCTAATAACAGACCGCAGGTAAAGAGTTTGGTGATCTTCTAGGTGGTCCCTGTGAGTGGTGACTCACTGCCTGTCACCCAGGGGGCCTTTGGACTAACTCACTGCTGTCTTCTAATTTCTTAATTAGCAATGTCACTCATGGACCTGGCATTAGTCTCTCTGGATTTAGGCTGTGAGGTGAGCCTCAGGTCATCTGAACTTCCCTGTTAGTGTGACCTCATATCATAGCCCCTAAGCTATGGAATCTGAGCCCTCAAGTGCCAGCTCTGAGCTAGTATTCTTGTTCTGTGTGCCCAGCTGGTCTGTCCTTTTAATAATCAGATTACTCACTCAAAAAATATTTAACTAAGGCCCAGTTAGGTGCCAGGCATTGCCCCAAATGCTGTATACATATTATCTCATTTAAGAACTTTTGCTGTTTCAATAAAGCCTGCCCTCTTATTTCTAGTTAGAACCTAGGGATGAGGGTTGATATAAATGAGTTCCGGGAGAGTTTGAATTGGGGGGGAGGGTGGTGGTGGTGGGAGGAATGGTCCCTTACCTGCTGGGATCTCAGGCCTCATGGAAAGACTCTGCTCTTTAGCATCATCTAATTGTTTCTGCACAAGCCCAGGCCTGCCAGATTGCCCTACTTTTAAAGAGAATCCAGCAGCCTACATTTCTATATGGAAATCTCAGCTTTTAGAAAATGGCTCAATTTGGAAAAAAAAAAAAAAAAAAGAGACATAACACCATGTCTAACCCAAACTCAACTATACGATGGGATCTACTCTTGAACAGACTTAAGCCTTTGAGGAGAGAGGGTGGGATGTCCTCGAGCCAGGCAAGGACAGGAGCAGGAGGAAGCTTGGGGAGAAAGATGGAAAAAAGAGAGACTCATCTCCTTAAATCCAGAAAGAGGCTGAGAATGTGCGTGGGTGGTAGAGCCTTGGTGGGAGTGATGGTTAATTCCATGTGCCAGCTTGTCTGGGCTAAGGGATGCCTAGATTGTTGATAAACATTATTTCTGGGTGTGTGTGTGTGTGTGTGTGTGTGTGTGAGGGTGTTCCCAGAAGAGGTTAGAGTGAGTACTTTGCCAGTGCAAGTGGGTATCATCCAGTCCCCTGATGTCCTGAATTGAACAAAAGCCAGAGGACTGGCAGGTTTCCTCTCTTTGCTTGGACCAGGATGTCCATCTTCTTCTGCCTTCCTCTGACCTCACATTGGGCGCCCCTGGTTCATGGGCCTTCAGACTCCAACTGAGACTAACACCACTAGCCCCTGATTCTCAGACTTTCAGAGACAGCCTGGGTTTCCTGGTTGTCCAGGCTGCAGATGGCAGACCGTGGGACATCTTGACCTTCACAAGCACGTAAGCCAGTTCCTATAATGAATGTCCTCTTATGTACATCTACACGGATCCTATTGGCTCTTTTTCTCTGGAGCACCCCGAGGAATCCAGTGGTGTGCCTGGCTCCCTATGTACCAGTCTGGAAAGCCCAGTTTCAGCAGAGACTTGGTGCCCCAGAGACCCCAAATAGCAGAGCCTTGGACTTGTAGGACCCTGGGGGCTTGGAGATATATATATATATATATATATATATATATATATAAAATCTAAACTCTCCCAGATTCTTGCATGAAGCTAGAGAGGGGGGAGTGCAAATCATGAGACAGGAGACGCCACCCCCGGCCCAGGGTCCCATACTTGGTTTCAAGAACAAATGACAGACAAATGGATGGACATTCCTTCCACTGCTGGACACAGGGATCATGACTCCGGAACACCCCTCATGCCCTCCACAGACTGCTGTCCAGTCCGTGGAGGAGAAGCCTGCACCGTGACAGGCAGCAGGTCAGCCTGGGAAGGCCACCAGTCAGGCCGGCTGGTTTCTGTGGAGCCTGTAAACTGTAGCGCTCGCTTCGATTCACAACCCAATTGTCTGTAAAATGAGGCACTTTCGGCAGGTCCCTTAATTAGAATCCGTTTCTCTAACTCAGAGGCAAGAGGCTGAGGCTGCTCTGCCAGCGTCTATTGATGGAAGGAGATGGGTGAATCTTCCCTGCAGGAGCAGAGGGGCCGGGAGGGACAGGGTGGCAGGGGAGCCTGCTTGGGGTGTCCAGCTGTGTGAGGGAGACAGTGAGCAAATGTTGGGATCTGGGAAGCAGTTGCCCTTCTTCCTTTTGGAGCTAGTGAAGATGTCAGTTAAAGAACGGAGATCCAATAATAACACCTGCAGGGGCAAATAGTGACAGCCGCGGCTACCACTTCTGGGTCACTTCTTATGAACCAGGAAAGTGCACACCGTCTCACATAGTCCCCATGGCAATTCTTTTCCAGTTCCATCCTTCCCTGGTTCCGAACAGGGGGCCAGGGGCCCCAAGGTGAGCCTCCGGTTTAGGCAAGCATTTACTGGGTGCTTTCTTTGAGCACAGGGCTACAAAGTTTCCTGATAGGACTTTCCAGTCCTTAGGTAGAAATGAGTATTTAGGAAAGTCACCAAGTACCAAAAAATACGAATTTCTGCATTAACCATACAGGGTATGATAGAGTCAAGAAAACAACAATGTGATCTCCTTCGGGTGGAATAGTTGCCTGAGCAGGGTTGGGGGTATGAATGATGGGCTTTGAAGGGTGTGTAGGAGTTTGCCAACTGGAGAAGGTAGAAGGAAATGCCAGGCCAATAGAACACCTTGCACAGAAGCATGGGAGTACTGGGGGGAGTAACACACACTGCAATGTGCTATTACCCTGGGGTACAAGAATATATGTGTTGGAGGGATAATAATAAGAAAGAGACACCAGGCTGGAGTTGGTGACAAGTGTGACAAGTCTCATGCCATGCCATGAAGCTAGACTTTATTCCCTAGACACTGGGGACTCACGGAGGGGTTTTAGCAAGGAGAACGATTTATCTAGTCTAGCTCTGTGGTGTAAGATGTCCCCTCTGGCGGCTGATTGGACATGGGCGCTGAAGGAAGATGCATGTGGTGGGACCAGGGCAAAGGAAAATTCCTGGGAAGTCACCTTGGGCTCATGGAAGGAACTACCTGACACATCAAGCTGTCATGTGATAGGAAAGGGTGGTGCCCAGAAGTAACAAGTTCCCCGTCAGTGGAGGAATCCAAGCGGAGGGGAGGCCTCCTTCGGTTTGTTTTCATCTTGAGACTTGGAAACTGAGTGGATGCGAGAAGGAAGTTTGTAGCGGGGACACAGTAGAGAAGGCCTCTCCAGGCTTACTCCCCCCACCCCTGCCGGCTGAGCAGGGGTGCCCGAGCCCCCTTGGGCCCCTCTGCTGCAGCTTGCTAACTCAACTGCCACCTCTGCCCCCTCGGTGGCAGGATACAGCTCTCACGACAGAGCTGGTAAACCCCAGATCCTCTGCCCCACTCCCAGCAGAGGAGCAGGGGCATTGGGTCAAAGTCGGATCTAGGGGGCATTAGGAAGAGGAATATTTTCTTCCCACATAAAGGCCGGAAGTGAAAGACATACACACCTTTCTTCCTGTCTGACACTGGATGGGGTAGGTCATACAAGACTGTGGTGCCTGTGACCACTGACAGGACAGCAGAGAGTCGCAGAAGCCACCCCAAGGCTTGGCTGAATCACGACCCTAAAATTGTCTACACCCTGACTGTTGATCTGTAAGGCAATAAATAGCAGGGTTTAAGCTATTTCAAAGTCAGATATTATGTCTCTTGCTGCTAAATTCAGTCAGGAATATTGCCATAATAAAAAAGCAAGATAAAATTAAACACAGGTCCAGCTCCCAAAACACTGGTAAGCAGTGTAGACTTTGACTTAAGTTGTGGGGAGACTGCAGGAGGCATTATGTCCGACATTCTGCCTTTTGGGAAACCCCCTTCACCCTTTCTGCCCTTTCTGTCAAGTTCAGGTGCTTGCCACATCATTTTCCCCAGCCTCCTCCCATCTCTCAATCTCCTTTCCATCCTTTTTTTCTTATGTGGAACGACTTAGGTTTTCCTCAACTTCTTTGCTAAGGAAAACAGAGGTTCTCTCTAGGACACATTCACACCAGAAGGCGGGCATGGGAGGAACAGGGGGGAGGGGAAACTTGAGCATGGCTTTGAAGCACTAAGAAGAGTTCACCGAGTCGGAGAGGGAAGAAGAAAATAGGGAACTGCACTTGTAAATCTAGCGAAAGTGTTTTATTTCTATCATACACTGAAAATGCTACCTTTGAGGCTAACCCTCTCATTTAGGAGGCTCTGGAAAGCTCGCTGACTCTCGGGTTGGGGATCGGACCCAGACGCTGTAGGGAGTGTGAGTGGAAGAGGTGTCCCTGGGTCTTGGCAGCCTGGCCTGCACACTGTCCCTTGGGAGGGAGGAGAGGGGTGGGGAGCCGACTCTCAGGAGCAAGATGAAAGTGTCAGACCCCTGTGGTCTGAGAGTAGCCCTGGTGCCTTCCGCAGGCTGGCACACGGGGTGTGGCTCACATCCCTGCCTGCGCTGGCTGGGGACTCGGGGGCTTGGGTGCAAAGGCTCCCGGGGAGGAGGTCCCTTCCACGGCCCTCGTGCTAAGCTGTGCTGGTCGGGGCCGGGTCGGACTATTCACTGACTGTGTGAGCCTGGGAAGTCACTTCCCCTCTCTGTGCCTTTCCCCGAACGGGAAATAAGAACGCCCGCAAAGGCAGGATGAGATGAAGTGGTGGTAGCTAGAGTATTCTTGGCCACACTCGAGAAGAGTGGCCATGAAGGACGCAGGCCTGGCTCAGAGTCTCGTACCCTGTACAGTGTCTTTGTGTTGGCACCTAGCAGGAGGCACAGCAAGAGAAGACCAGGCTTCCAGATTGAGCTGGGAAATGAAACACATAGGACATGTGGGCTAGTAACAGGTTATCAACATGTGGGTTATTATTAACAGCTGCTTCATTGAGCTAATGGGCCTGATAATGTTGAAATAGGGTGTGTATGTGTCCATGCGTGTCTGTAAAGCCCTTTCAATCACAAACACCTAAACGAGCACCTCCCCAGGTGTGACAGGCCCTGAGGATACAGAGACCAGAGGTGGGCAAGAATGGTCCCTTCCCTGGAAGGGCTCTGCATCAGAGTCAGTGCAAAAAAGAGGGACCACCTGGATGCTGTAATGAGGAAGGGACTTACTGAGGGAAATGGGGGGCCTACGAAGTCACTGGAAGGGCCAGAGAAGTAGCCTCCAGAGGTGACCCTGGAGCACTGCCTCTGAGGTGGCTGCTGGCATTGCTGAGCTCAGGGCACGCTGCTGGGGCTGCAGTTCGGGAAACAGGAAGCTGCCTCTACTGTGACGGCACAGCAACTTCCTCTAGTCACCAGGAAGCTGTAGGATGGATCGCGGGACAGGGCCACAGACAACCTGTCCCCCCACTTGGCCTGCCAGCAGAGAGCTGCCCCAGGAGCGGGAAGATGGCTTCCGCCTTCCAAATCTCACTCAGGCATGTGTGACTGGTGTCCAGGGTCTGGGCTTCAAGAGGTCTGGGGTTAGCTATCTGGCCTCCATTGCAGAGCAAGGGACACTTGTAGGAGGGAGGCTGGGGTTGGAGCCAAGTCAGGGACAGTGGCTGAGTCTCTGGCAGTCACCACCGGCTGTCTAAAGCCTGGCCAGAACCAGCAACCTGCCCCCCGTTCTATTTCCTCCTTAGACTCAACTTTGCAGAGATGGGGACACTGGTTGACCCTCCTTCCTGTGGATACAGGGAACCCCAGAGGGTCTCCTGGATTTCCTTCACCAGCTCTCTGCCTTATGCCATGACTGACATCACCTACAAGGCTGGGACACGTACAAGAAGCTTGGGCCTGGAAGTGACAAATGGTTTTCAGGTTCAAATTCTCTCTTTCTGGGGGCCAGGCTAGGTTTACCCTCGTGTAGGTGCAGGGGAAATGGATGTGGCAAGTTAATTCGTTTATTCAACTGATATTTACCAGGTACCTTCTATGTTTCAGACATTACCCTAGGGCTGGAGAAATAGAGGCGAATAGCTCAGACACCTCTTGTGGAGCCTACTTTCTAGTGAGCCAGAATATAATAACCAAGTCAAGAACTGAGAAAAGAATAAGCCCTTCAAAGTAAATGACACAGAGCTATGTAATGAAGAGATCCCAGGGGAGGGCAGCTTTTAATGGAGGGTGCAGCTGAGGGCCTTTTTGGGGAGGTGACTTTGAACTGAGGTTTGATTCATAGGTTGGAGTCAGCCATGGGAAGATCTGGAGCATGAGCAAAGAGTGCAGCATGTGCAAAGGCCCTGAGGCATGCATGCTCTTAGTGCATCTGAGGACCAGAAAGAAGCCAGGATGTCTGGACACAGGAGAGTGGTAAGGAGGAACAAGCAAATGTCAGCATACATATGTCATTTCACTCAAGACCTTGAGGGTCATGGCGGAAGGTTGGGATTTATTCTGAGAGTGGTGGGAAGCCATTGGAGGCTTCTAAATAGGAGAATGGCATGGTCTGATTTACATTTTAAGGAAATGACTGAGGCAAATGGGTGAATGATGGATTGAGGTGGGCAAGAACAAGGGCAGGGAGGCTGGCAAGAGGCTGGCATGGTGAACAGGTGAGAGATGGCAGAAACTTGGACTCGGGTGCTGGCTCAGGAAATGGCGTTCAGATCAGAACTGTTCCGCTCCCAACCCCCTAGCCCCAGCTCAAAGGAGTCCCTAGATCTTTGAGCCCTGCTCTGGCCTTTGTCAATCTCATCATTGCCAAAAGGCATAAGGTGTGTGGAGTCTGGTGGGTGGGGTGACGCGCCCTTTGTTCTCAGACACACTGTGTCAAGGCCCGGGCATACCTGGGTTCAAATACAGGCCCTATTACTTACTGTGGGACCTTGAGCAGGTTACTTCATTGCCATAGGCCTCACTCAGTGTCCACATCTATAAAATAGGAACAATAATGCCTTCTTTTGGTGAGGATGAATCGTGAGAAAGCCAACCCAATGGTACACACCCAGTACAGGGTCTCTGTAAATGTCCGCTTCACGCCTGTCTCGCAGTCCACATCCTTTTACTCACACTCCTGCTACCCAGCACGTGGGTAGGGAGGAGGGGGGCCCAGATGGTCTGTCTAAAAAGTCCCCCAGTAATGAAAATGTCAGCAGCAGAAGAAAAGGAGCCAGGCTCTGCTCTGACGGTGGTGATGGCAATGAATGATTTATGTCCAGCATAATGGTTACATAAGCAGCTGTTACATTTTAAAAGCATCATGCAAACAATATGAAACATTTATTTAAGTGGTTCTGCACTATGGGGAATTTGATTTAATCAGCCTTTATTTCTGTTCTCATTAGAATGAAGTCTGGCAACTCTAGTAGACAGCCCTACCTCCATTTGGTAGCTTCCAGCTACTGAAAGCAAATATTTTTACTGTGCCACAATTAAACATTTATACAGCACCCGGCTCCCCATCTGGCCTGTGGATGGGAGGGGAGGTGCAGTGAATTCGCGCCACGAAAGTCTCACATACAATGAAGGAAGAAGCACCCCCACATCTAGCAGAATTAATAAAGCATACAAAGAGCCCATTTGAGAGTAAAAAAGTTCACTGATTCATAACATTTTGGATGCACTGGGAGGTGTAGGTAGGTAATCTGAGAATCCATTAGGTGGGCTTTTAATCTTTGTTATTCTGGCCTGAGTGAGATATTTTGTTTTTGTTTTTAAATTCTAAGACCCATCACAATTTATAAATCATGGACGATGCTAAGAGGAGCCTGTGAAGACGATGGGATTTACTTGAAATTCCACCAAGATTTTCATGAATTATGTTACCAAATTCAGGATAGGGGTTCCCTTGTGGAGAGTCTTGGGGGGGGGTGGTTACACAAGGGGTTTTTACTGACTTGGCAATGCTTTATTTACTTTTTAATTTTATTTATTTTAATTTTTTTAATGTTTATTTTTGAGAAAGAAGGAGAGACAGTGTGAGCGTGGGAGAGGCAGAGAGAGAGGGAGACACAGAATCAGAAGCAGCTCCAGGCTCTGAGCCGTCAGCACAGAGCCCGACGTGGGACTCGAACTCACGAACCGTGAGATCATGACCTGAGCCGAAGTCGGACGCTTAACCAACTGAGTCACCCAGGCTCTTATTTATTTTTTTTAAAGTTTTTATTTATTTATTTTGAGAGAGAGAGAGAGCAAGTGCAAGCAGGGGAGGAGCAGAGGGTGAGATAGTCCCAAGAAGCTCCATGCTCCGTGAGGAGCCCGACGTGGGGCTCTGTCTCATGAACCGTGAGATCATGACCTGAGCCAGTATGAGGAGTTGGACCCTTAATCGACTGAGCTCCCTGGGTGCCTTGGCAATGTTTTATTTCTTTTTTTTTTTTTTTTTCTAATTTTTTTTTTCAACGTTTATTTATTTTTGGGACAGAGAGAGACAGAGCATGAACGGGGGAGGGGCAGAGAGAGAGGGAGACACAGAATCGGAAACAGGCTCCAGGCTCCGAGCCATCAGCCCAGAGCCTGACGCGGGGCTCGAACTCCTGGACCGCGAGATCGTGACCTGGCTGAAGTCAGACGCTTAACCGACCGTGCCACCCAGGCGCCCCACAATGTTTTATTTCTTAAGAGGGTGGTGGCAACATGGATAATTCTGTAGATCTTTTGCATGTGTCAAATAGTGTGTTCTATTGGTAATAGAAAAAAAGAGGAAAGAATTTACTGGGTATTGGGGTAAAAAAACTGAAATTCCAGTCTTGTCTCTGCCACTGTCTCTGTGAATCTTAGACTCCCCTCCTGCCTTTTCTGGGCCTCAGTTTCCTTATCTATGAAAAGGCAGAATTGGGCTAGAGCAGTGTTTCTCAAAGTTTGTTCCCTGAATCACTTCTCAAGTGATGGCCCTTAAAAAAAAAAAAAATTCCATAGTTAAATAAGTCTGGGAAATACTGTGTACTGTCTGCCCCCTGGGAAGATCATAGAATGTTAGAGGTTCTGAGAAGTCCTGTGGCAAAGAGGTGTCTTTTGTTAAATACCTATTTAACCATCATGAGGTACCAGCATTCCGTAAAATAGCCTTTGAGATTTGTTATTCTGGATTAGTTCAAAGATCCTTTTAAGTCTACACTCTTTAATAATTTAAGCCAGCTTCCTGCCCCTGAATAGGATAATCGCTAACTATCCCTGGAATAGAGAATGAGGACATCCCAGCCCATCGCTTTTCTCTAGGTGAGCCAGCTGATATCCTTCCTTCCTGCAGGCACCTGGGCTCATGCCCTCCCAATGCTGGGAACCTCTTCCTCAGCCACTCATTGAAATTCCTAGGTGTCTATCTTTCCTTTCTCCTTGGCTCCCCACCCCGTAAGTATAAATTTTCCAGATTGTCTGTGGCTTAGTATGAGATGATAAAACTGAGGATCAGAGAGGTTGTGCGGCTGAGACATGGCCACATGGCCAGGGAGTGTCAGGGCTGAGACCAGAACCAAGTTCCCTTCTCATTCTCTTCAAATGCTCAAATGCTTGCTTTACATCCAGTTTACAGCCTGCCCCGTGCTGGTATTGAAGGACAGTTTAAGTCCTTGCATACTAACCTGATGCTGTCTTTTCTTGTTACTGTTTTTCTATGATGGTTGTTTGCTTTTTGTTTTGGTATGGCTCCCCTGGGAAGATTAATAGTCTCCTTAAAGGTGAATGTCATGTCTGTGTCTGTACGAAACCCAGCACTGTCCCAAGGATAGCAAGGTGCTGATGACCCTGTCAATGCCCCGTCAGTGAACGTCCCACCTGGCTTCTTAATCTGCCTGCCAAGCCATCTTGGTGCCAAGTACTCCTCTCTTGAGTGACGCAGTTACATGATTTTCTTCACACAAAGTCATGGTTAAGGCTCCCCCTCCACTGTGGGGTACTTCCGAAGGCGAGAATCACGTCAGCTCTTCTCATAGGTTCTTAGTCAATTATTCACGTTGGAAAAAACCTTGATTAACTGGAATCTTTGAGCAACCACACCCCATTTGAGAGAGAAAGAGACAACTTGGGGGAAACCAGGTTTTTACTGTGGATTAAAAGAGAGCTATGTCATTTCTAGGGAGAAGCCCTTTATACAATCATACAGTGAAATTAGGTGTGAAAGTGAAAAAAAGGAAGTCTGCCTTTTTGAAGGATGGTTTTAAACACATCCTGAAAAACAGTATCATTTTCTGCGAAATCCTTATGTGACTGGGAAACAGAAATGAACCATGGCTGAGGGTCCCTGATAGCGTGTTGATTTGAATTTGCTCCGTGGCTGCCTATCTGCCCTGGGGGCCAACTCAGAAATGACACTCCCCCTTCAAATTCTTTTGGGGGAGCTACTCCTGAGGTGGGTTGTTCTGGTTGCAGTTTTTCTTTGGAGATGGTTTTCCAGGAGAGGAGCACACCCACTAGATGGCAGTGTGCCTGCGGCCGGATCTCACAGGGCCTGTCACACTGGGCTGCACCCACGGACCCCCACCACATGTGTCTATGGAGCCCTTGAAAGGTGGCTGGTCTGGGTTGAGCTATGCTCTATGTGGCGGGGCGGGAGAGGGGTAATGTACAACATTTTATGAATAATTGTTTTCTATTGATTGCATCGATATATGGAGTTAAAGAAAACACAATATTAAAACTGATTTCACCTGTTTTCACTTGCTTTTTAATGTGGCTACTAGAAAATGTAAAATTACATATATGGCCTCATTATATTTTCGTTGGCAGAGAAGAGAGAAGAGAGAGGGTGGGGAAGGTGGCGATAAGACAACTGGGCAGAGCCAGCATAAGGTCCTGTGCAAAATGGAAGCCTGTGGGGTTTGGCAAACGATCAGCTGGGCTTGGGTTGTGGCTCCTCGTCTGTTCTGGACTCATGGCTCAATCATTTTAGGCATTGTTTCCTCCATCTGTAAATGGGCAACAAGTGTTACTTCGTCATATGTATGTTGAAAGGCTTAGCTGTAGGATAGCCATGAGCTGTGGTCCTCTCAAGCCTGCATCCCAACGCGATAGTAACAGCACCCCCTTCAGTCCCAGAATCGTCTCAGTTAAAACAATAAATTACATGGTCTCCCTCGTTAAGTGAGATTATGAATATTGAGCACCAGGCACATTATAAGCACACGGCTTTATATACAATAGATCCCACAACTCAGATATGAAAGATGCTGACTTCTGTAACTCCGTGCAATTCTAACTTGGAGCTCTGTTTCTGCTTGAAGCACAAAACTCAGCCTTGGCATTTTCAGGTAAATTCAGTTATTTCAGAATTACATTCAAATCCAGAGCTCCGTCTGTTTCCTTTCTTCTAATGTTGCATCTAAGTTGCATCTAAGCACCTAAGTTGAGGGGTGGTCATGCAGGTGGATGGCATTGGGCAGGGAGGGGATTTTGGCCATTTACTTGTTTTCTCCAATGGACTGAGTTCCTCCACCTCTCTGGTCGCTCTCCCCATGTCTGATGAAGTCACAGCCCATAGCACCTCATCTGCTGTGGCACCCTCAGCCCCTCCTCAAGTCTCTGCACCCTCCTGGAGACTGGCTGTGGTTTGCAGAGGTCGGCACCAGAGGCTGACTCTGTAGTCCCCTCTTGGGTAAGCTCCCTCCTTCCTCACTCAGACGATGGCTTTACATTGTAGAGCAAGAAGGTCCATTCGTTCAGTAACCACAGAGACTTTGCACCTACTTAGACCAAGACCTTTGGCTGAGCCCATGGGATACAGAGACAAATAATAAGTGTCACCAGCCTCACCAAGCATCTTAACCAAGACACTCACCCAAATACCAAGTGGAAAATAACCACTTCTTAGAAAGAAGTGCAACTAAATTAGGACTTTGGGATGGGTTACTCATGGGAAAGAAAACCAGGGTTGGGACTGTGTGCATAAGCTTTGTTGAATAGCTTCTGAGGACACTTGGAAAGGTGGAGGAATGGTGATCCAGCAGAAGACCCAGCATGGGAAAAGGCTTGGGGGATGTAAAGACCCAGTGTTTCAGTATGTTTGAAGGTCTTTAAGGAAGAGATAAATTGAGGTGTGTAGGTTTGGCTGAGTTGGCCTTGGGTTTTTGAGTGGAGTAGGGAGGACCAGAACTGTGTTTCAAGGACCCTTTGCCAGAAGTCACACATAACACAGACTCAAGAGAGGAGGTGTGGAGAGACTGGAGGCAAGGGAGCCCACCAGGAGACCTGGATGAGGGAGGGAACTGGAGAAATGGCGTGAATGGGGCTGTTTGAAAAAGACATTGCTGAGGTAGTCTTCACAGGCTTTGGGCACTGAAAGGGTATGACAAATTAAAGAGGTGCAGATAAAGATGATTCGAGGTTTGGAGTGGATGGGGGGGGTGGTAAAAGGGAAAAGAAGAGAGAATTCGGTTTGGGAATCAAAGTCAAAGGCCTGTTATGGGCATGGGTGTTATGAGTTTCCCGGTTGTCCAAATGAAGATGTCTTGTGGGCAAGACCAGATGTGCGGAGAGAAAGTCAACTTGGGCAAGTCAACGGGAGAGTCATTTTATTTTAGGGATTAGGACCGAGGAAAAGAAGAAAAAGCAGATAGGATAAGTGTATCGGTCAGATTCTCAACCGGAAACGGATGCCGTACTCAATTCTGGTGATGTGAGGAGAGTTTTTTTAAAAAAGGACTAGTGGCAAAGTTGTCAGTGGAGTACAGAGACAGCACTGGGAGAGCTGGGGAACCTCGCTTTCTCTCTCTCCTCTCCTGGAAGGGAAGGTCACCAGAACCCAGCAAACAGGAGGGTGTATAGACTCAGACACCTTGAAAGTAGCCATCTCTCCACGTGACCTCACAGAGAGGGAGCCCAGTGAATGCACATCCTGGCCTCATGCTCCCTCTCCTCCCCTGATCACCTGCATCGTCTCCCCGTTGGCTGAGAGCAGATCCTGAGAGATAGATGGAAGGTTCCAGCAAAGCAACGGTAGCCCTTGTCGTCAGACAAGATGCTAATTCCTCAGGAGAGAATGATTTCCAGCTGTTTATTCTTTTATCCAATAAATTTTATTGGGTTTCTTGCTTATTACAAAGGTAGTACATGTTCATTGTAGGAAAACTAGAGACTATAGGCCAGCCCAAAGAAGAAATTAAAAATCATTAGCAATCCCATTGTTCAAACCAAATCGCTGCTTATAAAAATGCAATTTCTTGGACTTTTCTATTAAAAATGTAGTGTAGATGTCTTTCCATGTTGGTACATATGGATAATGTCATTCTGAACAGCTCTTTTTATACAGAGGAATCACAACTTATTTAAATAACCCCTCTTCATGGAGATGCTGGTTGTGTTCTACATTTTAAATAATAATGCATCTCTGCCACTGAATGCTTATACCTCCTTAGGCTCAGTTCCTAGGAGTGGAATTGCTGAAGCAAATGGCTTATTCATTTTAAAAGATAATGTGACATATTCTGGCATTGGTTTAAAAAAGAGAATATAATGTAAGGGTTAGAGTGTGGACTTCTTGACCAAACCTGATTTAGAATCCTTAGTGAATCTAGGGAAATTAATTCACCTCTCTGGGCCTCAGTTTCCTAATCTGTAAAATGGGGATAGTGGTAGCATGGTCCTTACAGGTTTGCTGTGAGGATTCAGTGAACTATTATGCATGATATGCTTAGAATGGAGCCTAGAACGTGGTAAATATTCAATACAAAGTGTGCTATCTCTCTTTCTCTCTACCCCTCCCCTGCTCTCTCTCTCTCTCTCTCTCTCTCAAAAATAAATAAACATTAAAAAAAATTAAAACAAAAACAAAACAAAGTAGCTGTTATCATTACCCAAAGTCTTCTTATGCCGGAGATACTGAATAGACTATAAAGTTCTTCATATCAAATGCAAAAACTCAGCTTTATTCTTCAAGACCTTCAATACCAGCCCAGCCATAGCACTGCAGCCCAGAATGAGGAAAGCGGCTCTGATAGGGTGGGGTTAACCTGACCCAAGGGCTCCCAGATGGTTTCACTGCACATAATGAGTCTCTTTGATACTCTTTCCTACGTATCACTTCTTTAAGCTGATTTCTGTGAGGAGCTGCAAGCAGAGAGTCCAGGCCTTCCTTGCCAGGGCTTGGATTTGTGGTTTCCTGTGTAGCATAAGGGCAGGTCCATGCCGGTGCGAAAAGTGGCTAGCTTTTGCTGAGAGAGGAAATGCCTGAGCAGCTTTGCCTCCTGGATGCGAGGACCCTCTCCCACCCCGAGATGTGGCTCGGGGGCCGCATCAGCTCTTGCTTTAGACTCAAGAGTTCAGACCAGATTTAGAAATCCTCCCCACCTGCCCATGGTGACGCTGGAGACCAGGGAGAGAGAAGAAAGAGACCGGAGGCCAGGAGCAGAATTTGTAGGCATCTAGGGGGTCTCCAAAGGGCTTTCTGTCACTCTTAGAATAGGGTCTGCACTCCTCAGCTTGGCCTTCCAGACTTCCCAGTCAGGCTACTTTTTGGCTCTTGGCCCTGCTCCTCCTATCTCCCCCTCGCCCCCTGACAGCAACCTTCACATGCCAAGCCCATCCCTGCCTACGGGCTTTGCAATGGCTGTACCCTCTTCCTGGAATGCTCTTCCTCAAACTTCCCTTGGCTGGCAACTTCATATCCTGGAGATATCACCTCCAAAGAGAGCCTTCCCTGAACACTTCCTCCTTGCCTTCATCCATTCAACCGCATTTATTGAGAAGCTACTAGGTGTTGGGCACTTCTAGGACCTAGGATAGAAAGATAATCAAGATAGAAAGGCCCCTCATGGAACTCACATTCCAGCATAGAGAGGCAGACAACACACAACAAATTATCAGAGAGAGACAGGTGCTCTGCAGGGAAATAAAGCACCATGACAGGATGGTGAGTTCTGAGACTGGTTTGAACCTAGTGGTCACAAGGCTCTCTCAGGAGATGCCTTAATGCTGAAATCTCTCAGAAGGAAGAAACCAGCCATGTTCCCGGGGAAGGTGGTGGCTGGGGCGCAGCACCATAGCAGTAGTCCTCAGTCTGGGAATTTTGCTCCCTGGGGGTCATTCGGCAAAGTCTGGGGACATTTTTGGTTGTCACGACTTGGGATAGTGGGTTATTATGGGTATCTAGAGAGTAGAGGTGGGCGATACTCCCAAATGTCACACAAATGCACAGGACAGTCCTCTGTGACAAAGAATTATCCTATACCAAATGCCAGTAGAGCTGAGGTTGGGGAGCCAGAGCTTTGGGTTAGGGGTCCAAGGATGGGGAACATATGAGGGGAAATACGAGGGACAGACAGACAGCAAACAAGCAAATACAGAAGTGAGAATAATTGGCAGGAAAATCCCTCCCTCTTTCTTCCGTCCAGCTCATCCCCTCACTGAGAAAAACAACCAATGTCCACATGGCTTATCCCAATTAACAACCATAATGTTTGCTCACAGGGAGAACAATTTGACAGGAGATGGCATATTACATTCAAATTCAGCTTACATGACAATATTCACGAGTCACTAAAAAATACACAGAAACTGAGCTCATCCTTCAAAATTCATTCCATGAATATTTGCCAAGTACCTACTATGTATCAGACATTAGAAACCTTACCAAGTACATCAAAGAAACTCTGCCCTGCTTCTCTACCTCTTTTCTTGCTACACACAGAAACAAGAAGCAGCCAGAGTGGGAAAGCCTGAGTAGATTTTAAACATTTAGTTATACTCTAAAGAATACTCTTCAGATTTTTGGTTGAAGAGCTCAAGCAGGTTTTGATAGAGAAAGGATAGCAAATAATGATTTCCTTCTTACACACACACACACATTTTATAAGTTTGAAACCTGGATCCATACGATAATCAACATCGACATTTAATCGTTTAATATTTAACATAGACCTTTTCCAGAAAAGTTGTCATTAGGTTGATTGCATGTCTCAAAATAGATTTGGCTAGATATAAGAAGGGATTATTATATATGACATTTACACGTCAGTTCCCCCTCCTTTGCCTGGGGCAGACATTGCTAACTGATGGCAGCACTCTTGACTGGGTATACAGAGCTATGGACCCAGCTCTTCTTAACGTAGCATGCCAGGCACTCAGTGCTGATAAATCTAAGTTACCACAAGGACAGAACATTTTTGCCTTCTATGCTGACTGTTTTTTTGCATTATGTCATTTCTTCCCCATACTCAACTTGTGCAGCTGTTTTGTTTTGTTTTGTTTTGTTTTTTAACCTTAGCTCAGGAATGGACACAGATACAGTTAGACAAGATTAGGGAAACATTCAGGATGCATAAATGGCTGGGGCTTGTTGATTTCTCTACAGGAAAGAAAGATGATGGGTTCTGAGTTAGTTGATGGCTTTTGCTCCTCCTCGCCGTGACGGCAGGTCCCAGGGGCAGGCGGGACCAGTGAACGGGGGAGCAGAGTCCATGATGAAACAGAGATCATTTTTATATTTTTATATACACGTCAGGAGATCATTTTTATATTTTTATATACACGTCATGTCCAAAGCACTGGGCAAGGCAGAACTGGGAGTCCCCGGGCTGAGGGCAGATCAGATGTGAGTTATGAGTTGAACACTGTCCTTAGACACGGAATGATATGGAGTCACCCCCTTCCCAGATTCAGGGCCAGCTCCTGGCTCCTGCACGGGACGGTTCTGTTCTGGCAGCCTAAAGCCATCAAGTAGGGCTGGAAACTCTCTTGCACAGACCAGTCCTCTGCCCCTTCCCCATCCCTTGCCAATCACAAATTGTCACTGTCCTTGAGCTCCAGAGAAATTACTCCCTTTAATGGAGTGCAGGACCTGAGCCAAATCTCCTCCCTCTGCCTCTTTCCTCACCATTTCCCAGGCACAAGCACAGAACAAAATAAATGCAAACCAAACATGGAATAGGTTTTACTCCCCCAGGAAATTCTGGAACAGTTCAGATCTCTGCTTGCACTCAGACCCGGTGGACAAGGAAAATGAGCTCCAAGTACCGCCACGTGGCACTTACGTTAGGATTCTGGGCTGGGAAGAACTCAGAAGGTGTCCCCCTCCTTCTGTGCCCGTGCACCACCTTCCCTTCCTTTTCCCTGGTGCCAAATATGCCTTCATTCATAAATGAAGCATGGGAATACCTGGCCTCATTCATTCGAGAATCACATAATGTTGGGTTATCTTTGTGATGCTTTTCAATTGATAAAAATCAACTACAAAAATGGTTTGATCTTCACAACACCCTGTGACATAGCTACTGTTACTATTCCTATCTCACAGACAAGGAAACTGAGGCTCAGAGAAGCGAAGGGTCTTTCCCAAGAGAGAGAAATGGGTAGATACTTGGGATGTGAGTCCACGTCTTCTGACTCACGGCCCGGAGTCCTTCCCGGTACAACACAGCTGCCGTGTAAGTGCTGTGACCTTTTAATCGAGTGCGGCTATGCTGAGAAGGGTTTCATTATGATAGGAAATGAGCCCACCGAGGGCCAAGGCCAGGCGTAATTAATTTGAGAGTGTCCACTGCACTTTGGACACCTGTCGGTAGGGCACCGAGGAGCTCAGGCCAGCATCCATCTGCCGAGACCCTGAGGGGCCTGCAGCAGCAAGGCACCCCCCTGGCCTGTTCCCTAGTGCTCAAGCTGAGGTCACGCGTGAGCCACACACTTAGAGATCCACCTACCCGTCATTCATTCATTCATTCATTCACGCACTCTTTCGACAAATCTTCACTGGGGGCTCCCTGTGTGCCAGGTGCTGCCCTAGCCCTGGGGATCCGACAGCGTGCGGAACGGACAACGATCCCTGCCTGTGTGCGGTTCGTGTGCCAGTGCGCATGTGGTTAGGGGACAGTGGAGACAGGTACACAAGACAGGTCGACTGTGGAGTACGTCAGGTGGTACCAGGTGATAAAAGTAAAACGGGGGGCATGGGGCGGCAGGGGTTTGGTATTTACGGGGGAAGGAAGGAAATTTCATAGGGTGGTCAGGGAAGGTGTCGCGGAGAAGGGGGCATTTAAGCAGAGCTGGGAAGGAGTGAGTCATATAACTGGGCAGAGGAAAAGCACTCCAGGCAGAGGGAACAGCTGGTGCACAGACCCTGAGGTGAGGGGCAGGAGGGGAAAAACGGGGAGTCGGGCTGCTGGAGCAGCTGGCCTGCTCTATGCTGTACCCCCAGAGGCAGCTGTGTCCCAGTGCTCTCTGTCTTAGACTACACTGCAAGGATCTCCAGAGATTGTTCTTTTCTGTGTGTGTCCAGTGATCTCCTTGGGCAAGTGTCCAGAAATCAAATTTCTAGATCAAAGAGTTTGCACATTTTCAACGGTAGGAGCCACTTCTGGAAGCTTTCTCCAAAGACATTTTTCTTCTTTCTTCCTGCATCCCCCCCCCCCCGCCCCCGCCCCATGCTCGGTACATTTTTCTTAGAGACCTACATTAATCTTCCCCCAAACTGTTTACCTCCTGCTATTTGAATGTTCAGAGATCCCAATGGCCACCACTTGCCCAGAGGAAAAGGCTAAGCTTTTTGGCCTGGAACTCAAGGCTTTCTCCGTCTGCTCCTAGCAGATTTTTCCCACGTTTCCTCCGGCTGCTCCCTTACACCGTCTACTCACTGCTCCAGCAGATGTTTCCCAGGATGTGTTTGGTCCTGGAAAAAATGGAAAGCTGAAAACTGAAGAATGTCAGTCTGGTTGGTGGGGTCCCAGTCAACTGAACTGCACTTGGTGGGATGTTAGAGGTTCAGTGGCCAGCCACCCCCATACTCCACAGTCCCTCAGCCACACCTTGCCTCTCAGCCATGTGTCCTCTATTTTCATTGGATCCAACATTTATTCACTCCGCAAGTACATATCATCCCCTGCTAGAGGCAGGCTCTCTGCTAAGCATGGGGACCCCTAAATGGGTATGATTAGGGCCCAGCTCTAGTGCCTTTCCCATTTCTCTTTGAAATCTTCCAACCCTACTGGGATTCCACCTACCCTAGGAATCTCCTTGACCACCTGGGAGCCCAGTCAGCTCCCTCCTCCCTCCTCCCACTTCCCACAGCACCTGCCTTCCATTTGGCACTTGGCATGAGTTTATCCACAGTCACTAATATTTTTATTTTTTTAATGTTTATTTTTGAGAGAGAGAGAGAGAGAGAGAGACAGAGTGCAAGTGGGGGAGGGGCAGAGAGAGAGAGAGGGAGACACAGAATCCGAAGCAGGCTCCAGGCTCTGAGCTGTCGGCACAGAGTCTGATGTGGGGCTCGAACTCATGAACTGTGAGATCACGTCCTGAGCCTGAGTCAGATGCTTAGCTGACTGAGCCACCCAGGTGCCCCAACACTAATTATTTTTTGGTAGTTGTGTGTTTCATTGCTCCAACTAGACCGGAGCTAGGAGCGGACAGGGACTACAGCTTATTTTACATCTTTGTAATGGTCTCTGTGCCAATAGATTATCTGGCATATTGTGCTTTCTTACCAAATATTAGTTTGTTGAGGATCTGGTTATGCTTCATCTCTGCTCAAAAACACTTGATAAAATCCAAATTCCTCAGCCTGTCACTTAAGACCTTCTCTTTAGGACTTGACTGAACATCGCCTCCTCCAGGAAGTCTTCCAGGAAGGATTATCTTAGGTAGAAGCTCACCTATGCCCCACCCCCCTCACACACACACATGCACGTGCACACACACACTCCTCTGTTGTCCTCTATTACAACAAGATCTGCAAGGTGGATGAGAACTTGGTCTTCAAACTCACAAGCCCCTGAGTTCTTTCTTTTTTCTTTTTTAAAATGTTTATTTTTTTCGAGAGAGAGGCAGACTGCAACTGGGGGAGGGGCAGAGAGGGAGACAGAATCTGAAGCAGGCTCCAGGCTCTGGGCTGTCAGCACAGAGTCCAACGTGGGGCTTAAACCCACGAACAGTGAGATCATGAGCTGAGCTGAAGTCAGACGCTTACCCGACTGAGCCATCCAGGTGCCCCACAAGCCCCCAGAGTTCTAACCTTGGCTCTGCCACATAATGGTCATGTGGCAGTTCCTTCAGCTCTTAGACTCTCAGCTTCCTCATCTGTGGAATAGGCATCATAATCACATTTGCCTCCTGGCAGGGATAGAGGGCCATGCTGTGAGAAATAGTAAGCAAAGGCGGCCACGGGCTCCAGCACCACGTGGAAAGCCACAGTAAATTAGCATCATCTTCTTACTGGCCACGTCAGGTGTCTGTGTGCTCCTTTAGGACCGTCCAGAGCCGGCTTAGCTCCCCTCTGAATGGCTGGTGCCTGTTGGGGTCTGGGACAGGGAAGATGCTTAACCAATGCTTGTTGGGTGAGCGACCAGACACATTTACCTGTCATCCCAGGAAAACAGAGCTAAAAGCCCACTGATAGGGCATTGGGAACAAAGCTAAGTCCTAACGGGATTGAACTCGCCTCTCCTTGGGCGCGTTCTCCTATTTCATGGCCCTGCCAGGCTTCCATGGGCAGCTGTGCTGAGTCAACCTCAATATCTTTCTGACATATTCACTCAGATTCATCTAGACTCCACTGAGTTCTTCCTTTTTTATCTTGATTCGAATGTATATTTTCCCATTATAATCTAATTTTCTCCCTTCCTCCCAAACCAGAGCACTTTGCCCATAGAGATGTGGGCCACTGTTTGCATTTATAGCATCCTTATTAACCCTGCCCTGACCTCTGGGCTCAGTGCTCAGCCTGGGGAACAACTTCAGTTCCCTTTCCACAGGGCCTATTAAAATGCCTTTCTTTTAATTGGTCCAAAATGGAAGATGAGCTAAAAAAAATATGCCAGCTTTCCTTTTCCATTTCAGGGTGCAGGAAGGACACACGGTGTGCCTGCGTTGTGTCGCAATGCCCTGTGTGAAGGACCCAGGGGAGCCGCGTGAGGCAGGCTGATGAGGCAGGGTGGCTGGTGGGGGCTCAGGGATCCTCTGAGGGCTTTTCTGGGTTTCTGGCGGTGACCCTGGGGCTTAGAACGAAAAAGATGTAAAATTGCATAATACTGTGAATTCAAATTTGGCCATCAGCAAAATTGTCCTTTAAAAATGCTGGTCAGATACTATGACTAATATAGATACTTATTACATGCTTTGAGCACTTACTGTGCTTTAGGCTCTGCTCTAAATGCTTTCTGGGTGTTCATCCCTCAAACCCTCATATATTGGAGAAATATTTTTTTTTCCATTTTCGGGTGAAGACATTGAGGCACAATGAAGGTATAAACTCAACCAAACAACCTAGCTCTAAACAGCAGGGAGCTATGGCTAGCTCACATGGATCCTTTCTAGAAATGACGTAGGACGTCCTGTTCTCTTGGTGGTGGCCCAGCCTCCACAGCTTGGCGATAGGAGCACCGGGTACCAGCCCTCCTTGCCATCTTGGACAGAAGCCCTTGCACAAGGTATAAACTCCCCAACCTCCCACGGTGGCCCTGGTGGCAGAAGTAGGATCTGAACCCAGACTGGCTTGGAGTCTGTATGCAAAAGTCCTGTACACCCCAGCCCTTGCTGAGCTGGCTCACTGAGGGGGGGGGAGGGGGGCTCTTCTGTGCCTGAGTTACCGGAGCTGAGAGCAGAGCTGGGGACGGAGAAGTAGCTCAGGCTTTTTGGTTTGCTAAGATCAATGGGTCAGGAGGGTTCATGAGCATGTCCAGACCCAAGGATTTAGCCCCAAGGGCAAAACTTTAGGGTCTGAAGATCCTGAAGGCCGGTTCTAGGCAAGTCTCTGGATGGATTTGTGTAGGTTAGGAACCCACGCTCAGATAAGGCAGAGTACAGAATGACACTTTCAAGTTTGAGATTTTGATTTCAGGAGATGACATGGTGGAGAAGGAGAGGCATGGCGTTGAGCATCAGACAGAGCAGGGTTTCTGTTCCAGACCCACCTCTCACCGCCTGCGTGACTTTGGGTGCATTAGTAACCAGCCACGCTCAGTCTGAAGAGGAACCGAGTTGTCCTTGTTGGGTGCCTAAAACAGAGTCTCCCCGCTCTGCTCCTCATCTCTTCAGCTGTGAGGGTATCTCACGCCCCCAAACCTCCCCTGCCACATCAGCGCCCCCTCCTGCCCACCGCCCGCCCCTCAGCTGGAGAAATGAACAGAGTTCCTGCTTGTGTGGGCCCAGGGGAGTTGGTGCCATCAGTGAGGAGAAGCTCATGGCCTTTAGGAGCCCAGAAGCTCCGGGGGTAAAATGTCTTCAGAACCCTCCCCTATCACCTTCCTTTTTATGCAAAACACTCACACAGAGACCCACAGGCTGAATCTTCATTCTGTTTCTCTTTTTCTGTGCTTATTTTTCTTTTCCACTGAGACTTTTGATCAGGGCTAGGGCAACAGCCAAGAAAACATTCTTCAAGAAGCCAGAGAATATTTAAAATACAATTTTAAATATTTGCCCTCATAAGAATGACCAAAAATAAACCGAAACACTGGCCTGGACCATTTCCTCCTGGTCTGGCACACACATTTCAGGGTCCAGGGGGAGCAGCTAGGGACAAATGTGGTTCTGACAGGGTGTTCTCAACCCTCCAAGTTCAGGATGCAGGATAATTCCGCTCACATCCTCGCTCTTATTGAGTTACATCACAAAGAACTCACTCACTCAGCACTTGGCCGAGCAGATTATGGACCAGCAGATCTCCTGGCCAAGCCCAGGAGATGATTCGAGGAATAACAAATGCGCTCACGCCCAAGTAGCGCATCTCCCTCTGGTGGGCCTGGCCTGTTTCGTGAGGGCCCCGACAGGCCGAGGACTCTTCTGCAAGTGCTTCTGCTCCAGCCAACAGTCATAATCTCCTTCCATCATCCAGTGTCCTCCTCCAGTTAATCCTGTGCACCATTGACTATTGGCCGGATTTCGAAATGACAGTAAGGACAAAATGAGAGCAGCTGGCATTTGCTTTGTCAGGATTTGTTCTATGTGCTCTACTCATATGATCTTCCTTCATCTACCTCAGAAGCTAGGAGCTGTAATTCTCCCAGTTTACAGACGGGAAGATGGAGGCTCAGAATGATTAAGCAACTTGCCTTAGGTCACACAGCTGAACAAGTTGTGGTTCAACAGAACTCACACCTTTGAAGGGCTGCCAACCTAGACAAGATGCCACCGGGGGCGGGGGGGTCACTGGGCTCACTCACGGGGAGTGCTTTCCAAGTGCATTTTGTAGGCATGTACTTCCCTAAAGCGTTAATACATCTTCTAAAAAAGATACAGGGGTCAGATTTCATTTGTGAAGCAGTGGGCTAAGCATTGCCAGTTTTGTTTCCCTACCTCAGGATGTCTTAGGACTTCTACTCTCCTAATCTGCAGGAGGCTCCCCACGCTGCATTTCCTTAATCACAAAGGTGCCATCAATTCTAAGGTGCATCATTTATGCAACAACTACTTTCCTAGGAAATAAACATGTTCGCACAGGCTGTATATCAAGTGTAAGACACGTGCTGATTTCCAAAGCGTTCATATGTGGCAATCAAAGAAACGTGTTATTAGGCAGGGTTTTCCCAGGACTTTGGGCCAAGGAACTCATCTTATTCAGGACTGGTGCTCCTCAGAAAAGTCTTTGGCCACCACGGGATGCAGGAGAGAGCTGTCTCGGAGCTGGGTGGCTGGGGAGACATCAGGGAGGCAGCCTGGAAATACGTCTTGAGATCTGGGCAAGAGGGGAAAAGAGAGGCTGGAGTGGGCTGGGTGCTGGAGCACATACAAGGAGGGGCTGCCTCCTTCCCTCAGGACTGTGTCCTGCCTGGCACCCCATTACAAAGGGGGACTGCAGGGAAGAGGAGGAGGATGTTCTTGGGACACGTTTCCCCACCACCACTCAGGCAAACGCTAAATACAGAGAACAAGCAGCCATGGCTCCTGCCCTTGGGACCTCACAGTCTATTATGGAGACCTTGAAACCAGCAGTTTCGGCACCAGCCAGGCATTGCTATGGCAGGGGAAATGTGCGTGCTATGAGAGCTTAGCGGTACTCTTCCTACCTGGGAAGTGGTCAGGGAGTGCTTCCTGGAGAAAGTAGCTTTTAAGCCAAGGCCTGATGGATAGGGGGTTGCTGAACAAAATTAATAATAGTTAGGGTAGCCGAGATGTTGGGGTAGAGAAATGGGACATTGAAAAGGCCCGGGTCATGCAGGGTCTTGATGACCATGGGAGGACATACGGATCTCACCTTGCAGACCATGGAGATCTGGTGTGGGAGTTAAGACCAAGGGACTTAAACACACTAAGTTGGAATCCCAGCTACAATCTTGTCTAGCCTAGGGCAAGTTCGTCTGCAGAGCTAAACCTCAGCTCTGTCATCTGTGTAATGGGGATAACGACAGTACCTACTGCAGAGTTGTTGTGAAGGTTGTATAGGAAAGTGTGTGCAAAGTGCCCAGCATGGAGCGAAGTATTATTATGGAAGAGCCCTGGCCCCAGATTTGGACAGCACAGATTCAGGTCTGGCTCTGTCACATGTTAGCTGCAGGCCTTATCAACGCATTGGACCTCTCTTTCCCACCTGTTCAAAGGAGATGGTACCTGTCCAAACTTCTAATGTGGCATTTTTTTAAAAAAATAAGTTTTTGGTTACACTCACTAGTAAAAGGAAAATAGAGGTATCGGTCAATGCAAGCATTCTCCTTTCTCTTTCTTTCTAAAGTCCTTCCCTTTTTTAGATTTATAAATGTTCCTCCCATTCACACTGACTAACTGTCAGACATGTCCTGAGACCCCAGGCTGCCCCCCAGCTTCAGCCCCTCAGATTAATCTCCCGGCTCCATATTTCTCTGAGAATTCCATCAACGGATTCTTTCTTAGGCCAGATATCTCCTGAGCAAAAGGAGAGCAACAAGGGCTGTTTTGTCTTGGAAAGCTAACGAATTATTTAAAACTGTGCTGGGCTCAGGTGAGTGAGCTAATGGCCCCGCAGCACTTGGAGGTTTTACTTGGGGTCTCCAGCCCTGAGACCCTCTGCTGTCACTTTCTTTAGAGAATCATGGCACCGACTTAGGCACATGGCTTTCCCTCCTTTCTGGCTTTGGATCTCACCAGTGCAGAAGGTCTGGTGTTATCAAGCTCTAGGCAGGGAGGAGGGTCATTTCTGTGTCAGGATGCTTCTGGCTACAGGGTTGCCCAGTCTTCAAAAGGAGGAAGGAGCCTAAAGGGGAGAGTGGATGAATGAACCCTCTGTCTTTCCCAAGCTGGGGCTTGGGAACAGGAGATAGGGAAAGATACTGTGGAGGAGACAGAGGAGGCTTCTTTGGATAGGAGGCCACCTTGCTGGTTCTGGTCCCGCTGAACAAGTCCCAGGCAAGGCTGCTTTGGACAAGCCACTTTCCTCTTTGTGTCCGAGTCACTTTTTAAAAACTCAAGAGGTGCAATTATTACTACCTGCCATTTATTGCCCAGATCCTCGCACTCACTCCTATGGATGATTACGTCTATTTTACAGATGGGAAAATTGTGGCACAGAGAGGTGAAAAAACTTGGCCATATTCCCAGGACTAGTAACGGGTGGAGTGGAGATTGGAACTGGGGTGTGTGAACTCTAACTCTGTGAGCTCACACACAGTACACACAGCTCCTCTCCAACCTACCCCTCCTAGGGCCAGTCCCTTCAAGCTCCAGAGAACTCTTTCAACATCTAGACCCATGTATCTGTGATTTCCCATGAAAACACCCCAGATATCTCTTCCACCAACTCACTAATCATGCTATCCACTATTCCCCCCAGATTATGCCATGTGTTTCAGAGGGCTTCCACACAGCTGCAAGTCTGTTATCTTAGAGGAAAGCATAGTAACTACAAACACAAGCATTTATCTGATCAATTGGTGTTTTTTTTTTTAATTTTTTTTTCAACGTTTTTTATTATTTATTTTTGAGACAGAGAGAGACAGAGCATGAACGGGGGAGGGGCAGAGAGAGAGAGGGAGACACAGAATCGGAAACAGGCTCCAGGCTCCGAGCCATCAGCCCAGAGCCTGACGCTGGGCTCGAACTCATGGACCGCGAGATCGTGACCTGGCTGAAGTCGGACGCTTAACCGACTGCGCCACCCCGGCGCCCCTCAATTGGTGTTTTAAAATCACAGGAACTGAGGAAATAGCAGAAGAAGCAAATAAGTTTTGAGGAAGTGGAAGAAGGTGTCCCCACTGGGAGGTTGAGCCCAGGGGAAATATGGATGAGCCCTGAGTCTCCATCCGGAGGTGGGACCAACCTCAGTGTTGCCAGTCTCGTGGGTTTCCAGGAGGATCACCTGGAATCATGGCTGAGCAGGGGCTCTATACACAGCCATGAGAGGGGTTGCCACACCCAGCCTGACACCAGAGCTCGTCTGGGGTCCCACCTGCTCCCCAGCTCGGATGCAGGTGGTACAGGTGGTTAGAATCACTGGTCCAGGAGTTATATTATCTACGCTTTGACAGACAGGAGATAGGAGATTGCAGAGACCTCAGTCAGTTGCTGTCCACCACAAAGCTGACCTGTAGGCATGGACCCCAGATGCTAACGTGGCCCAAGGAAGGGTCTGCCCAGCCTGGGCTTTATTCCAGTTTCCTGACCTGGTGTACCAGCAAGCAAGAGGATCCCAGGGAAGCCAGGTGGCCCACAGGGAGACTTGCATACAGGCTGGTGTTGAGAATCTCTCTTCTTCTTGGGGTTGGAGAAAAAGCAGCACATATTTGCAATGCAGCTGGACAGCATGTATCAAGGACATTAAAACAATTTATCCTTTTTGACTCTATCTGGGAGCCTATTCCAAGGCAACAATCAAAATGACCGAAATACCTACCTGCATAAAGATGTTCTGTGCAGCCTTATTTATAACTGGAAGTAATCCTTATGTCCAACAGTTGGGAGACAATTGAGTAAACCGTAGTCTATCTACCTTCTCACCCTTATGCAGGCAGTAAAAATAATGTCATGAAGACTTTATATTAGCAAGAGAAAATGATGATAATACAATAATAAATGAAAAGGCAGAAGAATAAAAACCTTGCAGTGGTAGATTGCAAAAATGGCCACAGTGTTTTGTAGATTTCCCTATCAGGAGGCCGTCTTTCCTTCCCCTCTCGAATCTGGGCCAGCCTTGGGACCAGCTGGGACTAATAGGATGTGGTGTGATATGGCACAAGGGCCAAGCCTGGACCTTGAGAGGATTTGCAGCTTCCAATTCGCTTTCTGCTCTTGGAACCAGCACCATAAGAGCAGGCTCATCTAGTCCCCTAGGAAACCCCTTGTCACCCGAGTCACCTGGTCACTCCAGCTGATAGCCAGCCACCCTTGGGATGTGAGTGAGGCCTTCCAGAGCCAAGTGAGTACATGAGTGGGCCCAGCTGAGGTCAGCCAAGCTCAGATCAGACCGGAAGGACCACACAGAAGAATTATGAGCCTCTGTTGCTCAATTTGGGGTAGTTTGTTACACAGGAATGGATAACTGACACACAAGCCTATGAGTATCACCAGGTACAGAAAAACTACTTACAAGGGGTGGGGGGGGGGGGTAATAAAATCCTGGAGGACAAGATTCCAAAATGCAAGGACTAGGTTTATTAAATGGTGGTGGGATTACAGATCATTTTTAAAAGATCATTTGTTTCAAAATGTTAAGACTGTGTTTAAGCTATTTGCAAAGAAAAATAAATGCACATTTTAAAAAGCGAAGATGGGAGCCGAATTTTCTTCTCTGTACAGAGTTCTAATTCAAATCCTTCTGACACGGTTGCTTTTTGAGTTGGGACCTCATCAGTCTGCCTAACATGGATACAGGGGGAGACTTGAGCTCTGCCCTCCAGGCAGGGCCAGGACGATGGGCTCTGGAGGGCTATCCCTGGGACACTTGGCCTCTTTCCCACAGGCTCTGAAGCAGGAAGCTTGAGAACTGTTTTCTGGTGTTTTCAGCCGCCATCTGTAGCTCCCGCCACCCCCCAACCCCTATGGCATTCACAGTCCACACAGGGCAGGCAGTCCCACACCCTTGTTACTTTTTAATTGTTCCACTGTGTTTAGAGAGCTCCAGAACCAAAGCTGACACAGGAAGAGGAGCCTGAAATTTGGCGTGTAAAAGCCTGGACTCAAATCGCAGCTCGGCCCTTCCTGGCTCCTGCATTCCACCCTTGGCACAGACTGTGCTTCAGGGCCTGAGCTAGGCCTGCACATTAAAAAAAATTTTTTTAATGTTTATTTAATTTTGAGAGAGACAGAAGGAGTGTGATCAAGGAAGGGGCAGAGAGAGAGGGAGACACAGAATCCGAGGCAAGCTCCAGGCTCTGAGCTGTCAGCACAGAGCCCGACGTGGGGCTCGAACCCACAGACCACGAGATCATGACCCGAGCCGAAGTCGGACGCTCAACCGACTGAGCCACCCAGGTGCCCCAGGCCTGGACATTTAGAGATGAATTGTGGGGGGGGCCTACACACTCAAACACCAAATTTACTGTTTGAGTAATTTACTCATAGTTTACACATAATTTACTGTTGAAGCTGGGTTGGTTTTGAGAGTGAAGGGGGCTGACTGGAGTAAACAGGGGCTGTGCAAGCTGCTGGGGCCCTCCGGCCATGCTGCCCGGAGCCCATTCTTTCCAAACAGAGTTGCAGTCTAGAAGAGCAGTCCAGCAAACAAAGGGAATTTAAACAAATTACAAAGAAAATCACCGCTTTCCTTTAAATGCATGAAAGTAGGTAATACTCATAGTTCACAGTTACACTGTTCCTATTTTTCCTTTGTTCCTGAATTTTTCCTAACTGAAGCTGTTCCAAAACCCCTCACATGTCAAACCAGAGAAGATTTTCTAGGACACTTGGCCCACGTGGGTTTTCTCTCTTTCAGCCACCCCCTCCCTTTCCAGCTCTCAGCTCTATGTTACCTCTCTGCCTTCTGCCTCTCTAAAGCCAGCTCTCTCCCCCCATTATCCAGAGGGACCGGAAGGAGGAGGGAAGGAGAATCTGACAGTCGAGGACAAAGAACTGACTGCTTGGAGTGGGAACCAACAGGGAGGCCATGTAGAGCAATCTGATCAATGTTATTCTTGGTACACACACAGATAACACAGTGCGCAAAGTTCAAAGATAGAGCGGGCCTACCTGAGGGAGGGGCACCTAATTCAGATGACCCTTAATAAACATTGATTGAACTTTGATTTAAATGCTCTGTGACTTTAGTCAAATCACTTAACCCTTCTTTTTATTATTTTTTAAATTTTTTTAATGTTTATTTATTTTTGAGAGAGAGGGAAAAACAGAATGTGACTGGGGGAGGAGCCGAAAGAGAGGGAGACACAGAATCCGAAGCAGGCTCCAGGCTCTGAGCTGTCAGCACAGAGCCCGACACAGAGTGGGAAGTCACAGACAGCGAGATTGTGACCTGAGCCGAAGCTGAACACTTAACCAACTGAGCCACCCAGGCGCCCCAAATCACTTAAGCCCCAAATTCCTCTTCTGGGTGAAAGAGTGAATTATATGAATGAGAAGTACATGAATGAATGATACTATGACAATCACAGCCAGCTGACCAGGAAATTTTGATGTCCTACCCAGCTCCAATAATGTGATATTCATACTAAGAAGTGGCATTTTATCCAGGACTACATTTCCCAGGCTCCCTTGCACCTGGGTGACACCATGTGACTAGTCCTCACAAATGGAAGGTGAAGATAAACGGTGCATGTCACTTGTAGGCCAAGGTGGTTAAGTACCAATCACCCTCATTTTCTCTCTGCACCTATTCCCTCCTTCCAGTCTATTGGCTAGATAATTCTGGGGTCACCTCAAGGCCACAAAACAGTGGAACCATCAGATGAAGGAGCCTGATTCCACGAACAACCACCTAGAGGGGAGCCGCCCAACCAGAAGCATATATTCTGGACTCCCCGCAAATGGAAATGCACTGTTGTTGGGAAAAGCCAATAAAATCTTAGGATTGTCACAGCAGTTAATCCATCCTTGATAATTCTCCTGCCTCTCAGGGTTGTTATGCAGATTAAAGACGATGGGCGTAGTGGCTTCAATGGTGCCCCAACACCCACCCCCCTCCTGCCAGCCCTGGAAAAAAGATTTGTCCGTGTCCAAATCCTTGGACCATGTGAATGTGGTCTTATTAGAAGAAAAAGGTCTTTGCAGACGTAATTAAGGATTTTGAGATCATCCTGGATTACCTGGGTGTGCTCAAAAACCAACGACGACTGTCTTTGTAAGACAGAAGAGGAGAAGGTCCAGTGAAGATAGTTGCAGAGATTGGAGTGACACGGCCACAAGCCAAGGAATGCCTGGGACCTCCAAAAGCTGTGAGAGACAAGGAAGGACCCTCCCCTAGAGCTGTGTAGGCAGCCTCTTGATTTCAGACTTGTGGCCTCCAGAACTGAGACAATACATTTCTATTGCTTGAAGCAGCCCAGTATGTAGCAATTTGTTACAGCAACACTAGGAAACTAACATAATGAGGTATGTACAGAGCCTAGCAAGAAGGCACTCAGTAACTTGTGAATTGTAAAAAAGTAGCCCCAGAGGCCGTTACAGTTTGCTTGGAGACAGGGTCTTCTGGGAGATAGTGTCCCCTGAGAGCAGGCGCAGTTCAAATCTATCTGGTCAACCCCTTGAGCTTTGTGCGAGCAATCTTATTGTTTGTGGTTGACAAACATACATATTTATTAACGTGCCACAAGGGAAATTAAAAAGCCCTTTTCTGCAGCGTCTCTTTTCAAATGCCTGAAAATGGGGCGCCTGGGTGGCTCAGTTGGTTGAGCGTCCAACTTCAGCTCAGGTGATGATCTCATGGTTCATGGGTTCGAACCCCGTGTCGGGCTCTGTGCTCACAGCTCAGAGCCTGGAGCCTGCTTCCGATTCTGTGTCTCCCTCTCTCTCCACCCCTCCCCTGCTTGGGTCTGTCTCTCAAAAATAAATAAATCTTTAAAAAAAAATTTTTTTTTTTTAATTTTAAAGGAAGCAGCTGCTGCGGCCAGCGCCCTGGGCTGGCAGACCAAGAGCCAGCCTCAAGAGCAAGCCGTGGCTTCCTCCCATGGTCCTGGCTCAGACTGAGTCACTGGCTGAGGCGTGCCCTGGAACTTCAAGAAGGCTATGCCTGGCTCCTCCCCAGGCGGAGGAGAGGCCATAGGGAGAGACTTCCTGGGGGCCCCCTGAAGGAGGCTGTGGAGTAGCGAAAAGAAAGTCGGGGGGAGTGGCCAGCAGGCCAGCACCTGCTCTGCTTTAGTGCGCCCATCTATAAAATGAGGGCAATCATAGTACTTATTTCATAGATCACAGGATCAAATGCGATGCTGTGTTCCAAGTACTTAGCAGAGTGCCTGTCACATGTTAGTGCTTAGGAATTGAGAACCCTAGTTATGGGTAGAGAAATAATCTTCAGAAGGAGTATGGTAAGAACACTGCCTGGGAGTCAGTGGACATGGGATCCAGACTACGTTCTGGAGGCTGTAGAGAAATGTCTGAATCCCAATCCCTGCACCATCAAAGCTGTGTGGCTTTGGGTAAGTCACTTCACCTCTCTGAGCTCAGACAGCTCACCAGCAGAAGGGAAGTTCACATGTTATTGAATCCTATACTTCTGGGCAAAGTGAATCCTATGATTCCAGGAAAAGAGAAGGGGTTAAAGCCTTTAAAAGGCTCATAATCTTTGACTGTGATCCCTGCTTTTAGAAATCTATTGGAAGAAAAGAATCGGAGAGGTGAACAAAGACTGATGTTCGAACGTTGTCACTGGAGGAGAGTTAATAATAACAAAACCTTGAAAATAGTCTAAATGTCTCCTAATTGGAAAGTACACATGTTACGGCACATCAGTAAAATGAACTATCAGAGACATGAAGCATTATGTTGCAAAATAATATCACCTTAATGGGAATGTGTTTCTATTTAAAATAAGAAGGACGGGGGCGCCTGGGTGGCACAGTCGGTTAAGCGTCCGACTTCAGCCAGGTCACGATCTCGCCGTCCGTGAGTTCGAGCCCCGCGTCGGGCTCTGGGCTGATGGCTCAGAGCCTGGAGCCTGTTTTGAGCCCCGCATCAGGCTCTGGGCTGATGGCTCAGAACCTGGAGCCTGTTTCCGATTCTGTGTCTCCCTCTCTCTCTGCCCCTCCCCCGTTCATGCTCTGTCTCTCTCTGTCCCAAAAATAAATAAACGTTGAAAAAAAAATTTAAAAAAAAATAAAAAAAAAAAATAAAATAAGAAGGACGTACTTAAAATCATACAGAACATTCCTAAATTTATTTTTAAAAAGCATTTGCATTTGTCTTTAGAATATAATCTAAACATCAATACTTTGACAGTGGTTTCCTTGGGATGTTGGACTTGATTTCTTCTTTTCTGTGCTTCTCAGATTCTCTACCACTTCCCTCTGTTAATTTGTGAATAGAAAGCCTTACACACAGGAAGCTGTTGACCTACATGATCTCTATGGGCCCTTGGAGGGACGTTCTATGACTCAGCAAAAGGGTGGGAATATTCTCTTTGTAGCTTCGAAGCTCCCACCATGCAGGGAGTCGGAAGGGGACGGGAGAAGGAATATCGTTCAGTCCTTGGACCCCATCTGACAGGCACCACTAAGAATAGTTAATGCATTTGGGGCCCTGAATCTTGCCAGAGTCAAACATGCCCAGGGTGGGGACTTCTTGTTCACTCCTGATCACATGCCGTTGACTTGCCACGAACATGCACTTAGGAGGGGACTACTGCCCAGGACCACAGCATCACTGGGAGCCCTTGGTTCTCATCACCCCAGAGTCCGAGTCCCATGGACTATGGTATGAAAAGAGCTCCATCAGCCTGCATCTACTTCCCCTACCTTGTCTCTCCCCACCACCCCCAGTGCTCAAATCAGGTCTGGCCTGGGCTAGGAAACTGAAACCCGCTGCCATCTTCCACTTCTATGGCTCTCTCATCTTTATCCCCAGGTTCTGGTCCCCATATTGTGTTCTAATAGATCCAAACTCTCCCAGACCTGTCAGTTCCAGGACAATGACGGGTGCAAGTGAGGGTAGGGGTGGGTGGAGCAGGTCCACCTACCAGTAGAGTGTGACCTGAGCTCCACTAAACAAGCCAACAAGCACCATTCCTCAATATCCAACAACATGGCGTCCATGGAATATACTACGGCTCACCCATATAAAATGTGTACTGTACAAGCTTTTAAAAAATGTTTTCTGGAATGGGAAAACAAGTACAATATTCTGTTACATTAAGGAGCAAGAGTTTCTTTTCTGGTCAAATGCTACAACACGGATGAACCTTGAGTACATTATATGAAGTGAAATAGCCTGACACAAAGGGGCAATTTTGGTACGATTCTATTTATACGAGGAATCTAAAGTAGTTAGACTCAGAGGAACACAAAGTAGATAGCGGTTGCCAAGGAGGAGGGAGAAATGGGGAGTCGTTGTGTAATGGGTTATAGAGTTTCAGTTTTGCAAGACGACCAAGTTCTGGAGACCTGGGGCACAACAATGTCAATATCGTTAGCACTTCCAAATTGTACACTTAAACTGGTTAAGATGGTGAATGTTTTTTGAAAAAGCAAAAGATTTTCTTCTGACGAAACCACAAACAGCAGCAAAACCCCGATTCTCTGTTTATCTAGCGATGCGACAGTGGTAAGAACAGCTCTGGCCCCGGATCTCAGGGAGCTTATACACTCCAGCGGGAAGACCAGTGAATGGGGAATAGGCACAAGAAGAAACAGCATCACAAGGACAGGGAGGGAAGGAGCTGCATACATGTGCTCCGAGCATGTTAAACCACAGCCCCGACCTGGCCCAGGAGTCGAGGAGAGTGGCTAAGGGAACAGAAGTGAGGGGAGGACCCCAGGACTGAATCCCAGGGAAGGGGAAGAGCTCACTAGCAGGTGGGGACCCAGGAATGTGCCCTCTGGAGGCAGAGAATGCCTGAATCCTTTTAGGAGTGTCTGGAAGGACACACATGCACCCTGACCAACAAATTCTCTCCGGGTGGTGGGGTCATCATTGTGCTCTATCCTCCTCCTGCGCTTCTCTATCCTACAGCTTTTCCACGGTGAGCTTGGATGATGTTGCAGTAAGGAAAAAGCATGAGGAAACGACCTTACTGCGCAGATGGATAGCAGTGCTTTTTATTTATTTATGCTCTTCCTTGTTTCAAAGAGGATTTCAAGCTGCTTACAATTATGTTAACAATATAGCAGGCTAAAATACCTTGTCACTAAGTAAGAAACATGAGGGGAAGGAAAAGTGCCGGCTAAAAGAGTGAAACGAGAAAGGTGGGAGGCTTCCCTTCGCTTGGAGGGAGTAGCCCTGTCCTGCTCCTCCTCAGGTCCAGTCTTGCCATTTAATTCAAATATGGACATTTAATTGTCCTGTTTTTATCCATTGTCTTCTCAACTCCAGTGAAAAATCGTTCACCGTGATTTCCTCTGTCTTTTATTACTCTCTCCCCAAAAATATGTCATTTTATTTTTCCATTGTGCCTTTTTGCAGTTTTAAAAATCCATCTTCCCTTCCCCACGGGGACCCACCACAGTAGAGTGACATATTCGGAGTCTCCGCACGGTAGGTCCTCAAGTGTGTGAGCGAATGGCTCAGCGAGGACTGAGGGCCACTCATTCCCACTGCCAGTGGCACGGGCTCAGCACGGGCTCAGGACATGGTTGCCAATTTGATTTATGGGACTTATTATCCCAAGTGGTGGCGGAGAATAGATATTGATTCAAAAGGGTTTAAATAAATAAACGGATGCACAATCCAGAAAGGGCTATAGACTGAAGAGGGGGGCTTGTAAAGCAGCTGAGGCAGACGTTGTAAAGGAACATTGGTCCTCTTGAAAACCGTGCCTAAGGGAGTCATGGAGCAGCAGGCATGAGCTGTGGGGTCAGCAAGCACAGGTTCACGTCAGGCTCCATCACATCATGTGACAGGGGAGTGACCTTGGGCAAAGCATAGAAACGAGGCCTTTTGTGAGGACTGCTGAGAGGAATGTATATATATATTTGTGTATGCATATGCATGTATATGTGTATGTATATGCATGTGTGTGTATGTATAGGTTTATGGACATGTGCGTATGTGTATGTGTGTATGTGTGTGCATATGCACATTGTGTGCACATGCACATGTACATTTGTACACGTGCACATGCATATACATCTGTAAACACGTGCATGCATGTATATGTATATGTGTGCATATATGTGTATATGTATGTGAAAGTGTATACACGTGTATATGTGTGTGTGCAAATATGTACATGCATGTACGCAATGTGTGTCTACACATATGTATACATGCATCTGTATATGTATATGTATTTGCATTTGGATGTGGCTCATGCCCTGGCCCATAGTAACTGCTCAATAAATGAAAATCCCACTTATAACTCTATACTTCTATTCCATTTGTGCACCGGTGAGCAACCTGATATAAGAATATAGAGGGCGTTTCTAAAGCTCCCCTATACCACTCCAGATAGTCATTTCAGGCTTTTTCCTCCCCACTGGTTCAGTTCTACCACAATCACTAGCAACAGTAAGTTTCCCTTTTAAATCACTTACAATATATTCTAGTTACTGGGACTGCATAACAAAGTCCCTCAAAATATAGTGGCATAAAACAACCATTTAATTTGCTCGTGGGTTTTGTGGATGGGGAATTCAGAGAGTGCACAGAGTGGGTGGCTGGTCTCCGCTCCATGATGTCTGTGGCCGCAGCTGGGGGACTTGAAGGCTGGGGCTGGCATCATCGGCAGGCTCCTTCACTCATGTCGGTGGGGGATGCTGGTTGTTGGCTGAGAAGCGAACTGGGGCTGTCGGCTGGAACACCTCCATGTGACCTCTTGGCTTCCCCATGATACAGTGGCTGGCTCCAAGGGAGGTGTCCCGGGAGAGGGTGCTCAGTGAAAGCTGTATCGCTGTTTATGACTTAGCTTTGGAAATCACACAGTGTCACTTCTACCACATTCTATTGGCAAGGTGGTTACAGAGCTCTGCCAGTGTTGAAGGACACAGATGCCCCTCTTGATGGAGGAGCGTTGATGTCACATTGTGGGAAGAGCATGTGAGATGGGATGCATACTGGTGTGGCCGTCTTTGGAAAACACAATCTGCCGGTCAGAAAGCTTAGGTGATCTCTTATTTTTCAAGAGGCACCGAAGGTTTAGGTATAATTATCTCCATTCTAGAAATGGACAAACTGAGACAAAGATGCAAAGCAATTTGCCTTGGGCACTCTATTTAACCTCTCTGAACCTCAGTTACCTCATTTATAAAATGGGTAGAAAAACCTCTACCTGAATAGATTAGTATGAGCCCGCAGTGCTTATTACATTAGAGTGTTGGAGGTTTGAAGTTGGGAAGGCGTTTTGTGATTTCTAACAGCCCAGGTGAATGCAGAGCACTAATCTTTATTGTTGTAGTATCGTTATTTCCTTGCCCTTCACCTACAGCCCCACAGCCAGCTAAGGACCTGAGTCTTTCTCCACATACCTTCGAGAGCAGAGCTTGTCCCAGCATTTCGGAGGGTGGCTCACTTTCGTGCAGCAGAAGAGCTCACGGGCCCCATTTCTTGCCTGTTTCCCTCTTCCAAAAGGACAAGTACCTTGGGAAGAGGCTACCTGGCTGAGCGGGCTGCCCCTGCACCTGGCTGGCTGGGACAGCAGTGGGACTGTCACCGCTTTCAGCTTCTGCTTGGCTGGGCTTTAAAAGGTGGATTTCTCTTCCTCTGCCTCAAATCTCCATTATTCCTAACCTTCCTCATTACTCTGAACGAAGTAAGTTTTAAAAAAATCCCAATAATGTAGTTGAGAAAACTGAAGCTCAGAGAGGTGCCGTGACCTGCGCAGGGTCACACAGCATGCAAGTGTCGAAGGCTCTGGAGGGTTTGGAGGCTCCTGTGGGGAAATGCCAGCCCCCTAGTGGCTGATAAGCCCAACCCTTTGGAGTTCTAACTCCTCCTCCTTCCCTCATGTCAACAAAAGGAAAATCATTTCCCGTTCCTGACTTCTGTGCCAGACCAGAGAGACTGAGTGATGAAGAAATGTCTCTAAATGCACCGGGATGGTCTTTCCTGGCTTCTCAGTTTTGCTGTCTTTTGTTGTTCAAAATCTGTTTTCTACAGACCCTGGAAATTGCAGGTGTGGGGGCCTGGTAACGGCTGCTGTTGTCTCCTGGGTTGGTACCTACTCTCTTGAGTTTGTGTCCCGGGGCTGTGTGCTCAGACTTGACCATGTTTGGGCATGGAGGCTTGTCCCAGATGGGGACCAAAGCCCGCTTTCCCAGAGATGGGCTGGGAGCCCAAGCTTCTCGCTGCAGCTCAGGCAGCCTCTTTTGGGGTGGGGGCAGGGGCCAGGCAAGAAGTATCTGCCTGCTGAAGACTCCAGGGCACGGGAGACTGTGAGTAGTGCGTCCAGAGCCCTTGGGGAGTGGTTTCTCCAACGATTGACGACTGACCGGGGGTTAGTGGGGAGATCGTGGGGGAGGGAGGCTGGCCGGGGAACTTCCTTCCTTAAGGGAGGTCAATCAGGATTCTGGGCTCCAGAGGGGCTGACAGTGGTGTCAGCAGAGAGATGAGAACGGCTGGTGTCTGGGCCCATGGTCTGGTGGCCTACTGGGGGATCACTCCATGGCTGGATCACTCTAGTACCTCAGTGTCCTAGCACTCAGGTCCCAGCTCCCAGAGCACCAGAGGGTAGCCACCCGGAGTGCAGGGCCGGTCCTGGCATTTGTCCCCAGGGGAGGAGTGGGACAAAAAATAGGCTCAGCAAGAGCACTGGGGGCTTCTGCTCCAAACCTTCAGGATTCCCTTTGTTATACTAGTAACTAATGTTTAGTGACAGCCTGCCTGTGATCAATATGTGATATTTGGCATGTGACTTGATCTTTGTCAGAACTCTCTGAAGCAGGTACTATTATTCTTGTTTTATAGTCATATGGTTGCTAAGTGGCAAAGTCAGGGTTTGATCCCGGATCTGCTGACCTCAGAGTCCTCCCTGCCCCACCCCCCACCAAACCCTTAAACACCATACTCTACAATCTGTCCTTAAGGAAGAGAATGTCAACCAAAATGCCAGGTCTAGAGGACCCTCCAAAATCCTACCTTCTCCTTCATTCTCCATCTTTCCGAAATTCACCCCAGACTTTGAGTGACTTTTCCAAATGAAAGATATATCCAAAAAGTCCAGATATTTAGCAACTCTCAAAAGTGAGAATTTCTTCTTGGAGTCTAACTGAAATCCCTCCTCTTATAGCGGCAATCCATTTCTTCCTATCCAGGCCTTAGGGGATATCAGCAGTTCCTACTCTTCTTCCTGTCTGAAGGCCCTCCCTGTGGTTGTTAAATCCCATCCATACCGATAACTGTATCCATATCCATATCCTCACCCCATTCTTTTGTCCTGCGTGGTTTTATCACCACTCTGCAAATCTACTCTCTCAGTGTAGGTAAACAGTATCACCAGAGCATTACAGACAGGTGAGACCTGAATAGACAGCAGGTTCCAAACTTCTCTGTTATGGGGGGAGCCCCTCCCCTCCCCTCTCCTTCCCTCCCCTCCCCTCCCCTGTCCTCTCTCCTCTCCTCTCCTCTCCTCCTGAGTTCCCAGACCTGGTCACCCAACACCCCTTCCTTCCCAGTGTCAGGAGTGCCCAGGGGCTGGGAGGACACAAGAAGGCATGCAGCAGAGGAGACAGTGCCCCTGGGAGGACTGAGTAGCCTGGAAGGTAGGGGACTCACCAATGGCAGCTTCTGGAGTACATCCCCACTCTCCAGTAAAGAGCCCGTTGTGTTCGGGGTACTCAGCCTACCTGGCTGCCTGCTGGGGGCCCTGCTGCCCCTACTCTGCTTGCTGCCCCCAGCCCGGCCAGCCTTGCCTGGGGATTGTTTGGTAAACTGTGAAGTGTCCTAGGAGAAAGTGTTTGGGTGTTCCACACCTGCTGCCTACTGTTTCTGTTTATGTCACTGTACTACTTTTCTATTGCTGCCATAACAATTACTACATACTTGGTGGCCCCAAACAACAGAAATCTCCTCTCACATAGTTCTGGAAGCCAGAAGTCCAAAGTCTCCTCTGGCTTCTTACCTTCTCCTCTTGTCAAAGGACCCTTGTGATTACATTTGGGGTCTGCATGGATAATTCAAGATAATCTCCCCATCTCAGCATCCCTAAAGTCTTTGCCATGTAAAGTACCAGTCGCAGATTCCAGGGCTGAGAATATGGACCTCCTCTTAGGAGCCAATAGTGAGCCTATCATACATGCGACCTTGGACTAGTCACTCTACCTCTCTGGGCCCCGGATCCTTCAACGGTGGAAAGGGGATGATACTTGCCTCTCAGAGCAGATGGGAGGCTTACATTGGGGTCAAAAAAGCCCTCTGAAGTTGCAACACTCCACATAAAACTAGAGGTGGTGTTGATCTTTGAGTACCCTCCCCTCTTACCTGTCCCCGCTGTGGGGATTACCTGCTGCCTGTGCTCATCCCGTGTCTGTTTGCCTCTGTGGCTCCAGAAATGACCGCTGCCTGCAGTGGACATGGGGAAGAAGCTGGTGATGGCCCAGAAGCGGGGAGAGACTCGAGCCCTTTGCCTGGGTGTGGCCATGGTGGTGTGTGCTGTCATTGCCTACTATATCCTGGGCACGACCATGCTGCCCCTCTACCAGAAAAGGTACTGCACTCTCCTGGCTGCCCCACCCTCCAGCCATTCTCCCAAGGGTCTATTCTGCCAGGAAGCCCAGCCTCTTCCTACCCCTCCCCTTGACTTCACATCAGGCAGGAAGGTCTGGACAATCCTCAGTCTTAGGGTTCACGGTTCAAGTGCAGGGAGGGTAGGCCTGACCGGACCCTGCTCATCCGGGGTTCTGGGACCTGGGGGTGGCAGACATAGGAGGCCCTTCTCACAAGAAACGGTGAAGGATCAGAGCAAATGCTCCAGCGTGAGTTTAACCCCGGAGAAATCAGAGTTCTAGATTTTCATAGCTCATTTGCACAGTTTGACTCCCCTTCGGAAACCTCCTAGTCAGGTGGGCGTCTAGACTTCTGTTGAATACCTCAAGTGACAGGGAGCTCAGTACTTCATTGTACATACCATTTCATTTTGGGGCTTTTCTGAGTAGGAAATGTCACACTGAGCCAAAGCCTGCTCCCCTGGAGCTCTGTTCTGGAAGCTCACAGATGTTCCATGCCCTTGCTCCCTGACATGTCAACCACTCGAGCTTTTAAAGGAAAAGGTGTGAAGTTCCTGATCCATTGTCTCCACTTGTGGTTTGAGGATAAGTCTCAGACCCTCGCCTCTGGACATTTCCAGCTGCTGATAGTCCCTCCATCTGGCAATGTGTGTCTTGCCTGATAAATGGGAGATGAGTCACAGTTGATCCCCTGATGGGTTGATGAGCCTGTTAGCCTCTCCTGGGCCGGCTTCTTCCCCATGTTTTATAACCCTGGAGCGATTCCAGGTTGGAAACTTACCCGAGAGAGGCATTGTACAGGACTGCTGTGTGCCTATGACACGTTATCTCCAGGTTGACTGCCATCCCCACCAACCTCCCTACCCTGGCACAAATCAAGTCCCTTCTACATCCACTCATTTTAGGGGAAAAGGCAGAGGTCCGTTGTGGCCTCAGAAAAGTCATTCGACTTTTCTGAGCCCTTCTTCCCACCGCCTGCAAGATGAGGATGGTGTGGCTAAGGGCTAAGGGGTCTCAGGTCTGGCTGCTCAGCGGAATCAAGGCAGGGGGCTTTTAAAAACATACCAGGGCCTGGGCCCCGCCCACCTTAGGAATTCTGATTCCCTTGTTCTGGGGCATGGCTTGGACTTGGAAATCTTTTCAAAAGCTCCCCAGGGCTTTGGGTCAGCAGCCCGGGGGAGAATCATTTATCTAGATGATCTCTAAGAGGCTTAAAAGCATTGATATTCTGATTCTATGGTTCTTGTGAGTGGGGTCACACTCCTTTAGTGCTAGATGATTATGGCAAGATGGAAGTCCCAGGCCTAGTCTCTCCAAAAGGGTTTAAACCTGGTGCTCTGTGCCACCCAGGTTCTGAGATATGTATGTATGTGCACATGGTCTCCCCAGCGTGTGGACCCAGGAATCCACGTGCCACCTGATTGAGACCAACATCAGGGACCAAGAGGAGCTGGAGGGCAAAAAGGTGCCCCAGTACCCATGCCTGTGGGTCAATGTGTCAGCTGTGGGCCGGTGGGCTGTGCTGTACCACACGGAGGACACTCGTGACCAGAACCAGCAGGTACTGACTAGGGGGGGGGGGGAAGGGGAGGGGATGGGCACATATCCCCCTTGCCCCTGGCAGGTGCATGGGCCTCTTCCTAACTGGATCCACATCTCCACTCTAGAGCATGGAGCCTGAGCCTACGTGATGAGGGTCCACAGCTGATATGAGGTCCAGCCAGACTTAGCTCTTCTGGGTTGGAGTTAGACAGACCTGGGTTGGAATCCCCACTCTGCCACTAAGTCCTGTATGACTTGGGGCAGGCAGTGAGCCCCTCTAAGCTCAGCTGCCACCTTTGCTGGAGTGCTGTTAATGAAGACAGAGGCTGTGTAGTGTGCTGAGTTCAATGTCAGGTGGATAGCTGGCACTTGTATAAGGTGAGTCAAATGAGAGACCAGACCCAGAGCTGACCCCATGGGAGGGAACTCCTGAGATCCCCCTCGCTTCCCCCAGGAAAGCAGAGGCTGGAGAAATCTCTGGAAACCAGTGCTTGGGAGATTTTTCCCATCACTACCTCCTGCACCCCCAACCCACCATCCTAGTCTTTCCTATAGAAAATACAAGTTGGCCTTATCCATTCACTCATTCATTCAATAGTCACTGAGCACTTCCTGTGGCAGGAGCTTTGGACTTAGGAGGAGAGAGCTTACATGGGGAATAATATCTAATGGGGAGGGATCAGTGCCATAGAGAGGAAAAGAGAAAATTATGGGGTCAAGGGCAGGAGTGACTTTTTCTAGCCATCAGCGAGGTGAGGGTGTCAGGAAAGTATTTGTGTTAGGCTTTAAAAATCAGCAGGAGTGAGATACACAGAAACATGGAAGGCAGCATGCATGGCAAATGGAGGGCATAGAATAGAAGGTACTGGAAGGCGTGCTGCAGAAACCAATGCAGAGCTCAGTGGGACAGGAAGATGTTGTGGAGATGGGCTCCACATGACCCACATACGGAATCAGAAAGTCTTTTGTTTGTGAAAGGTTTTTATATGTTTTTTTGAGAGAAGCAAAACTTTAGTGAAAACACTACAAGTTATGGATAATAATTAGTTCCTATATTTAAAAAAAAAAGATTATAGAAAACACTTTACTGATTTTTTTTTTTTTTGATAAAAAGATCGTCTTTAAGGATATCTGGGTGAAACAGCGAACACAACACAGTAGGAAAGGAGAAGTAAGTGTTGAATTCCAGTGCAAGACACAACACAGCACCATTAGCAAAGTGGGTAGAAGAAGCTATCCTACAACGCATGGAGTTAGACTTTTATATCCAGTAGAGATTTTTTCCAAGCTTTAGAAGTCCAGCGTAAGGAAGAGAATTGGGGGAAGGGCTAAGCTTATTTACCATCACCATTTTACCAAAAAACACAATGATTCAACCTCATGAGAAATAGAGGTTGGTCTGCCTGAATAGCAAATAGAGCAAATGCCAAGGCGGTCTGATCTCTCCGATTCCATTGGGACAGGTAGAGACCTGTCTCATCAACCTGGGCCCGGGACAGGTCAAGTTCCTTTGCATTTGTACCAGAAAGCCGGAGCTTTATCTGGAAGAAGTTCACTCCAAATAATGCTCCATGGTGCTGATTTTAGCAGGAGGTAGGGTCATAAATGCCTACCATTTCCTAGGGGAAGGCTCTACTGGTTACCGGGAACTTAAATCCAAGTAGACCATAAAGAAGGGAAATGCTAATGATATTCTGGCACAGTACAAGCTGTGTGCCTGTCATCTCTGCCAAGGACTATGCAAGTATGGAATTGAAATGTGATCAGGCAATCTGGCACTGGTCAACTCTGGCCATGCATGGAACCACCTGGGGACTTAACAAAACTGGGTTCCTACACCAGACCAACTGATGCAGAATTTTAGGGCTCTCCAGGTGATTCTAAGGCTTAGAATTACCTCTGCGAGCAAACAGGAGTCTTTAAAGGGTCTGTGGTCCTGGGAGCATGATCAGAGTGGTACAGAGGAGTGTGAAGTTCAACGACTGGGCAGAGAGTCTGGGGCCATGACAAGCAGCCAGGATGGAGGTAGGGCCTGCAGTGAGGATGGATGCTGACAGTCAGAGTTTGGTAGCTGCTGGGATGGGATGGGAAGGGCAGAGTGTTGATGGTGCACAGTGGGATTACTGACAGTGTCGGGGGGTCATAGAGAAATGGGTCTGGACAGTGCAAGGTGACCAGACCTGTTTTGTCAGCACTAACATGACTCAGCCCCACCAGATGGGGATAGAGCCCCTACGTCCTCCTGAATCAGCACCTACCTGACTCCTGCTTCTTCTTTGGCATTCAGTGGCTGCTGATTTATCCCAAGGAGCAAGAAGCAAATTCCCAAAGACAACCAGAAGGGATCACTGGTGTGATAGGAATTGCGAGCAGGCCGGCTTGCAGGCTGCCTGCCTGACTCTGAGGTTGCTAGTTCAGAGGAGCAAGGGGCCAGATCTGCCCCTGTAGTGAGCTGTCTGCAGCATGTGAGACATGTGAGAGCGTGTGGACATGCTCTGCCTGCACCTGTAAGGACAGTGCAGGCTGGTAGCCACAGACTCTTCTGTCTTCTTTCTCCTAGCACCCAGGCATCACCAGGAGAGGTGCTAAAGAGGCTGCTGCTCTGGTGGGACAGTGGAAGCGCCCTTTGTGGTTTTGTCAAGCAGCTGGGTTGGTGTGCCAGCTACCCCATCTACTTTCATTCAGCTCTGGAGTACAGGGAGCCAGTGCTCTGAGCCAGCTGGGCGTGCTCCGGATTCACATGTGAAAGGCCAGTCAAGGCTACCGCCCCCCAGCCTCACTCTGAGGAAGGAGGTTACTGGTCAGCTACTGGTTCTCCCATGAGCCTTAGTGCAGGAGATTCTAAGCCCCTTCCCATGCTCTGTGCTGAGAATGTGTTGTCACAGGACTTGGGGAAAGGTTGGACCATTTCAGATCCTTCATATAACTCAGAGGTAGCTGGATCCCGGACAGGGGACAGAGGATGCAGATAGGCCCCAGGCCTCTGAGGCCAGTCCTGCAAAGTGAACTCCTGTCCAGTGTCTTGTCAAAAAGTCCCACCAAAGGATCCAGCATGACCACATGCTGGCAAAAGACACAGAGGGGCCCAGGATGGGCACAAGCCCTCACCTGAGAGCTTATCCACCAGTCCCTCTTTAAGAATGGAAAGAAAGAGCTGTTGTTGCAATTTCATAGTTAAGTCACATTATTTTTGTTATTACTTTTGATAGCATCTTCCATTTACTCAGCACTTAGCATGTGCTGGGCTCTGTGCTAGGGGCTTTACATGTATCATGTCTTCTAATGTCCTCACAAACCCATTTTGCAAGACTCAGAGAGGTTGTACAACTTGGAACTGGTGGCTGAATCCAGGTCTGTCTGGTTCCACCGCCACACCATTGCTCAATGGGGTAGATTACCAAGGTCATAGTGAGAGGCACTGGGGAGACAGGCTAGGTCCTCTCAGCTCAGAATTCTGAATTCACCTGCTACGGGACCCTGCAGTGCCCAACAACTTAGACTGGCAGATTCCCTGGAGGCAGTGTTTCCCAGCCTTAGTTGCTCCCTGGCTGGCTGGGAACCTACTTGGGTGGCAGTTCCCCCACATCCCAGGCTGTCAGAACGTGAATGCAACCATCCTCTTTACTGCTGGATGAGCGCTGTGCAGGCCAGCAGCTTTGGGGACGGGGTCTCATTCACATCCAGGAAGTGACCAAGGCCTGGGGAGAGGCTGGCTCAACATTACACATGTTGATCTTGGACATGATTATACTAGGCCAGTGGTCTCAGACCACTGTAGGAAGGGATCACTTGTTTTCTGGACCCTGCCCTCAGTAATTCAGAGTGAGCGGGAAGCTGCGCTCTGGCCAGGTGGTCTGCTGCAGATTTTGTGACGGGGAGACCACCTTTGCAGATTATCTCCCAGAGCCTCACATACATAACATTCAGACCTCCCGGCACAGAATGGAGATAAAAGCAGGGTCTCCATTCTGTGCCTCCTCTGCAGAACTTTCCAGATGGACCTCACCTGACCAGGCCAGAGGCTCCTAACAACCAGTGTCAGAATTAAATGTGTGCCGTGCTTTGCCTGCACAAGCTCTTTCAAATGTAATGTCTTTTTCCTTTGAATCCCAGTATCAAATACTGGCTTGCCAATATCTTTTTTTTGGCTCACAAAGGGCTAGAACCACAGAGGGTTTTTGATTCAAATTTTTGCCAATGTTTTAAAACTGCGGGAGTTCACATTAAAATTTGGGGTTCTGGCTTTTCTTGAAATTTTGGAGGCCTGGCTACAACAGGTCATCTGGATCACATGGCATGCATCGTCCAGATGGCGTGAGGACTGCCAGTCTGGAAGCTTCTGGCTCTCTTCATTTCATCAGCTCCCCCCCCCCGACAATTGTCCCCGGCACCAGGGGAAGTGTCAGGTGGCACCCGTCATCTCTTCCCTCCCCCACTTCACATGTGGATGCTGCAGTGTGAGCCCCATGGGCAACTGAGCGTATGACCTCTGCCCTGGATCCAAATGCAGAGCCTACTCGGTCTGTGTCACTCATTGGCCAGTTAAGTTTGAAGCCCGTCTTTAATAACATCCTTTGAAGGAGATATTGCTATTAACCCATTTAAGAGATAAGATATCAAGGTTGAGAAAGGCGAGCAATTTGCCTAAGGTTCTACAGCCAGTGGAGGCAGAACTAGGACTCCAGTTGGGTCCCCCCTCCAGGTGTGGGCATGTACCCTGATTGGCTCCTGGGCCACTGTCCTCACAAATGACACTGTGAAGGTGCCCTCTGGAACCAAGCAGTGCACAGCCTTCCAAGCTTCAACCAGTCCCAACTCCCAGCCGGGGGCCCAACGCCAAAGCCAACACTTTCCCTTACTTCATGCCAGCCCCTCATCTTGCCCAAAGCTACAGGGATTTCTGACTTCATGGGTGCTCTTGCTTCCCCTCACAGTGCTCCTACATCCCACGCAGCCTGGAAAACTACCAGGTGGCCCGGGCCGATGTGGAGAAGGTCAGAACGAACTTCCACGAGCATCGGATTTTCTACTGCTTCTCAACGACTCGGGAGAATGAGACCACTGTCCTATACCGGCGCCTCTATGGACCCCAGACCTTGCTCTTCTCTCTCTTCTGGCCCACCTTCCTGCTGACCGGTGGCCTCCTCATTATCGCCATGGTGAAGATCAACCAGTCCCTTTCCATCCTGGCGGCTCAGAAGTAGACCTATCCATGCCACAGCATGCTCGGCTGGAGGGGAATGGGTGGGCCCCCAGGCCTCTCCCTACTCATGTATCCATGTCTCCTCCCCCTGCCTTCTCACTATTAGGGCTCTTATCCATCCCACCTTCCGCTACGTGGGTGGGCCTTGGGAAATCCCTTTGTTAACTCATTCCTGATATGATGGGATACGGAATGTGCAACAGCCCCCTGGTGCTTCAGAGAGCTCCAGGCCAGCTGGTAACAGCTTCCCATCGCCTGTCCCCACTCAACTGGCTCAAACCCACTTTCTACTGAGCCACGGACCCCGCCCCACAGACAACAATGATGCTTATCTCTGTGCCTGTGTTTTCTCGGTTGGCTCAAAGGCCCACCTTTGCTGTCCCTGGCAAACCTCAGTTCCTTCTTTGAATTCCATAATGAAATTATGGGACAGCAGGTCCCACGTATACAGAACATTTAGAATATTGCTTTTAGGACACTCAGTGCTATATGCATTTTTATTCCAAAATTAACAAATATAGGCACAAACTTCTGGTTCTAAAATACTTAAGTCATGGGGATGTCATGTACAGCATAGTGACTATAGTTAACAATTCTGTATTACATATTGGAAAGTTGCTAAGAGAGTAAATCTTAAAAGTGCTCATCACAAGAAAACAAATTTGTAGCTATGTATGGTGACAGATGTTAACTAGATTTAGTGCGGTGATCATTTTGCAATATACACAATATTATGTTGTACACCTGAAACGGATGTAATGTTATATGTCAATTATACCTCAATAAAATATACATATATACATCAAGAGGCTATAAGGAAATATACTAAAATACATCAAAATATTAACAGAGGGATTGGGATGGTGGTTAATTTTCATTTTCTTCCTCATCCCTCTTTTTATTTTTCATACTTTTCTAAGTTTTCAGCAGCAGGAAGGTGTGGTTTCATTGGTTTTGTTTTTAATGAGAAAAGCAACGGTAGGTATCATTTTAAGAAGATTTGGAAGGGTGAGCCTCACGTCCCCAAACAGGTGGAAGTAGGCTGGGGAGGGGTTGGGCTCCAATCAGAGGCAGGCTTTTGAGAACATACAATTTTAAGAGCCCTCTATGGAAGGAAGGTAACCACATAGATGGGGATGCATAATTTACAATGCAGGTAAGTATAAGGCACTGGCCCTGCAAGGGAAGCCTGTCTCACACATGAAAAGGGCATAAGTGGAGGATGCCATCGTCTCTACTGTTACTACTCCAAGAAGTTACCCTACAGCAGTGGTTCTCAAAGTACAGTCCCTGGTCCAGCGACATCAGCATTCTGGGGAGCCTTGGGAGAAATGCACGTTCTCAGGCCCCGGCTCCAGCCCAAGGGAGTGTGGTGGAGTGGGGTGAGGTGGCGGGTGGAGGAGGGGGACAGCATTCTGTATGTTAACAATGGCTGCAGGGGCTGCTGTGGTACCCCCAAGCGTGAGAACCACTGGTGTAGGGAACCAGTGCCCTGTCACCGGGCTTTTCGGAATGGATGGATGACTGTTTGACAGTGCAGTTCCTGAGCTGGATGTGAAGTTAGGCTGGCATCTCTGAAGTTCCTTCTGGAGCTGTGATTCTAGATGCAGCCCCAGGGTATAAATCTTGTCTCTGCCTCTGCCAGATTTCATCTCTCAGATTCACAGTTGTTTCATCTTGAAAAAGTGACTCCTCCTTTTGGGTGGTTGGGAGGGCTGAATGAAGGTTTGGCACATGGTAGGTGGCCAGAATGGAAGCAATTATTAATTACCATAATAAGAAATAAATACTCAGAAGCTCCCAGAAGCAATTATACCAAAGATAATGTTAGCTAGCATTTATTGGTGCTTATGTATTACATGCTGGGCACTGTGCTAAGCAGTTTGCCTTGTAGAAATTCAGCAAGGTACTACTCAGCCTACCTCAGAGAGGAGAGAACAGCATAGGACAGTGGTTAAGTATGTGAACTTGTGATGTGGACTGCCTGGCTTCAAATACCGAACCCTGCCATTCACTAGCTGGGTGACCTTGGACAAATACCTCAATTTCCTCATTTGCAAAATAAGAACTAATAATACCTCCCTTTTAGGATTGTTGGTATTAAATTAGTTATTCTACAAGCTTCTTAGACTAGTGACTGGCATATGGCAAGTGCTCTATAAGATACTATGAAAAACTGAAGCTCTAAGATGTCATTGGCCAAGGTCATTCATATAGCAGGTGAGGAGCTAGGAATCAAGCCCTGGGCTGTGTGTGTCATTCCAGAGCGGACTGTCAACCACAGTACTTGAGCAGACACAGCTGAAAGGCTGAGGGCCCCAGTCCCCCAAAGTCCCAGGGACCAGGTAAGGACTAGTGCTACGTCCCTGGAACCCAATGGTGCTTTCATACAAGTCAGGGATGTGAGGGGAGAGCATCTGTAATCTGCATGAACATCTCTTACTTCTAACCAGAGAACCCTGATATACCCCATACCCTCCAGGCTCTTATCTGGGGACATTCCTTCCAAGGGGACTGCACCATTCCCCAGAGGTTCTCCCTTCTGGGGTCAGGGAAGTCTCAAGTCCTCCGAGTCTTTTAAGAAAGCCTCAGAGGTGACATTGTACTATGGTAATGGTACTAATGGTAAGACATTACCATTGGAGGAAATTAGACAAAGCATACAATGGGATCTCTCTGTATTATGTCTTCTAGTGGTATGGGAATCTGCAAGTATCTCAAAAATTTAAGTTTGATATAAATAATAATAAGAAAAAGTCCCCACCATAAGTCTCGCTTAAAGGGACTCCTTCACACATGGTTTTCATGTATCTGCATTTGGGGCTAAGATACATAGAAACTCAAACAGCCCCTGTGAGGGGAAAGGCCGTGTACCTCTAGAAAAATGCCCAGCCCCCAGTGCCCCATGCATTATTAATGGTGACCTTCATTGGCCTGGGACACATGCCCTCCTCCTGTCAATAAGACTGGATTATATCTGCCTGCTGCTCACAGAACTCCATGTACAGGATGAGTGTGAAATAGTGGGCATTTGAGCATGATAAGTGAGACACTGAGGAAAAATGTTTTTTGGGATAATAGCTGCCTAGGAGCAGAAAGCCCTCATCAGTTCTTAATAAATCACTGCTAATGAGCATCTTGTGTTTCCACTGTTTTTTGCTTTTCATCTCACGGGCCAGTGACTCACACCTGGAGAGGTGCACCAGGCTTGCTCCCCTATGCCCCTCCCCTGGAATCAGCCCATGTGGTAGGGATCAGAGACAGGGGATGGGGAGGCCAGAGATCAATCAGACCCACTGCCTTCCTTCAAGGAGCTTTTCCATCCTTGCCAGTCTTCCCCACCATTACCAAGGTCTTTCTTTTTCACAGTGAAGAAAAAGGAAGGAACCGAACTTACGCAAATTCAAAACAGTGCAATCTCAAATACTGATAAATCTTTCTGTGAATTATTGAAATGATTCCAGACTCACTCCATCAACAATGTATCCAGAATTTCTCCTAATTTTAAAGCTCATTTTTCAAGTCAGTGGATTGTAAACTGCAGTCATTCTATTGCTAATTGACAGTACAGGCTGGTGCGTAAATGTTATCTCCTGTCTTTTGGAATAGAGTTGCATTTAGGGAATTTTGAATTATATGAAATGTTTGGGAGTATACTGTTTGAACAAAGTGTAACTATCCTGTACCTCACCAGTGGCTGCCTTTTCACATGGAGGGACAAGAGGAAGATCAAAGCAAGATCAGAAAGACAGGGAGAAATTCACCCCAGTGTAGTGTAGTGTTTCTCACAGAGGAGGCTTGCAAGGTCAAAAATGTTCGCAATAATATTAAGATGTTCAGCTGCTTCCTAGATTTCCATGACTCTCCCTTCCCACTCACATAAAACAGATGATCCTCAGCCAACTTCCTTAAAGGATTTGGGAGATGGGGAAGGGATGAATATGGATGCAAAGCCAACAACTTCCAGCTGATGGGTGGGCAGAGTTGCGGATTTATCCAAAGGCTGCATCTTCTCCCTCAGTTGCAGTCTTTAATCTCTTATAATCTCCATCACCCCTTACCAAGCTCCCTCTTTCCTGATACACACAAACTACAAACAGGGCCTTGCTACCTAGCTTTTACATGTATAGCTCATTTAATCCTAGCAATATTCTTTAGTTTACTATTGCTATCTTCACATCCTAAATGAGGCAACCGAGGCACAGAGGAGGAATTTAGCCTATCACAGATCAGAAGTTAGCAAAATGCAGAGCTGGGATTCAAACCTGGACAGTATGGCTTCAGACCTTACTCTCAAAGTTCTGTGATTCCTGCCCTGCAGCCTGTGCTCCTTATAACAAACGGAGAATGCCGCACAGAGCACAGTCAGTACTGGGAATCTGTTGGATGCTTCCATATACCTTCTCACAGAGCCCAGGCTTTCAGCTGGCTCCCTGGAGTCACATCCCTCAAGGGGGAACAGATGTAGGTTGAGTATGTGTCCAAAAAGGCCCTGCAAAGCTTCTGATGTGGGCATTACTGAGACAGACAGGGGCCATGCAGTCAGCTACAATCTGTCTGACTCCACCACCACCAGCCCGCAGCCCATTAAAGACTAGATGGGAACCCAGGGACACTGGGGCTACAACAATCCCACGGCTCACTCCATTAAGCAGAATGGGGGGCACCGGGGTGGGTCAGTCAGTTAAGCATCTGACTCTTGGTTTCGGCTCAGGTCATGATCTCACAGTTTCATGGGTTCAAGCCTGGCTTTGGGCTCCATGCTGACAGTGCAGAACCCGCTTGAGATACTCTCCCCCCGACCCCCGCCCTGTCTCTGCATCTCTCCCCACTAGCACAGTCTCTGTCTCTCTCAAAAATAAACAGACTTTTAAAAAAAGCAGAATGGAAGAGAGGCTGGTCTCACATGACTCTCTCAAGACCCCACACTTCTCTCAGTGATCCTTGTTTTCTTTCCCAATTGTTCCCAAACCATTGGCTTAATAGTCCACTCAGCCACTCTAGAATTTGTCCAGGAGTTGACAGCATGCTTATTTATACAGAGCTTTGGAGCCCTCTCTTGCTATTAGTAATAGAAATCAGGCCATACCAAGAATCATGTGACTCTTCTTGGTATTTAAGTAATTTTTCCTATGACTCTATTGACAACTCAAGTAGTCATATTCTTAGAAACCTCTTATACATACGTGTCTTTAAACACTGTTTTATACACCCTCCATTGAAATTCCCTGAGCCACAAGCCAGAACTTCATTGATTTTGAGTAGCCAGAGCTTTCTGAGCTCCTGACCTTGTGTGAGCCTCTTCAGCATCTTGGATCATCACTCCCAGTTCTCAGACCTCACTCCTTGTGGGGAAGACGGGAATAAACCCAAACAGAGGTGGGTGTTGTTTGGCTCTCCATCAGATTATTTCCCCAAGTAGACTCAGCTATCAGTAATTTTTACTCTTTCTCTCGGGCCACGTTCGAAAAGCTTTTTTCTCATTTTTACATTTTTGGGAGGTAAGTTTCAGCTGAGTGTGACCTTCTCCTTATGGCTCTGAATTATGTGTTTTATTTGTCTTTGGAGAGGGAACCTGTAGGGAAGAACGCTCACAAAAGTGAGAGTTTGAATCTGGATTGCCCGGGACCTTGGGCAGTTTATTGAATCTTGCTGGGTCTCAATGTTCTCAATTGGAAAATGAGCATAACATAGTTTGTTTTATAGATGGCTCGTGATGATTCGGTGCAGTATTGAATGGGGAGCGCTCAGCACTGTCCCTGGCGCAGAGAAAATGCTCCTCAAATGTTCATTCTCTCTTGGAACAAACATGTCTCTTTCCTCTGATTATACAGGTTCTTCTCTGAGCCCAGAGAGCTTCCTACTGCCCCCTTTCCTTAGTAGCAAATTCCCACTTCTCTTTCTTGCGAGTACCACTGAGGACCAACTTGCCTCTCTGTCCCTCTCAACCCATTTCTATCTGTACTCCATCTTAAAAATTTCTGCCACAGACTGCCTGTCTTTACATTGAACTTTCTTGAATCTACTTGCATAAACTTAGCTCCTGAGGAAAAGTGTTACCTGCACACAGAGGCCACATCCCTGACTGGTTGAACCACTCAATGGCCGATGGGCTAGTGTCCACGAAAGCCTACTTCCTGGGAGTACTATCACCATCGACAACAATAGATCTGGCTGGAATAATCCTCCAGGTGTGAGGCAGGCAAATACTTTGGCCTAGAAATCAGGCTTAATTGGAAACAAAATTGTATTTCCATGCCAACTGCAGGACGCCTATATCCACAGCTAATTTATCAAGGTAATGCCTCATCTCCTGGAAGGCTCCTGGGAGTAGAATGGCTGCATCAGCAAAATTACCAGCTTGTATATGATGAGAAGAACTTTCTTGAAAGCACAACCTGAGCCCTTCAAGTGCCTCATTTGGGGTTTTGTGTACTTCTTGGCTTCCTCCTCTCCTCTGGGCCAGACACTGTGCCAAGACCTGGAGGTACGGATGCCAGTGGGAACCGAACTGCTCTCTGGCTGCCCCAGGCCAGAGGCAAGAAGAAAATCATGCTAGCAAAAGATTTCCGAGCCACAGAACTTCCCTTCGTTATCCGAGGGTTGAGTTGCTCAGGGAGGTAGACAGTATCATGGGTCACATCGTCGTTCAAAATCTGATTTCTATATTTAACACTGGTACTAATAGGTCACGATGCTCGAGGGTGTGTCAGACTCTTCACCCAGCCCTTTGCACACACTTATTCCATCCTCCAGGCAATTGTAGGGCATAAATACACTATGATATTTGTTACCCTCATTTTACTGACAAAGAACCTGAGGCCTAGGAAGTAAGTAACTCGCTTCAGGTCACTGCTGCCCACTTAGCTTATTTCATAGCAAAGCCTATACCTTGAAGCACATTATAATGCTCCTTCATGTCCCCCCCCCCACTTTTAATTTTAAAAATCTCCAACTATAAAAGAGTTGCAAAATTAGTACTAGGAGCATGTACTTAGTTCACAAATTGTTTTCAATATTTTGCCATATTTGCATTCTTTCTCTTTGTCTGTGTGTGTGTGTGTGTGTGTGTGTGTGTGTTTCTGAATCATTTGAGAGTAGGTTCAGGGCCAGGGCGTAAAGCACAAGTCTGGTTTGGAAACCATGAGGGGACCAGTCTGGCTGGAGAAGAATGTGCTAGTAGACGGGGAGCCATGATCAAAAGTGGGCTGAGGCCAGGGGCTGTGGGAGCCAGGCCTAGAAGTTCAGGGTGTGCTCCAGCGTGGACAGGAAGGCCGTGGTGTAGTGCCAGGGAAGGCACAACTTTCATTGAAGGTCTTGAGAAGAATTGAAAACCTGAAGATGTTTATTCAGCAAATGATTTCTTTATGGTCTGATTAAATATACATGTTTATTGAAGACAACGTAGGTGATACAGATAAGTATCAGGAGGAACTTCAAAAAATAACCCTTAAGTCCAACAAAAACCCATGCCAAGATTTCAGTTTATTTCTTTTCTATTTCCCTTTTCTGTGCACATATCTATTCACAGATTGGAACCTCATTGTACATACAGTTTGGTACCCCCATTTTTTTTTACCTAATAGAATTTCTGCTTGTTTTTAAGTAGTCCTCAAAATAATTTTTCAAAGATGTAATATTACTCCATCAGGTAGATGAACCAAAATGTTGGTAACCCACTCTTTTTTAAACTGAAGTTTAGATTATCTCCAATTGTTCACTATTAAAATGTAATACCATGATGAACACTCTTGCGTGATGGTCTCTGTGCACATGTCTGATGATCTGCTTAGAACAGATTTCTAGATGTAGGGCTCCAGGGTCAAAGAGTTGGGTAGACTATCTCTCTGTCTGGTTTGGAGGGGACAGGAGAGGGAGAAATGGGAAGAAATGCAGTTGGCAGGCAGCTGCAGCTAAGACATGAAGAGGGTTTAGACTTCAGGGACGGTGCTGAGGATGGAAAGAGAATGACAGGAGAAAGAAATGACACTGGAAAGAAATGATAATAGGATTTAGTCGGCAAGATAACTTCAGGGTGCAAGACTGGGGACATATTGAGGGAAACAGAGAAATCAGGAGACAGAGGTCCGCTTTATTTTTACAAGGGTTGAGTAGAGGCCACAGGAAGAAGGCATTTAAATAGAAGGGTTTATGATCTATCCTCCCTCCCTCCCTCCCTTCCTCTTTCCTTCCTTTCTTCATTCACCCATCTTTTGAGCCCCTACTCTGTACCAGGCCTTGGGGTGAGTGCTGAACATTCTTAAATAACTAAGATATGGCCCCTGTCTCCCATGAGCTCACAGTTCAGCTGGGGAGTCTCCTGCAGGCCTGGAACTTAAGAGACAAGACAGAGCAAGGAAGAGAGATTTGGGAGGCCTTGCTAGAGAAGAAGGCACAAGGTCAAGAGTGCAGGGTCACAGCTAAAGAGACAAGGGCCCTTGCTCTGTCTCAGCCTAAGTCACTGTGTGGACTTGTAGAGCCCATCTGCTGGGTGGCCACACCTCTTCATCCCTGTGTCCCTAGCTGCCAGCACCCAGACTCTGCCTCAAGGTACCTAAGTCAAGGGTGTTCCTTGCTCTGGCCTCAGTTTTCCCACCTGTACACCAAAGAGGTTGAGGGGTGGAGTGTTAGGAGAGCCTCATGCTGGTCACTTGCCCGAGTGGCCTCATCTTCCCTTCACATGCTGGCCACCACCAGGCTCTTGGCAGCCTGCTGAGGAGGACCTCAGAGTCCAAAGTACAAAGCACAGGCACTGGTTAGTGCTGGGGAGCCACATGCCAGCTTCCGTTCTGCATCACAGGGCCCAGTGAGACAGGCTGGCAAGCAGTGGCAGGTCCTGTTTAGTTTCCAGCCTTCAGTTCACCACATTTGCTAAATGTCCTGCCAGAGCCCTTGAAGCTTTGAGATTTGGGGCCCAACTTCCTGCCTCCAGGGTGGAGGTGTCCTTAGGGGAGTCTGACCCAGGCCATAAGAGATGAACATTGAACATTCGGGTGTTAGGCTTCTGAAGCATATAGGGCTCGGGTTTCACTGCCGCCCGTCTATCTTTCACCCGGGGGAGAGTGCTCACTCTTGAATGGGCAGGGCCAGGGGAGGGACTGGACTGAATGAGTTTTGAAGACTGGATGTTAAGCAGTCCATTCATTCTCTGAATGGAATGCTGGCCCTCCTGTCCCAACTGCCTAGAGTAAAACTCTGGCACTGGCTCTCAGATTCTAGATAGGGAATGGGAAGGCAAAGAGAATGTTGGAGAAGTCTCTGACTCTCTTCTGGCCCACATGGGTGATTTCAGTCAACCAGCCATTTTCTGAGACCCAAGAGGTTTGACTAGGCAACTGATGAGAGGAGACATAACCTCAGTCCTTATAAACAGCAATAACACATAAAAGCAAAAGCAGGTGATCATTTGTGAGCTCTTTATCCAACACAGCATTGCACGAAACACTTATGTGCATGACCTCAATAAACCTGCAAGACTGATATTATTGTGTCCACTTTCCAACAGAAAGCAAGACTCAAAGAAGTATGGAACTTCCGAAGATCAAATGGCTTCCAAAGGTAATAGTTGGCTTTAGAGTCCGATGAACCCCCAAAATCATGTTCCCAGAAAATCCTGGATCCCCAAGGGCTAGAGCACTGGGGCGGCGGGAGCCAGCCCTGTCTGTAGCCTCCAGTGGCCTTTGCGGGTGACTGGTCACTTCACATACCCACAGAGGAGCCTCTTAGCTGAATGGAGCAGAGGGCAGACTGGAAAATAAAAATAGTGCCAGTCCTTTCCCTGTGGCAACACTACCCTCTTTCCGTGGGAAGAATAAATCAAAGATTAGCTAAATGGCCCATAGCTGCAGTGACAGGAAGGGACAGTTTCCAGGATGGGGGTGCTAAGGAGTCACACAAATGGCTCAAACCCTCATGCCCTATTGCAGGATTACTGGTGGGCTTACCAAAGGGTAAGTGTGGATGGACAGACAGACATGGGAAGGTGGAATACAGAACCAGGCTCTTTAACAGGAAGGCAGGGCAGAGCCTCTGGGGAAAAAAAGATTCGGAGGCTCAGATTCAAGGCCAGTTTTGCTGCCCACTTTCTAGGTGGTTTTCTCCTGGGCTTCTCACCTGCCTTGTCAACCCCTCAGCTTCCACTGAGTCCTGCTATGTGTCAGGCCCTGCCTCAGCTGCTGGGAAAGTGGTGATGGCCAGAACAGTCCCTGCCCTCACGTTCCCACTCTTAGTGGGCAAGCCAGACCGGAAGCAGGTGAATCAATGTGTAATGTCATTGCATGAGCAGTGAATGTTATGTGGAAAAACAAGGTGGTGTCAGCGGACAGAAAGTGCCTGATCTCTGTGTGTGTGTGTGTGTATGTGTGTGTGTGCTGGTGGGGGAGATGAGAAAGGGGTGCTGCCCAGGAGGGGATGTGCTAGACAGAGCCAGGTGAGCTCCAGTGTCCAGTGGAGGTGACAGGAGCTGTGTGGGTCCAGAGGCTGACAGTGCTGGTGTGACTGGGGTGCAATGCAAGGAGAAGACCAAGCAAAGCCTGTCAGCCCCAGAGAAAAGTCTGCACTTGACCCCAGATGTGTCAAGAAACCACTGGAGGCAGAGTTGTGAGCAAGAGGATAATGGGATCTCTTTTGTATTTTAAAAATATGGGAGTGGATGAATAGCAATGACGAATGGATAAAAGAAATTATGGTATATCCATACACGGAACATTATTCAGCCTGTAAAAGGAATGGAATTCTGATGCTACATGGGTGAACCTTAAAAACATTGTTAAATGAAATAAGACAGACACAAAAGGACAAATATGCAGTACCTAGAATAGGTTGATTTATACAGAAAGAAAGTGGCATGGTGGTTGCCAGCCCTGGGGGAGGGGGAATGCAAAGTTGGTGTTTAATGAGGACACAGTTTCAGTTTGGGATGCTGAAGTTCCGGAGATGGATGGCGATGATGGTTGCACAACAGTGTGAATGTACTTAATGACGCTGAATTGTACACCTAAAAATGGCAAAAATGGTAAATGTTATGTTGTGTATATTTACTACAAGAAAAAATATGGGAAAGGGTGCTATGCAGAGAATTGTCTCTGAGCGTAGATTACTTTTTTTTCTAGGGTTGCCATAACACGATACTACAGACTGGGTGACTTCATAGAAATTTTTTTCTCATAGTTCTGGAGGCTGGAAGTTCAAGATCAAAGTCCTGACGGGGTTGAGACCTCTCTGGTGAGAACTCTGTCCTTTGCAGAAAACCACTGTGTTCTTGCTGAGTCCTCAGGTGGCCTTTGCTCTATGTATGCTTTTCTTTCTTTTTTTTTTCTATTTACACACGTATTTAATGAGGATGATTTTCTAATTCAATACATTTTTTAACTTTTTTTTTAAAATTTACATGTAAGTTAGTTAGCAGATAGTAAAATAATGATTTCAGGAGTAGATTTCAGTGATTCATCCCCTACATATAGCACCCAATGCTCATCCCAGCAAGTGTCCTCCTTAATGCCCCTTGTCTATTTAGCCCATCCCCCCACCCACAACCCCTCCGGCAACCCCCAGTTTATTCTCCGTATTTAAGAGTCTCTTATGTTTTTCCCCCCTCCCTGTTTTTATATTATTTTTGCTTCCCTTCCCTTAAGTTCATCTGTTTTGTATCTTAAATTCCACATACGAGTGAAACCATATGATATTTGTCTTTCTCTGACTGATTTCACTTAACATAACACCATCTAGTTCCAGCCACGTTGTTGCAAATGGCAAGATTTTATTCTTTTTGGTTTCCAAGTAATACTCCATTGTGTGTGTGTGTGTGTGTGTGTGTGTGTGTGTGCATACCACTGCTTCTTTATCCATTCGTCAGTCGATGGACATTTGGGTTCTTTCCATACTTGGGCTGTTGTCAATAGAGCTGCTATAAAAATTGGGGTGCATGTGCCCCTTCGAAATGGCACACCTGTATCCTTTGGATAAAAACCTAGTAGTGCGATTGTTGGGTCGTAGGGTAGTTCTATTTTAAATTTTTTGAGGAACCTCCATACTGTTTTCCAAAGTGGCTGCACCAGTTTGCATTCCCACCAGCAGTGCAAAAGGGGTCCTCTTTCTCTGCATCCTGGCCAACATCTGTCGTTGCCGGAGTTGTTAGCCGTTCTGACAGCGATATCTCATTGTGGTTTAGATCTGTATTTCCTTGATGGTGAGTGATGTTGAGCATTTTTTCATGTGTTTGTTGGCTGTCTGGATGTCTTCTTTGGAAAAATGTCTATTCATGTCTTTTGCTCATTTCTTCACTGGGTTATTTGTTTTTTGCGTGTTGAGTTTGATAAGTTCTTTATAGATTTTGGATACTAATCCTTTATCTGATATGTCATTTTCAAATATCTTCTCCCATTCCGTTGGCAGCCTTTTAGTTTTGCTGATTGTTCTTTTCACCATGCTAAAGTTTTTATCTTGATGAGGTCCCAATGGTTCATTTTTGCTTTTGTTTCCCTTGCCTCAGATGTGTTGAGTAAGACGTGTTGAGTAAGAAGTTGCTGTGGCCGAGGCCAAAGAGGTTTTTACCTGCTTTCTCCTCTAGGGTTTTGATGGCTTCCTGCCTTACATTTAAGTCTTTCATCTATTTTGACTTCAATTTTGTGTCTGGTGTAAGAAAGTGGTTCAGGTTCATTCTTCTGCATGTTGCTGTCCAGTTTTCCCAACACCATTTGCTAAAGAGACTGTCTTTTTTCCATTGGATATTCTTTCCTGCCTTTTCAAAGACTAGTTGGCCATATATTTGTGGGTCCATTTCTGGGTTCTCTTTTCTGGTCCATTGATCTGTGTGTCTGTTTTTGTGCCAATACCATACTGTCTTATTGATTACAGCTTTGTAATACATCTTGAAGTCTGGAATTGTCTGGAACTTTCTAATACATTTTGAAGTCTGGAATTTTCCTAGTTCTGTACAAATTTTAGGATTATTTTGTCTAGCTCTGTGAAGAATGCTGGTTTTATTTTGATAGGGATTGCACTGAATATGTAGACTGGTTTGGGTAATATTGACATTTTAACAATATTTGTTCTTCCAATTCATGAGCATGGAATATTTTCCATTTTTTGTGTCTTCAGTTTGTTTTATGAGCTTTCTATAGTTTTCATTGTATAGGTTCTCACCTCTTTGGTTAGGTTTATTCTTAGGTATTTTATGGGTTTTGGTGTAATTGTAAATGGAATTGATTCCTTGATTTTTCTTTCTGCTAATTCATTATTTGTGTATAGAAATGCAACCGATTTCTGCACATTGATTTTATAACCCTGCAACTTTGCTGTATTCATGGATGAGTTTTAGCAGTTTTTTGGTGGAATCTTTTGGGTTTTCCATATAGAGTATCATGTTGTCTGCTAAGAGTGAAAGTTTGACTTCTTCCTTGCCAATTTGGATGCCTTTTGTTTCTTTGTGTTGTCTGATTGCTAAGCCTAAGGCTTCTAGTACTATGTTGAATAACAGTGGCAAGAGTGGACATCTCTGTGGTGTTCCTGACCTTAGGGGAAAGGTCTCAGTTTTTCCCCATTGAGGATGATATTAGTGGTGGGTCTTTTGTATGTGGTTTTTATGACCTTGGGGTGTGATCCTTCTATCCTTCCTTTCTTGAGGGTTTTTATCAAGAAAGGATGCTGTATTTTGTCAAATGCTTTATCTACATCTGTTGAGAGTATCATATGGTTCTTATTCTTTCTTTTATTAATGTGATGTATCACACTGATTGTTTTGCAGATATTGAACCAACCCTGCATCGCAGGTATAAATCCCACTTGTTTGTCGTAAATAATTCTTTCAGTGTATTGTTGGATCCAGTTGGCTAGTATCCTGTTGAGAATTTTTGCATCCATGTTTGTCAGGGAAATTGGTCTGAAGTTCTCCTTTTTAGTGGGGTCTTTGTCTGGTTTGGAATCAAGGTAATGCTGGCCTCGTAGAATGAGTTTGGAAGTTTTCCTTCCATTTCTATATTTTGGAACAGTTTCAAAAGAATAGGTGTTAACTCTTCCTTAAATGTTTGGTAGAATTCCCCTGGAAAGCCATCTGGCCCTGGACTCTTGTTTTTTGGGAGATCTGATTACTAATTCAATTTCTTTACTGGTTATGGGTCTGTTCAAATTTTCTATTTCTTCCTCTTTCAGTTTTAGTAGTTTATATGTTTCTAGGAATTTGTCCATTTCTTCTAGATTGCCCAATTTATTGGCATATAATTGCTCAGAATATTCTCTTATTATTGCTTGTATTTCTGCAGTGTTGGTTGTGATCTGTCCTCTTTCATTTTGTGTGTGCCTTTCTTCTTAAAGGACACCAGTCCTATCTGATCAGCACCCCACCCTGTGACCTCATTTAATCTTAATTACCTCTTTTAAGGTGTTACCTCCAAGTACAGTTACATTGGGGCTTAGGGCTCTAACAAATAAATTGGGGGAGGTGGCACAGTTCAGTCCACAACAGGGGGTGACAGTGCTGAGAGATTTGACCTAGAGAGTGTTCCTTTAGCACTGCTTGGAATCTTCAGTCGCAGTCTTGGCTCTGTGACCTTGGGAAGTGATTCAACCTCTCCCACCCTCTCCTATCCTGGGAGCAGTGAGCGTAGGTAACTTACAGCTAAGATTGGACTGAAGGTAGGGATCCTCAGAAAGCCCCAGCAAATAAATAACCCTCAAGGGATTATGGCAATTATTATTTTTTACATGATTCCTGTTGAGTGTGGAATGACAGGCTGCTGTTTCTGGGCTTGCAATGATGCATGGGCGGGGTTAACCAGCACAAGGATGCCAGTGCGTCCTGTGGCCCAGCGTGTCTCCTGTTGTCTCAGGCTCCGAATGACAGCTGGTTCCAAGCTGATGTTTGCAGATAGTGAGCAGCAAGCCTGGGCTTGGCTCTGCCTGCCAAGCAAAGATGTTTGAATGATGCCACCCAAACTGGTCCAGGGTTAATCAAAAGATTACGGAAAGAAAATTAGGGCAGGCTAACCCTGGCCTTCCAGACACAAGCATCAGAATCACATCTCTCTCCCTGACTCCTGCCCAGTTCTCTGCCTCTGCTTCCAACCCACCTCCTTACAGCAAGAAGTGGAAATTGGCCAGACTGGCATTAGAACAGGAAGGCTTGCAGGGTGGTGCTGTTTTGTTTTGTTTTGTTTTGTTTTGTTTTCCTTCTTGTGCCTGTAGTGTGAGCTGTCTGTCCAGGTCTCCCATAGTTTCTGTTGTTTGCCTGGAAAAGATGGCCCCCAATGTTGGTTTGCAGTATAGACGGGGGACTAGGGTGTCAGGGGAATTGTCCAGAATTGTGTTGCTTCAGGCAGAACAGAAGTCTTAACACCTTGATTTCTGAAAGAAATCTTGACCAAACTGGGAAGGCATCAGCTTTGTCTTCATTGCTTTCCTATCCCGGATCTGAGTTTTAGAAATGGAGGGCATGAAATGAGGGGGGCAAAGCCGGAACTTGGAGGCAGACAGCCTGACTTCCACTTACAGCTTTGTCCCGTGCTGGGTGTATGACTCAGAGCCTGGCCTTCCCTTTCTGGGGCTCCAAACTTCTCATCTGTAAATAGGCCTAACTGGAGCTCCCGCCTTCACACATTCTGGTGCGTGCACAGTGCTTAGAGCGGTGTCAGGCCCAGAGTGGGAGCCGTGATGGGAATTTTGATTATTGGTATCGAATCTTAAAACTTTAAAACTGGATGGGAACTTCAAAGTCAGAAACTCCCTCATTTTAGAGATGAAGAAACTGAGGTCCAGAGAAGATAGCCACCTGTTCAGTGAGCAAATGTGAAGATTTGAATTTGAACTCAGGCTTGGCTCCAAAGCTGTTATTCACTGTAGGTCCAAGAACATGGACTGGACATATGGTGGCTTTAACCAGAGAGAACCAGGGTTGGCTTTGTGTTCATGGCCTTGCTGCCCTCACCCCAACAGGAGACAGGCTTTCTTTTGCTTCCAGACTGGGGATCTGTGAGGAATACAGGGAGGGCAGACACTGGTGGTGGTAAACACCTTCCCTCACATCTTTTCCTGGCCTCCCTTCTATCCAGCTGGTCTGGGGAGCCTGTGTTATCTCATCTCTGCTTCCTTTCCTCTCCCCAACCCTCTGCCCTTCCATGGGGTCCTCAGAGCCTTGGTCCTCCTCCCTGCCCTCCTGGTTGTGGTGCAGATGGACACTGAGGGGACACTGGTCAGCTGTGGTGGACAGGCAGTGTGGGCCTGCTGCCGAGGGGCCAATCTCACAGAGCACATGAGAACTGGGATGGAGGGGAGTCAAAGCCTTGGCTTTGGTCTGGATTGCACTGATCCAACATGTCATCAAGGTCATTCTGATTGATCGCATCTGTCACACTCCAGCACAGAGTTCAGAACAGCAAGATGAGACCAGGCCTCCAAAAGGAACTCCAGCTACATGGCCCGATGCTGTTGGGCAGGGAAAGCTTTCAGTCACTGTGTATTCAACATGCATTGGACACTCAAAAAATGGAAGCCAAGCCCAACACATGAGCCTTTGTAGGGCTCATGTCCTCATGGGGCTTGGGTAGGAAACACATAAACCACTAAATGAAAAGGATCATTTCAGCTGTTGACAAGTTTTTGATTACGGAAGTTGTAATCGAGAGTGATGGGGTCAGGGTGAGGGGGTGGCTTTGGAGGAGCAGCACATCTGGAAAAGAGTTGGAAGAGGACTTGACGCGTAGCTCGCTCCTTCCAGCAATGCCTCCTTTCTCCTGGCTACCAGTGCAAGGTCTCATAACACGAGAAGAAGACAGGGCAGAACCTGGCCTCTACCAGGCAGCTGCTATGTGCTAGGTACTGTGTGTGTCACATGCGCAATCTTGTTCAGTCTTCTGGCAGCATTGTGTGCTAGGAATTACTGGCCCCACTTTCCAGAGAAGGACATAGACTCAAAATGGGAAATACCTCGTCCAAGGCTATCCTGTGAGGCAGTGGCAGGATTTGAACCCAGGGCTGGCTGGCTCCAGAGCCATTCTTTGGCTTTCCCTGCATCTTGCTGCCTTCTTTCCTGGCTACATCACATGACCACCTCCACACTTGGGAATCAACAGCTCTCAAGGATTCTGTGCCTGGAAGATTCTGTAACCCTGTGAGGACTGGGGAAGGTGAAGGTCACACTGGCATGGTAAGTGACCTCCAGGTCTCCAAAGACCAGTTAAGACCTGACTTGATCCACTCCACCCTTGTCTTAATATCATAGCCCACAGTGTCCCTCCCCCCTGCCAGAGGGGCCCATTTCTAGCTACTTTTAATTTGGAACAAACTAGCCACTCCCCCGTGGTCCTGAAATTAATAGGATGTGTGTGCAGCAGTGCCAGGATAAGCAGCCCTGAACAAATTATTCCTGCCTACTGTCAGGGTTATCTGGAAGAGAGGCCTGGTGGCCCTAAAGAGGAACAGCCTGGGCTGGCAGGGGGAGGCCCCACCTTCCTCTGCTATGGGACTTAGGGGATCCCAGAGAGCACATGGCCAGCCAAATGGGTGAGGGAGTGATGGGCATGGCGTAGGGGGGCAAGGATGAGAAGACAGGCAGGCTTATTCCCCACACTGGCAGAGGCTGACTGTGACTGAAGGGGCAGGCATGGACCAGAACCCCCAGCAACTGAACTCTCTGCCTATGACAAGGCACAGACAGCACTCAGAGGTTCCTGGAAGGAACCCGGGAGTAGAGCTGTCCTAACATGACCCAGTGCTGGCCTGTACTGCCAGGACAGGAGCTAGCTGTGACCTGGTATGGTGGGGACTCTCTCCTGCCCCAGCAAAGGGAAGTGCATACAAGCTGAGCTTCTCATGGGACAGGTGGTATCCTCCTTTTCACAGAGGGCTCTGTAACACCTCACAGGCCCCAAGGTTCCCAGGGTCAGGGCCGTTGCTTTCCCAGAGAATTCTAGTAAATGGTGAGTCTCTTAATTCCAGAGTGTCTGGTGCCTAAAACCCTGTGTATTTCCACACTGACATGACCACTCCTCACACTTGCATGTGAGGAGCGTGGTAGAGAGGGTCCCTCATGGACTTGGAGCCCATTCAACATGGGTGCCCTGGCCCCAGTGTAACTGCCTGAGAGGTGACGGTGATGCTGGAAGAGTGTGTATGTAGACGTCTTGCTGACCTTGGCCTGCAGAGTGTTCTCTTTTCCATAAAGCTTATTTCTTAACCCAGGCCACGCCACATTAAGGAATTTGTCACCAGCCTTTGGAAGACGGGTGGCTTCCTTAAAAGGCCCCAGCTGGTATGACAGTCCTTGGCAAACCTGTCTACAAAATTGGTGGGAAGCTGGGGGCACTCTTTGCCAGTGATAGATCCCCTCTGGGGTGTCTTCTCCAGCTCTGTGGCATGGAGCACCTGGTCTTGGCCCCAGGGGGTCCTGGGTTTCAACGCCAACTCTGCCACTTACTTCCAGCTAGGCCATCTGGCTTAATTAAAGGTCAATTTCCTTATGTGTTAAAATTGTGATTGCAATACCTACTCCGAGGGTCAGGACTGGGGCAAGAAAAAAGAGGTGCCTAGGGCTCAAAGGTTAAGGAGGGACTCACCCTCAGCTCCCTGCAAGCTCAGGGTCACCATTTGCCCTGCCATCTGCATCATCCTCACTGAATTAGAAAACAACCTTGTGCTGTTGGTACTGTTATTATCTCCAATTAAAAGCGAGAAACCTTGGCTTAGGGAGGCTGTGTACCTCACCCAAGCTCACACAGCTGGTAGATGACAGAGCTGGGACTCAAGCTGGGCCTGCCTGAAGGCAGAGCCAAGTTCAAGGTTAGTTTCTTGAGGGGAAGAGGCAAGAGGAACAGTATGTCTCTGACAGGTCCAAAGCACAGAGAGAAACAACTGACTGCGTGGGAGAGGGGAGTCGGGGCTCCGGGGCATTGTCCTTGAGATAAATCATACAAGGTCAGCCCTCCCACCCCCTCCCCACCCTGCAGCCGTGCGGGTGGCCTGGACAACTAGAAGCTCTCCTGGATTGGATTCTTCCCCTCCTGCTGGCTTTGGCTTCACCATCTGTGCCTGGGGTGACGGATGAGTTCCCAAAGTACAGAAGGAGATGGGCTTTTAAACCTCCCCAACCAGAGTGGAGCCTGAACAACTTCTGTTCCCACCCGTGGCTTAACTAGGCATTCAAGCCGGGTGTCTGCTCAAAGAGCAGGGGAGGGCCCGGCTCTGGGAGTCATGCTATTAACATCTAATCTAATAAGTTAATCGGGTGTGGGAAATGTCTCAAAGGTCAGTCTTAGCACAATCACTAAGTGGGGCCTTAGGAAAGCAAGTTCTGGAGAAGGGAATCGAATGTTCTAGAGAGGCCACTCTGAGAGTCTGTGCCAGCGCTGAAGAAACAAGCAGTTAGTGAGATGGAGTCCCTGCCCTGAGGCGCTCACAGTCCTGAGTATCAGCTAATAACTGCAGTCACATCAACAAACATTTCCTGAGTGCTTAATATGCAGAGAGCTTTATATACACAATCTTGTTTAATCCTATAAGGAGGACATTGTGATTCCATTTTATAGATTAGGTAGCTGAGGCCAGAGAGGTGAAGGACACTGCAGGAGACTTCCTTGCCAGTGTGTGTGGGGGGGAGACCCAAGGATGTCCCAGTCTGGCAACCAATTGTCCTTTCCTCTGCATAATTGGTTTACAAACTTTTTTTTTTTTAAAGCAAGAGAAACTCGTTCTTTAAATTTCAAAGAAATTCAGTATGTGAAACAAATCAAAGTAGAGCTGAAGGGGCAGGGATGGGAGTGCCAGATCTTCCCCTGCACAGCCTCCCCTCGTGGGGACAATTAAATGCCCTTCCTGAGATACCGAGAAAGCTCAGGCATGGTTCTGAATGATTTGTCTGGCTGGAGGCTCACCTTCTGGCCACAGATTCAGGTCCTGCAGCTGGACAGAGTACAGAGAGCCTTTACTGAGAGCCTCTGGGACAGGAGCTTGAATGGTGAATTCTAGAAAGCTCCCACTCTAAAATCTTCTGGGGACCCTCAACCAGTGTCTGTGCCCTGAGTTGCCGCTTCATCCATTTAATGCTATTGGTGAAGCAGTCACTGCGGGCCAGGCACATGACAAGTAGCTCTGGGCACCGGGTCCTCTGTGATCCCTGCCCTCAGAGGGCTGAAGTCCAGCAGGGAAGACAGCCTTTAGCAAACATGTTTTTAAAAGGAACAGGGATCGCAGATTGTGACCAGAACTATAAAGGAAAAGCTCAAGGTCAAGGAGATGTGTGAGCAAGAGGACCTGATCAGTTCATCTCTGAAAAGGGCACCTGTGAAAAGTCTGGGCCACCTTTAGCTTAGACCAGTGGGAAAGGGGTGCTAAAATCAGGGGCAGGTGGCTGTGGTCCAGGAATGGAAGGACGGGGAGGGGTGGTCATGGGCTCTCCCTGTTCTCCAGGTATTTCCAAGGCAGGTAAGAAATAATGAGTTGCCCCCACGACCAGCAGCAGGTACCTGGTCCTATCGAATCTTTACATTCCTCAGTTCTTCTTCTTCTTTTTTTAATGTTTATCTATTTATTGAGAGATAGAGAGAGCAGGGGAGGGGCAGACAGAGAAGGAGGAAAAGAATCCCAAGCAGGCTCTGCATGGAGCCCGATGCAGGGCTGGACCTGAGCCGAAATCAAGAGCCGGACACTTAACTGACTGAGCCACGCAAGCACCTCTACATTCCTCAGTTCTGGAAGGGAGAAAGAAAAATCCTCCTAAGCGTTGGATTATTGCGAAGTGAGGGCTCAGTGCAATAAGGAGTAAGGGAAATCACAAACCCAACAATCATTAAGCTAATGTCATGTGTCCACCTAGGGTCTAATCTAGTCACTCAGGGCTGGCCTATGCATAAGAAAGACCTTTCTTTGCTCCCCCTGCTCCAGTCCTGGCTCTGCTCCCACGGTCATTTATTTAACAAATATTTAGCAAACACCTGGGTTGGGCAGAACAGCAGTTTCCCAGCGTGTGCCTGGCACAGAGCCAGGGCTGTGTAAACAGTCGGTGCTCGCTGCAGACTGCAGAAACACAATCCTGCCCTGGTACCCGCTGGGGGCCGCCTCCCTGAGCCCTGGCTATAGGAAACTCAGTAAGGAGGAGGGTCGGAGAAAGGCCAGGTGGCCACTAGGTCCCCAGTGTGGGTCCCGTGGAGCCCTTTCTGTGTCCCACAGATCTTAGTCTCTGGGGTTCTGAGGGGAGGGAGGGGGCCATCCTGCCTGGTTTCTCTGCAGAGACCGGCACTCCATGCCACTCTCAGCTAGTGCCAACCTGCTTCTACCTGCCCGGTTCTGCCCTCCTCGTCTCAGCTGAGGTCTGTGCATTCAGCCTGTGCTCCCACAGCATGCACATTGCTGGATGGAGGATTTGTGTCATCTTCTCTGTGTGTCCAGTGTCCAGCAATTAGCGTGGCACAGGGTAGGTGCTCAGTCAATAAATGTTAAGCGAATGATTGTAGGCAAATATGCAGAAGACAGTATCTTCCTGCTCACTTATTCAAATTCAAATAGCCATCTATCCACTTTCTCTCTCTCTCCCCCTCTCCCTCCCACCCCCCACACTTTTGCACGTGCTCTCTCCCTTATTGACTCACTTTCTCACACTGGCCCTTATTGCTGTGATCTCTCTCTCCCTCTGGTGCTGCTTGGAGTGCACAGACTCACCTGTGGTCAGCTACATTAAAGGCCCTTTGACCCTGGTCCTGTAGAAGGCATGGCCTGGGTCACCCTCTCCAGACCCACGTCCATCTCAGTCCCTGACGGGCTCCCTCCCGTCTGCTCATTGCAATGCCATCTGCAGAGGGATCCCGTGTCTCGGCTTCCCTGGATCCTTTCGACAGGGCTGGGAGGTAAACAGATGGCAGGTAATGGACTCATTTTGCAGATGAGGAAACTGAGGCTCAGAGAGGCTGCGGCTTGCATGGGTAGTAAAGCCAGAGTTGAGACCTAGGTTTCCTGAGTCTGGGTCAAAGCTCTTTTTGCTAAACCTCTGGGAATCAGAGGCTGCCCCTCATCCCTTGTCCCCTGAGATCCTGGAATCCATGACGCGGGGAGAAAATCCCATTTGTCTGGAAGGATTGAATTTCGGTGAGGACTCTGTGCCATCCTCTAAGCCTGGCTCTCTCCTCCTCACCTCCGTCCATCCTACAGGGGCCCTAGTAAATCTGCCCACAGCCTGACCCTCAGCATTGGGCCGTCGGTCTCCCTGAGGGTCCTGGGGGGCAGCGCCCTCTTTCAGAAGTGTAGTGGGGACAGAGCAGGGGTGCCGACGGGCGAGAAAGGAGACAGGCAAACCTCACCACGTCCCTCCCTCCCACACCCTCCTGCCCAGAGCACCTGCCCCAGGTCATCAGAGCTGGCCACAGGCAGCCTTTATCTTCTCTTCTTGTCATTTAAAACAAATCCCAGTCAAGGGTTTGTGTCCCTCCCTCCTTCCCTGAATACCCTCCCTGCTGCTTCCGATGCATCTCCCCCAAAGACTCTTTCCTCCTGAAAGAGGGCATGAATATTTAAAGACTTTTTTTCAGCCAGTGAAACCACGTCATGCTGCTGCTCTCTCTTTAAATGTTATCTCCAGAAAGTTTGCCAGAGTCTCTCTGAGCGCCTCGCCCTCCCTGGCACAGTGTAATAGGGGGCTCCAGAGATAGGAAGGGCCCTGAGAAGTCAGCCTTCCCTCCTCAGCCTCTGGGGCTGACTTGTGTACACACGGTCCCAGGGCCCCTTCACAACTACCCTTTCTGGGCCGCCTAGGGAGTGGAACCTGCCAACCCCCTGCCGCCCCAGTTCTTGGAGAAGTAGAGAAGGCAGACATTGACGTAGGCAGGGTCCGCAGAGGGACAGGGGTCCCGGAAAGCAGAATGATGAACAAAGCCCCAGAAACGCAGGACCCTGGGACTCAGTGAGAGAAAGCTCTTGGCACACTAGACCCAGAGCTGATGGGAATCCGAATCCTGTGTTCACCCACAGGATGGACCCACAGGGTGGATCCCACTCCTGCTGCCATCTCCTGCTGGCCTCCTCAAACGTCTCTGTTCCGCAGAATTACTCCCAGCCCACCGCATCAAATCTCTCCTTTATCAACAAGACACAACGCTCCCTGGATAACTTCTTGAAACTCTAGTCACGCTAAGCAGCTTCCAGTGCTCTGGGAAGGGCTCTGTCCCTCTGCTCGCCTGTAACCAATCAGTCACACACCACCAAATCCATTTCCAAAGTTCCAGGCAATTACGGCCGGCTGAGCTCCCTGGCACGGTGCCTGCCTGCTCAGAGCCGGAGCCCAGGTTGCCAGCGACCCCGAATCCCAGCCACCCATTTCCCCCCACCCTCCTCTGAGACCCCGGCACACCAGAACGGCCACAGTCGCCACACCAAGGCACTTGCCACTTTGGCCAGCCAGACCACATTAAGACACAAGACGAGGGTCAAGGCCAGGCTCCCTACCTTTGCTGAGGGTCCCAGTGATGAGCTTAAAGATGGTCTGGGCAAATTTCACGAACCCAAGCTTGCATCTTTTGGAACAGCCGCTCATGGTGGCAGAGGGAAGGTAGGCTCTGCTGTGAGCGCCCAGAAGGGAAGGCACCCACCTTGCGTGATCCTGGAACTTGGAGCCCGCCTAAGCAACCCCTGAGAGCCGGATGTACCCCAGAAGCTCTGGGAACAGAACAGCTGCCTCTGCAGTGAGTCTGGCTTCTGCATCCAGAAAGCCTGCAGGGCACGATGTTTGCTCCCTTCCTCCCTCCCTCCCTCCACCCCCTCCTGCTGTCCACTCAAGTCCTCACCAGGCGAGGACCTCGGGATGCCAGGGCTGGGAGCGGGACACACTGCCAGGGCACAGGGTGCTCCGAAGGCACCAAGGAGGAGTGAGGCTGAGCGGAGCAGGGAGGGAGGAGCTGGAGCTCTCCCAGGCTTTGCTGTCTTTCTTACATGGCAGTGGTAATGTAGCAATTAATACTCGAGTCAGAAGGGAGGGGACAGCTACGCACAAACACAGCAGCTCCTGCTTGCTCTCCCGCTCTTTCCTTCCTGGTTAATCTAATAGATCAATTCTCCCTGCCTTGATCGGGATGTGGGTGAACTCCCCACAGAGCCGAAAGCCGCGGCTCGGCACTCAGTGGAAAGTTTACAGGCAGCAGCAGAGCAGCCTGGTTTGCATCATAAAGTCGGGCTGAGCCGGAGCCCCGGCGAGCTGGCCTGTGAGGTTCCTTGGGCACCTGCAGCAGGGGTGGCTGCCTCCGTGACTTGGAAGGCCAATGCCTCTACTGCCTCTGGCTCGAGGTGCACCCCCCCCCCCGCCCCCCGTCTCAAAGTCGGCTGCATGGCAAGAGTCTGCGCTCTCATTAGGATAGGAGTACAATTAGGACTTGCCTGGATGAGAGTGTTCCTCAGAAATGCCACAGGGTAATTTGATTTGATTACAGTAAAATACTCTTAGAAGTAAAACTGCAAGGTGATATGCAAATATCAAGTCCAGGGTGCAAATACGTTTAATAAAAAGTCTGGTTGCTGTTCAGTCCCACAGACTGTACAGGTCAGAAGGGACCTCTCAGGACGTCTCATCCCACCCCCACCCCCCCCCACCCCATCCCCCCACAGGGCCTGAACCTCTCCCATGACGTTCATATTTTACTTTCCTTGGTGATTCAAAAGGTCCTCCTGGGCCATCAGCATGGGCACTGTCTGTGCACGGTGGCCACATGAACAGCAGGTATGAAATCTACTTTCAGCTGAACTACGCTATGCCCTGGGAAAGTCTTTCTCTTCCTCTCTTGTCTCCCTGTTATCTGCTTCGCTGGGATGTTGGAGAAGAGCAGATTGCTTAAAAGCCGGAGGATGGACTGACTGCCAATTGACAAAATGCCAGATAAGTGAACTCATGCTCCCTGCCTGGTTTCTTCCCCAAATTACATGACTCACGTGGAAGTGAATCTTGAAGCAAACCTCAGCCCTTGGGGGGGGGGGGTCACCATCAAAGCTCAGCTCCAAGAACAGACCCTGAAGACAGCCAACAAGCACAGAGCCCCAAAGTGGCCTGCATGCTCTGACTCACCGGCATGGTAAAAGTCACAGCATGTACAGAGAAAGACATTGTGACAGAAAATATCCCATCATGCTTGATGTCTTAGGGCTTGAAATTGACACACTGTTCACTCTTTGCCTTAAGGCATCAAAGGTGCCAGTTAAAATGCACATAGTATCTGGGAATGTTAATGTCTTTTGTTCACTTATTCACATATCCAATATTAACCAAGCTCCCAGGATGTAGAAAACACCAAGCCAGGCCAACTGGACACACAAGGTCAGTGCCCTCCCAACCTTACAGTGGAGTGGATTCATCATCAGGCACCGGACCTTGTTAAGAATCCATTGGTCTGATGAACTTTCTTCACTTTGCAGAATCTTAGTGGACTGGAGACACAGGGCAGGTAAGTGTGAAGAAAGAGAAGGAGGAGAGCCTAGGTGGCTCAGTTGGTTAAGCATCCCACTTCAGCTCAGGTCATGAACTCAAGGCTTGTGAGTTTGAGCCCTGCGTCGGGCTCTGTGCTCACAGCTCAGAGCCTGGAGCCTGCTTCAGAATCTGTGTCTCCCTCTCTCTCTGCCCCTCCCCCACTGTGCTCTGTCTCTGTCCTCTCAAAAATAAATAAAAACATTTAAAAATTTTTTTAAGAAGGAGGAAGAAAGAACTAGGTCACGGAACACACCTGGTGGGCAAGGAGCAGGCAAAGAGCAGCGCTACCTGGCATCAGGGAGGAGGAGAGAGTTTAGAGAAAGATGGAGGGAGGCTGTGGTATCTACCTGGCCATTTGCCGAGGAGAGTGCTACCCTCTGAGCTTTGTAGGACAGAACTCTCAGCTAGACCCTGTTGCTTCTCTCTCCCATCTCACATGAGGCAGGGACACTGAAGACTGAGAAGCCAGAGGAAACAGTGATTGTGACTTTAGTGGCATTAGCTGTGGCCAGGAATCTGCAGGAGGAGGGACTCTCAGAAGGCTGTAGGCTGCATCTGTTTCTGGATGACAGGAGATGGCCGGCTGTTGGGGTCGGGGTGGGGATTGCATTTGGGCTCCAGCTTCAAAATCTGGAATCCTAGCATTTGAAATGTAGGGGGGAATAAAACAACAGTATTGTTTGTCTGAGGGAGCTGGAAAATCCCGAGAACCAGTATCTCATCCCCCCTCCAGGCAAGACAGGTAATGGTTAAGAGCACCGCCCTTTGCCCCAGGCATTGAAACACCTGCTCGTTCACTCTGCGCAAATGCGAGCTGAAGACAAACCACCTTGGCCTCTGCTCCAGGCGCTGAGCACACAGTGAGGTAGGAAACAAAGTCCCTGGGCTTACTGGGGTCACATTCCTGAGGCCGAAGGACATTGTGTCTGCATACAGGACTGTGCTGTGAAGGAAAAGAGAGCTTATTGAGTGGGTGGAGAGGGACAGGAGTTTCTAGGTTATAGAGTCACTGAGAAAAGCTTTGTCCCATTAAATGACATTTAAGCAGAGACCCCGAACCAGCCACAAAGCTCTGCGGGGTAATAACTGTTCCAGCTGAAAGAACAGCAAGTCCAAAGGCCAATGGCGGGCCTGAGATTCTAGGGTCTGCAATCTAGCAGCGGTTGAGCAAGCAGTAGAGCCTCAGTTATTCCTTCTGGAAAATGGGAATAATAACCCTTATCTCATTTGGAGGCTACAATGAAATCAATGTGCTCAATAGAGTATCTGGCATGGTAAGCCAGTCTGTCAGTGCAGAGGTCATTGTTACTGCTCCTACTGCTGCCACTCTTGTGGTGGTGGTGCCCCCATGCCTGCCCCTAGCCCCTAAAACAGCTCCATAGGTATAGATAGGTAAAGCTTTGTGATTACTGAAAATCCTAGAGCCAGGCTCCAATTTTCAATCTCCCCTCGTAGTAACTCAAGCACTAAGCATTTCAGATTCTCCTCTGATCTTAACAAGGATCAAGCATTTGAACTCTCAGTATGAGAGAAATGACTCAGGCCCAGAGAGGGTCAGCGGCATCCAAACTATCACACGGCAGAACCCTCAGAAATGTGGGCAAGGTGTTTAGTGTGCCAAGAACATTCCCCGCAAAGAAAGGCCAGTTGCATCAGTATTAAGTTCGTGATAGCAGAGTATAGGGAAGAATCGTTCTCTGCCTGAGGAATACCCTCTTCTGCAAATAAGGAACAGAAAAGGCCACACGGTAACGGAGCATTCAGGTGGCAGCAGAGAAATTAGATCATCAGCAGGTTTGTAATTAGTCAGCCTCCCTGTCACAGATGTGCATTAGCGGAAGGAGCTTGGGAAGACAGAGTCATTGCTCTGCCTGATACTGTTTACAGGAATCTTCACACGGCATTTCCAGAGGGAAGGAGGAGAGGCAGATGGGGGCTCCAGATGTCGTCTGTGCCCACAAGAGTGTGCTGACCCCTCTGAGAGCAAGGCTAAGAGGACAGACATGCTGTTCGTTCACCGAGTCTTACATGTGGAGGTAACTACTCTCAGTACTTTTCCTCACATATGTAATCCTTACAGCACCGTGAGCAAAGTATTATTATTCTACCCCTTCTATAGATGAGGAAACAGGCCCAGAGAGGGAAAGTAACTTGCTGATGGCCACACAGCTAAGGCAGAATTTGAATCTAAGACCATTTGGCATTTGACTCTAAAATTCATGGAAATTTAGGGGCACCTGGGTGGCTCAGTTGGTTAAGCATCTGACTTCGGGTCAGTTGGAAACGTTTCCTGGGTTCAAGCCCCACCTCGGGCTCTGTGCTGATAGCCCAGAGCCTGGAACCTGCTTCGGATTCTGTCTCTCCCTCTCTCTCTGCCCCTCCCCCACTCACGCTCTGTCTCTCTCTCAAAAATAAATAAACATTAAAAATGTTTAAAATTCATAGAAATTTACTTCCTATCCTCACTAGGGCTCAAAATTAAAGCAACTGGCAGTTTGAGGAAGACATATTTTGCCTTGATTTGAAAGAAACAAGCAGCTATTATAATCATAAACTCCCTGTTCCTGGAAGCATGATGGAGTGAGTTGAGACAAACGTCCTGGGAGGAGTCTTGTCGACAGCCATGGCTGTGGGGGTGGGCGGCCAGGTGGTGAGGGGCATGGCTCGGCAGAGATTCAGTCACACGGCAGCCAGGAGACACAGCCACATGAGCTATTTGGAGAGCAAGAATGTTATATGGGTATTGGGGGACTGATAAGGCAGAAGGGGACACTGAGGAATCACGGAGGTGGTAACTATGGGAAGCAGCTGCCAGCTTTCTCCCTGGACAGGGGAAGGGGACAAAGAACTGGGATCCCAGAACCTAGAAGCCTGGAGGAGGGGCTCCATGAGGCACAGACCCGTTCTTCTGAGGATGGGGGGCTGGCTGGCTGGTGCTGGTGTGTCTGAAGCGGAACTATGAGGTCGATTCTGGGAGTTCAGAAGATATGTATCAGAAATGAACCAATTGCTGCCACCGGAACCTGATGTCACTGCTAGTTGCACTGGGGACACAGGGAGGGAACAGGAAGTCTCCTGGAAGGAACATGGCCCTCTTCTCCAGCCTGCAGCCTCCTTGTCCCCCTGCTGGCAGAGCCTACCTTGGGGCTTCTGGCAAAGCAGAAATGTGGCTTGCAGAGTCCCAACCAAGCATCACAGAGCAGGACCGAGAAGGGAGCCCTTGAAGCTGAAGGTCAGCAACTCAATGAGCAGTCAATCTAGCTGTCTTCCTTCCACAATTGTAGAATCCCACCTTGTGCCAGGTATTGAGGGCACACCAGTAAATGAGACAACATCCCTTCCCCTGTGGAAATTGCATTTTAGGGGTGGAGTGGGATAGGGGCGCTCAGACTATAAACAAGCAAGCAGATGTATAAGGTAAAGGATTTCAGAGCATGCAAATATCTGAAGCAGATGGTGACCGGTCTGTATTTTCTAATCAGCGGGAGAGAGTCCTCTCAGAGCTCGCTGAACAGTTCATGATAGAATAACCATTAAGATGAAGAGGGCAGGTTCCATGGGGGTCATGGCCACTATAAAAATAATCATCATGATTTGCTAGTCTGTTACCAGACGCTGTGCTAGGTGTCATATTTGGATTATCTGGGTCTTACAACAAGCACCTGGGGTCAATATTATTCATTACACCCATTTTACAGATGAGGAAGTAGAGGCTCAGTCAGATTTGGTGATTTGCCCCAAGAGTTTGAATCAATGGGACTGGTGACTGATTAGAGGAAAGTCTGGGGAACAGGAGGGGATCAAAGCCATCAATAGTTCTAGAAACAGAACCAGGAAAGGTATAAATAAAAAGATCAGGTCTGGAGAGGGAGATGATTTCAGATTTCACATGTCTTGGGGAGAGACACATCCAGCTGGTAGGTGGAAATGAAAGTGAGGAACTCAGGAGAAAGGATGGGGATTCTAGAATTCTCATAAATAAATGATTTTTTTGTTGTTGTTGCTCGGGAAAAAAAAAATAAATGTGTTATCCCAGCAGGCCAAACATATTAGCATTTAAATACAGGCTTACACAGGTGGGTAAAAAGGCAATTTCCCAAGAATTAAATCAGATTTTATTTTTCCTCTAATTCTCAGGAAAAAAAATTCCCTTCTGCTTACATGGATCCTCAGAGAGGGATTTGCCTTGTTCTAGGGGCATGCCAGCTCCGTGTTCTCAGTGGACCCTGCTGTAATTATGAGAAAATGATGCCTGAAGGCTGATGGAAATTCATCAGCACTGTTGGCTGGACGGCCTCAGGCTCCGTTGCGTGGAGGGCAGGGCAGCTCATGTCCGGGTCCGATGTCCTCTGCACTCAGTGTGTCAGCAGATCCACAGGGCCCGGCTGTGGGCCAGAGGAGCCACAGTTATCTACAGAACTGGCAACAAGGAAGGGTGTATGGCTGCTGTTGCTTCCAGACAGACACTGAGAAGAGGCCAATTTGGTCCCCAAAGCCACCCCTTCTCCGTGTCCCCAGTGGCTGCCCTATTGCTGCCCATTGGCATGTCCTGCCCATTGCTGTCTTCTGACCCCACAGCACACTAAGCTCACAACCGGACTTGCTCCTGGAATACCATGGGGACCCCTTTATTTTGTAATCGTGGAAAGAGAAGAATCAGTTGTAACTGGACACCAAAGGCCACAGGTGTGGGCAGTGTTGGCTCCTGGCTGACCAACAGAGAGCCCTCGAAGACAGGCCAATTTAAGTCTCAGGGCTGCTTCCCACCCTGCCTCCCAGAGTCACTGAAAGCAGCCCCTCAGAGATTAAGGCCTGGGGCCCAATTCCTAGATGAGTTCTGGATGCTTCTGTTCTCCTACTTTCTCATGAGTGTATGTATACCTGTCCCATGTCCCCAGTCAGGGTCCTGCTCTTTGCAAATAGGCCACATGGCTTCTCCATCATTCTCCAGCTCAACAAACCATATCATCAGCCTCTGGGACAGCCAGGCAGTGACACTGGGAATCCTTCTCGACTCTCCCTCATCCTCTTCCTCTCTGTATCGGTTCATTGTGGCAGCTGTAACAAGTCATCTCCTCGTAAGAAGCTTAAAACAGCAGGAATTTCACCTCTCACAGTTCTGGAGGCCAGAAGTCTGAGATTAAGCATTGGTTTTGGGGAGAAACTGTCCCTTTGTGGCACTGAGGTGAGGTGTCAATAATAACAAAGGGGAAATCAGTCATGGTGCCTAGTCCCTTTTGTTTTTGTGATTCTTTCCCCCTCCCCCCACAAGTCAGGGTCCTATCTGGCCAGGTCCTCTGCAGAATAGGTCAGCGGGCCTTAATGTTCACAGCCAGGACAGAATGACTGGTCCCCTCCACCTTTAAGGCCCCACACCTAGACAGTGGGGAGAATGGTCACATGACCACTCACAAGGCCAAACCACAGGCAGCTCCGGGTCAAAGTCAGAACAATCTTTCTAGAATCCATCCAGAGACAGTGATGGAGGGAATTGGAGAGGAAGCATTTGCCAGTTAAATAAGAGTCCCTTTAAATATTCATCCTCTTATTGGTAATTACATCAGTGTCCAGAGGGGCTGGCAGAGTCCTGGGTGGCTAATGGACAGGCAGGAGACAGGGATGCATTTGCATAGGGCACGTAGTGGGGTGCTGAGGAGGGGCTGTTTCCCATACTCTCGTATGATGCTCACTGCGGATCAGAGATCACCACCCCTTGTCACCGTGCCCAGTGCCTCAGACAGCAAAACCAACTCAACTCTTAGAGGAATTCAAGCCAGTGCCAAGCTGGTGTGTTCTGGAAAGGGCAAGAGGCGTTAGGCTGCTGGAGGTGACTCTAAGCCTCCTTGGGTGGTTTGTGTCACATTTCTCCATCTAGCCTGTAAGTTTGCTCATGGTAGAGAAGGCGTCCGTCACTCCTTTTACAAGTACCCCCAGCCACCGCTGTCCTCAAGTGATCTCCCTGATGCAGAATCAAGACCCCTTACTTTTGCACCACCTTCATGCTCCTATAAGCAAAAGAAAGGCAGGCAGACCCCTGTGTCTATTTAAACCTCAGTTTCTTGTCTGTGATATGGTTGTAAAATAGCTTCCAGGTTGGGTGTATCCAGATGAGGATTAATGAAATAATACATGAGAATTACATTTCTAAATTGCAAATTGTACATAAGCATTAAATGGCATAGTGCTTAAGAGACAGTGCCCAGCTCCTACACCTCCAACTTACGTGACTTTAGACAAAGGAAATCATTTAAGCCTCAACTTCCCCATCTATAAAATGAGGGTAATAACTACTGACATCAAATGATTATTGTATCCAGTGAAAAATGCGTGTAGTATCTGGCACATAGTAAGTGCTCAAATAATGGCAGCTATTATTATCTGCAGCCACTGTTGTTGTTATTGTTGTAATGCTAACCAGAGAGCACACTATACAGGTGAAGAATCTGAGACCCATAACTGGCCTGTCTGGAGTGTTCTGATCCCACATGAAATTATCTGAAATCTCGAATTACTGGGAGTCTTGCCTCCTTACTACTCACAGCTCTTGTCTGCCTCCTTATCACTCACAGCTCTTGTCTCTCTCTCTCTGGCCAGGAGTCTGAGAGCTAGGTGTCCTTGGGTTTCAGAGGTTCCAGAGCAAAAGCACAAAGGACTGGATGTAAGGTGAGTTTCCTGGGCCCCCTTCCTTACGTGGCTTCAACTTAGCTTGGAAAGGGTGTGGGTCCTGCGTCCCTAACAGTGAACTCTGTCCTCACAGGACATACCTTTAATAAGATGCTGCCATGTAGATGCAAAAATGCTTGAGTTTGATTCTCCAACTTCCAGATGGGGAGCAGAGACCCCTCGAAAGTAACTGTGCAGTGGAACAAGGAGAGGCATTGGAGCCCCTCTCTGGGCCCTTCCACATCTCCCCCTGCTCTAGTGTCCCTTCAGCCTTCACTCTCTCCTATCTCTGGTCCACATGAATGGGGAGCCGGAGAGAAATAAAAATGTAGTGAAGAGAAAGACGTTATTATCCCATTGGCTGTCACCTAAATTCCTTTCAGGGATGGACTTGTCTTTGTTGGGGTCTCGGTCCTGAATGTCGCCTTGATAAACAAAAGTTGAAAGAAGACACAGAAAGAAATATTTAAACTTCTCTGTTATAGGAACAAGCAGGAATTGGGATGGGAGAGAACTGATGAGGACTTAGGAACGAGGAGAGGGAAGTTGACCTGAAGGTACCAGAAGTAGCCAGAGGACGTCTCGGAGGATGCACATCTGACACAGACAGTCATCTGTGTGGTAAACTTCCTCTGTCTCTTATGAAGATGGCGACACACAGGGATTGTCAGATTTTTTTTTTTTAATGAAAATTAGGACAAGGGGCCATATTACAAATTCAGATAGATTTGATGTACAACAGGTCCAGGGTACATAGGAAACCAAGCGGGTCCCTAAACTGGCTTAATTCAGTGGAAGCAGGTATTCAGAGGTCCAGATGACTGGGAAAAACTCTACCCTACCCATAACCCCCCACCTCTGCATAATAGCAGAGAGGTTCAGAGGGGAAGGGGTCTACTACTTGGTGGGGGAACATTCAGGTAAAAGCCATTTGAGTCTTACAGGATAAGGCATCTGAGCTGACTTCTCTGTTTCAGACATAATAGAAATATCAACAACAGCTTGTGTATGATACTTCCCAGAGTGCTTTCCCATATTTTGTCCGTTTTAACCTCAGTCGTTTCAATTTTTAGACAAGGAGACTGCAGCCCTGAGAGGTCATGTGACTTGTTCCCAGGTACACTGGCCAGGGTCTGCTCCTCACTGCTGTTGGGACCTCTGCTGACTCAGCAGAGCCTAGGCATCTGGTTGCAATAGTTTGCTAATCATTAGGATGCTAAGTGGCTCCAAAAATACTGGGTGGTGTTTCCAGGAGGCAAAGTTGAGCCTGGAAATGGGAGTCAGGACCAATCTTTGTCATGATCTACACACCCCTGCCCCTAGCCCAGGGGTGGTGGTGGTGGGCAGGCTGGGGTCCAGGGCAAGCCCAACGGGCCCAGAAGAAAAAGAAGTATGTGCCTGGTGTGGCAAAAAGGAAGGTAAGGAGGCCACCTCCAGCGGAGGCCTGGGGGTTGAGCTACATGGGTCTAGACCCAGGGATCTGTATGGGCACAGCTGGGGAAGTTCAGGTTAGAGGCAAGTACCACTCACTCTTTAGTGAGCATTCCAGACAGCTCTGCTGCGGAGTTGTTGCTGTCCTTGGTAGCCACAGGAGGTGCCATTTTTGACCAGGACTCACTCAACCCCATCATCTTCTTGATGGGAAGGAAGTTCTTCCGAGGTTGCTTTGTGCCTAAGATGCGGGTGTTTTCTGCACTGCTCCACCGCCTCACTAGAGGGAGCCCAAGTTCCCGCTCCCCACCTGCCACCCACTTGGCCAGGTGTAGCCTCCCTGCTACCCCAGAGAGGATGTGAGTCTGGGCAGCCCTCTGTCCTAGCACTGGGGAGGTCTCAGCCAACTCTAGAAAATATTTTCAGGAATCACAGGCAGCAAAGGCTAGATTTGACCACAAAATGAACGCTGTTTCTCCTCACAGTTATGCAAGAACTTAGGACACCCACACTGAACCTTCTGGTCTCTATTCTACCCTAAGCCTGTTTCCCCACCCCCGGATCAGAGGTCTTCTTAGTAAGTCCCACCAAGCACAGAGTCCCAGAAACCCTGACACAGGATGGGGGATGGGAGAGGCTCCAGCTGTGTGCTTGCAACAATAAGACCTATCACCTGTCAAGGAGGCAATTTGATGGTCAGACCCATGGGCTCTGGAGTCAGATGGTTTCATTTCCAAATTTCCCCCAATTAGATTTGATTGCCAAGAGACTAGGAACATTGTCTATCTCGTGTACCACAAAATCCCCGATGCCTGGAATAGAGTCTGGCACACAGAAAGCAGTCGATATTTTATGAATAAACCAGTGGCTGTGACCTTCCTGCTTCTTTAACCTTGCACCAGCTACCTCATCTCTTTGAGCCTCAGTTTCCCCTTCGGTAAAGCGGGACAAAAGCATACTTACCAGACAGGAGGTGGTGAGGACTCGTGAGTATGCGTGCAGTATCCAGTAAGTCTCTGACAACAAATAGTGGTGACTAGCAGTTCATGTGGGCCGGCCACTCTCTGAGGTCCTGTGTGGCGTTCATGCGTGTACGCGTGCTTGTGTGTATGCACATAATCCCATGTTGTCCTCCCAGGAGGATGGTTCTATTATGATCTTACTTTTACAGTTGAGGAAGCTGAGGCACAGAGAGGGGCTGCGTGTGTCCAAAGTTGTTCTGCTTGGTAAGTGGTGGCAGAAGCGGATTTCTAAGCCGAGTGAGTCTGACTCCACAGCTTTGCTCTCAGGCTTAGAAATTGCTTGCTTAGAGTCCTTCTGGATCTGGTGTTCTGCAAACGACAACGTACTGTTTGGGGTCATTTTGTGCAGAGGACAAGGCAAGTCTCCAGCCATCCTTTTCTGCACCTGACACTTCTAAAGCCAATGACCACAGGCACCCAAGAGCTGATGACCTGAGTTGCCCAAGGATGTGATGATCAATTGCTAAGTGTCAGACATGGGGCCCCGACTTGCATCTTGCTGCTAGGTGGAAATAGGATGGGCTCAGGAGTTTACTGGCTTTCAACCTTGGGCCTCCATCAGAATCTCCCAGGCTGCTAGTCAACTGTAGATGCCAATGCCTATGCCCAGCTGGCAGATGCTGATTCTGTAGGTAGACTTTGGGGCCTAGAATCTTTGACAAGCACCCTGGGTAATTCTGAGCAAGTGTTCTTGGGAAACACTTTGGGAAATTTGAAAAAAGAAAAAAAAAGATCTACTAAATGGGTATGTACTCGGGAGGGAAGGAATGAACAGGCTTGTTTTGGCTTTTCAAGAAAGAGAGAAATGCCAAAGAGATGTTAGTCTATGGGTATAGTTCCCCCTGCCCCCGCCACTGCCAGCCCCCATCCCCCCCACCCCCCAGGCACCATTCCCAAGGCCCACCCTCCAAGGGAAGTGCTGAGTCGCCTCCAAGGCAGCACCCAGCCCTACCAATGGACAGAGAACATTAAGCCCAGATAAAGGGACAGAGTAGGGAATCTGAGCTCCGCCCTTCGTCCTGTTCTTCCACCTCCCTTTGCTTCCATTGGAAAAAAGAAAATTGCCAAGTAATTGCTCCTCGACAACCCCCGCTGGTCCTTGGTCTTCTTTCTTGCTGAGATTATAATTAGGGAATCAGTAAATTTAAATAGAAAGTCCATGAGCAGCACAGAACTTTCATTTTTCAAACACTGTTTCTTGTACCTTGTAAGTGCCACTTGCAGTTGGTTGTGGGCATCAGTGGGGGTGAGGCCCCGGATCAGGTGGGGACAGGAAGTTAGAGAGCCCCTCGGCTCTTTGCAAAGGCACAGGAGCAGCACCAGCAGCATGGGGAAGAATTTGCTGTGTGTAGGAGTCTCCGCCAAGTGTTTTCCAAGCTTTGTTATATCCATCCTTGGAGGTATCGCTGATTTTCCCATTTTACAGGTGAAGAAACTAAGGCTTGGAGAGATGATGACTTGCCCAAGGTCACACAACTCTTAAGGGACAGAACAAGGACTTGAAGTCCTATGCATCTGAGCCCTTAGCCTATGCATCTACCCTGAAATTTGACTGCTTTTCCAATGGAGTGTTGGCCTAAATTCCAGATTCTAGTAAATTTCAATTCCAGATTGCATGGTCCCTCTTTTTCCCCCACCAAAGCCTGGATGCAGCCACAGCCTGGCTTCTCCTTTGTGCCCCTGGGGTCCACAGGTCAAAGCCAGGCTCCTGGATGGGCTGAGACAGAGGAAAGGAATTTTGTCTGTCTAGTGAGTTGTTGTTTCTCCCTGGACTAGTAACACTTCCTCCCTACCCTGGGTCCTCGAAACAGCCTCTCTGGGCAGGAGGACCCATCCCACCACCTCCATCTCTATTTTAGATATGAGGGAGTCAGAGACTGCGATGAAGTGACTTTGCCCAAGATGCCTTAACCATTAGCTACTGGCCGATGGAGTTGGGATTGGGTGCTGCCCGGCCCCTGCCAGGACCGAGCTGCTTCTCCAGGGCTCTGTAGCTGTGCAGGCCCTGGGCTCTGGTGGCAGGCAATGGGCCAGTCCAAACAGAAACCCAAACAGGTGACAGGCTAGGGAAGGAAGGGAAGCTCACATTTCCTAGTCATGTGCCAGCTGCTAACAGGAAGGGATTAGGGAGCCACCCTGTCAACAGTAGCTTTTGGCTGTGACTTTCTGTATGTTGTGTAGAAATTGAGGGTGTTTTGTGGTCCTCACCTGGAGGGAATGATGTGAGGACCAACTGGGATGATGGATGTACAGCACAGACTCAGGGCAGTGCTGAATACATGGCAGTTGGGTGCAGAAACCATGAACTGTTTCCTTGTTTACTATTATTAACAATTCTTATAATAAGGCTGTGAGATATTAGTGTCTGCATTTTCCAGATGGGAAAGCCAAGGCTCTGAAAGATTAGGTGATTTGCTTCAGACACACATCTCATCAACAGCAGATCCTGGGTTCCTACTTGGAGCTATACGATCCCAGGACCCTGTTCCCCTTCCATGACATCATCTCCAGCTTGGGGACAACAGTAGGACAGGGATATGCAGGGGACAAGGGGACGTGAGGCGCCCCAGAAAAATCAACTTATGACCTGGGCCTCCAGGGCAAGCTCCTGTGTCTTGTCTACTATACTTCTCAACCACCCTGCACCCCAGAAAAATGTAGGAGGTATAAGTCGTCCTATAGGATAGGAACAAAGGCCTTGGGGACCTTGCTGCTTCTTAACGGACCTTGGTTCCTATGGTACTTTCCTGGGTCACCAGTCACCTGCTGTGGGATGTTTCTATTTAGTAGTAAATAAGGACAAATCCCCCTTTAAACCCTTTCTGCTCTCTTCAAATCTTCCTTATGATTAAAAAAATATATATTTAAGAACTATGTCACTTTTTCCTTTCCTTTTACGGTTTTGATTTTTAGTTTTTCTCTCTCTGTCTCTTTGTATTATACTCTGCCTCCCACTTCCCCTCTTTGCTTCTCTCTGTTTCTTGGCTTGAGAACATTGAGTTAATTCCCAAAATCAGAAAGAGCATCAGACCACCTCCTTTCTGACACTCCCCTCCCCAGGCCCCACAGCCTCCTGGGCCCAGCACTAGCTCAGCACCTTGGTGAAGGCAAACCCTTTATGCATGGCTCTAATTTTCCCTGGCCTCAGAAACTCACAGCTAAGCCTCTCTCCTTATATTCCTAAATGTAAATAAACATTGTTCCCAGCTGGGAAGGGCAGGGTCATAAATTGGCTATGCTTCTGCAAAGCAGGACTTCTTAACCAGAAAAAGGCAGACTCTGGTCTTCCTGCCTGGAGGGGGCAGAGAGGAGAGAGGCCAGGGGACCCAGAGAATGGGAGGAAAAAAGAAAGAACAAGCTAAGGCAGGGGAGAAGGAGAGAGGGCAATGGAGGGGTGTGGGAGGCTGCCGAAAGGCCCATGAGAGTCATCCCTATCTCTCTCACATCATAAATAAAGAATTTGAAATTAGGTTTTCCATCTCACTGACAAGGAAACTGAGGCCGCAGGAGCCTCAGTGTAATACCAGGAGTAGGCACAGTTTTCTCCACAATAGCAGCGGTGCAGCAAGGCAGGGAGAGAGGGAGTTTCAGAGCTCCTGAGGCCCCAGGAACTGAAAAACCACATTCTGCATCCTCTCTCTTCCAGCGGAACGGAACTGGCTCTTCTAGTCTGAACCTGCTGTTCTGCTGATTTAGCTTTGCATGCCAAATGCATCTGGGGCTTCCGCAGTCTTCCAGAGAAACAGCACATTTCCTAGGGAGCAAACACTGCCGCTTGATTCTTGTTCTTTTCAGTTTTGGGGTCCACCTAGTGAACAACACCCAAACCCTACTTTGCTAAGAGAGGGCAAGTTGCGAAAGGATGCAGTCATCTTAGCAGGAAACGGTGGCCAGGCAGGATCTAACTGGGGGCAAGGGTGTTGATTAAGCCTTCAGGAGAGGCCTCACCATATAAGGGATGGAGGGAAACCCCAGGTGAGAGGCTCCAGCCCCCTGTACATTCCTGTGCTTCTCGAGGCATAGCCTGCAGCATGCTCAAAGTAGTAGCATTGTGAGGCCAGCCGAGGACTCAGGAGCTAATCTGGTGTGCAGCTTGTGACTCCTGGAGAAAGGCCACATTTTGGCCAAAGAGCATGTCCTGTAGCTGTGGACTGGGTGGTGGGGGGGGGGGGGGGAGAGGCAGGAGAAAAGAGCAGTGCTGTTCTGCCCTCTGCCGGAGTAAGCACAATCAAATCTCCATTAAGCCCCAGCCCCGGGAGCAGGATCTCACATTTCTTGGGTTTCAGATTGTCTGAGCAGAAACCCTTGTGAACCCCACACGTTGGGAGTGGAGGAACCTTTGAGACGTTGCCTGGCTGGTAGAACGGAGGCCATTGTGGAGTCTTGGCACTGGGCTTGGCAAAGACAATAACCAGAACGCAGAACGGCCTTGTCCCCTCCCCAGGCTCTCGTGCTGTAAGACGTTTTCTTTTCTGATAGACCTTCACTAACAATATCTGTTGTCATGTTCCCTTTTCTCCTAAAAGTCACACGTAGCGATCTACCCCATCTCTGGGTTCAGTGAAGTGTCTTCTGTTTCCTGAATGACTCTGAATTTCTCTCCTTCCTGTGGTTTGTCTGGCCAGTGCCGTTTTGCACTGACCTCTTGTCTAGGATGAAAGAATGCCAGGGCGCTCACCCACCTTTGGCCTCAAAAGCCCTCTGTGACCTGAGGCAAGTGCTGATTTGGGTCACCAGAATGGCCCTGTGGCAGCCTCCGAGTGACCTGGGATGGAAGGGCTGTAGGCAGAGCTGGTCCCCAGGGCAGTGCTCACAATCAGATCTATGGTCGTTTTCAAAGTCTGTTGGCTTTGCTTGGTTTATCTCTCTCCTCTCTATCCCTTTCAAGGATGATGGGTAGTCTGCAGGTGGATCACAAGAACAGGGGGCCATCATTTTCACCAGAGAAAAGAAAAGAACCAAAGATGCCTGATCCAAATCTTCCTGAAGACTCATTCTCCTCATCTTCAAGGAGTTGTGGAAACATCCCTCATGGATTCTGGGGGTCCCCTCCCCAGCAGACCCCTTCCCCTCCTACCACCATGATACCTTATGAAGAGAGGGCCCCTGCCCCTCTTCTCTGATTAGTCCCAGCTGAGCTGAGGGGAGAGAACTCTGTGGTTACAACAGACCTGACCACGTTCCCTCACGCACTGAGGATTGGGGAGAGGGCCAGGTGGAGGGGGGTGGCAGGCCGGGCTGGGAGCATGTCATGGTGTTCTCATTTATTGTCTCCCTGAAGGCAGCAGCTCCTGAAGGAAAGTTTGAAAGCACCAGTAAGCAGCTATGGTGCCAGATATGCACGGCCTCAGTTTCCATTCCCATGCCTTCCCTCTGCACTTAAATGTGAGCACATACATGCACATACCCCCCTTGCCACCCATGGTGGAGTTTATATTAGCCCCCTTTCGCCCGCTCTGCCCACCGCCCCCATGCCACACCAGCGGCACCAACCCCAGACCTAAGCCTCATCCTGGGAACACGGACCTTTACTAGGAACAAGGGCATCCTTACCCCTTGAGAGAGATGAGCAAAAGGGCCAAGGTGTTTCTAAGTTACGGTGCAGAGGTGGGAATTTCCCTGTGGGTCAGAACCTCCTCTCCTTCTCAGCAACTCCTTTGGCCCCAAGAGTGAGAGGGCAGTCTTATGCCCCCAAACAAAATGGAATTGCCTGTGACTCATACCAGCCCTTGCTGGTTGAGAAACCTACTTCCTGGGGTTGGAGGATGGGGGAGCGGTGAGGAACTGGGACCAGGGTGTGTGTATGTGGGAGGTGGGTGTGGGTGTGGGTGTGTTCACAGTTGGCCTCCTAGGAAAATGGTCTGATGAGGCCCAAAGTCTGTTGGGACATTTTTGCGAGAAGAAAACAAGAACTGAATGACAACAAAAATGACTTCAGCCTCTTGAAGCCGAATTATCTGCTCCCATTCTGTTGGGAAGGGAAGGCACAAGGCAGGTTCCGGGGGCCCTTGGAGGCTCTGTGGGATGTCATGCAGGGAGCTCCCACGCCCCACCTCCTCTTGGGCTTCTAAAGCCTTGGAGAGGCCACATTGCCTTCCTTCCTCTGCCACTTGTTTTGACAGGCTGATCTGCTTCGGGAGCAGTGGGGACTGTCATCTGGATCTTGAGGGAACAAGAAGTGAAGCTCTTGTGGTTTTTGCTTGCATTTCTTTTGTTATTGTCAAAAATTGGAAATATCAATCAACTTGGATATGAACAAAATGGGGAACTGAAACACACTGTATGATTTTTGCCATTTTCCTACTTTTGTAGAACAGGAGTGAAGAACGAAGGTGCTTTCTAACGGTACAACTTTTAGGCAACAAGGTCATTGGTTAAAAGCAAGAAAAGGAGAACAAATGATGTTTGTTAAAACCTCTTATTTTACCACAATATCTTATTTAATGTTTCCCCCAGACCCAATGACATAGGTGCTTATGTCCCCATGTCGTGGGGGGGGGGGGGGGGCGGAGACAGTGAAGCTGAGAGGTGAAGTGACTTGTCCAAGGTCATACATGTAGAGATAAATGCCAGAGAAAGGATTCAAAATCTGAACCAACTATTGCCAAACTTCTGTGTTTCCCAAGTTCTCACATCATCCCTGGCTCTCTTCCCCTCATCCCTGCTCCTTGCCTTCTCCTAGGATCCTGAGGAATTGCAAGAGAAACAGTCCTGGAGAGGGAGGTAAGGGCTAGCCTTGGACTGTTTCTAGACAAGGCTGCTCTCTGTCCCTCTGTTCTGGTTCTGAGACAGGGCCAAAAGTTTGTCCAACAGCAACCTGAGTGGAGCACAGGACAAAGGTGATCTCACCTGATACCAGGTGGTCAGAGGAGAAGACCAGGTAAAGGTGGCAGTGACGGCTCAATGCAGAGACAAGCCACAGACAGACTAAATTCAAAACAATGCACCTGTGCCATGTTTATGTATTCACTTACTCCTTCATTCACTGAGAAGTTACCTATGCCCCTAACTCAGAATGAAATCCAAACTCCTTTCCATGGCCTGCAAGATGCTACATGATCCTGTCCCTGCAGACCTCTTCAAACTCACCTCCCACCCCTCCACCTGCTTACTCTGCTCTTTTCTGTTCCTCAGACACACAAAGCTCACTCCCATATCAAGACTCTCTGCCACTCTTTGCTTGGCTGCTTCTTCACTACCATTTGGGTCTCATTACAAATAATACCTTCTTAGAAGGTGACCTGACCATTCCTTATAAAGCAACACCCTCTGTGACACCACTCTGGTTAATTTACTTTCTAGTAAGCCTCACTCACCTATCTGGCTTATTTGCTTCTCTTATTTCTGTATTCTTTGACCCGTCCCCACTAGAGTGTAGGGCTAGTGAGAGCAGGGCCTTCATCTATGTTATTCTTCTCTATATCCACAGAGCCTAGGAAAAAAGCTGATACCTGGAGGATATTCAGAAATATTTGTTGGATGGATGGATGGGTGAATTGATGGATAGGTGTATGGATGGACACAAAGGTTGACAGATGGGTATATGGATGGATGAATAAATGAACTGATGAATAGATAAATAAATGGATTGATAAAAGATATCTACTAGGCACCAGGTCCCAGTGGGGATATAGAGATGAATAAAATTCTGTTTCTCCAGTCAAAGAGTTGACTGTGAAGTAAGGGAGATCTTCTCGTGGTCAGGTAGATGAAAGAAGCATATCTGGGGTAGAAAGGAGGAAGGGATATATTCTTGTTGGTGGATGATAGGGAGGTGACACTTCCAGCCATGAAGGATAAAATGGTGATTAGCCAGGTGATCAATGAATTTAAGAGTATTTTCTATATACCAGGAAACGGTAAAGAGGCTGAACGCAGTCTTACGTAGCCTAGCAACTGCAAGGTGTTTGGTGTGGTGAAACATGGGGTGTGAAAGATCTTGCGTTGTTCACTGCTGCAACTGCAGTGTTTAGCATCTAGTTAGTTAGTCTATTATTGGCACTTGATAACAGTACTCAAGAATACTTGAGTACTTAAAAATTGTTTGTTGAAGAAAGGAACAAAAGGAGAGCACAGAGAGAAGTAAGCCTGGCAAGGTTGACCAGACTAAGGAATTTAGACCTTTGCTGGAGGACAATGGGAAGTCACATAAATATTGATAAGATGTAGGTTTTTGATAGCCACCCACCCTGCTGCAGCACAGGAAATGTGCTGGGGAAAGCCCATGCTGAAGCAGGAAGGAGGTAGACTATGGTAGCGGTCCAAGTGAGAGATGAGAGGTGGTCCAGTAGAGATGAGAGGTGGACCAGGAGAGAGGTTGAGGAACCGAACTATGAGAAGACGGTTTATATGAGGAGGTAGAGAGATGCCCCAGAGATGTGAGGAAGAGGGACTTTGCATCCTTGATTCCTTATGGATGAAGAAGGGAAGGGGGTGACAATGGAAGGAGAGGAAGGTTCCCAGTCTCCAGCCAGAATGACTACATTCTGGTCATTGAAATATACAATGTATTCGGGGAGGGGTGTTAATTATGAAGCTAATGAAAGTTATGTGTTAGGATCCCTCAATTTCATGGGCCACTTTCAAGACCCTGAACCTGATTTGGTATTCACTGTTTTAGTTTTCTCAAAGAGCCTTTCTGCATGCAATTATAGAAGCTCCAGGCCTCACCAAGCCTGGATCCTCTTCTGGAAAAATAATGGAGGTAATTTTGGGGAAAAGATTATAAGTTCCATTTGGAGCATGTTGAGTTTGAGATTAATAGAAGGCCTCTAGGTGGAGATGTTCTGCAAGGAGCATAGTGTGGTGGTTAGAGCATAGGTCAGGATTCAGATCCTGGCTTCAAGCTGTGTGAATTTGTGCAAGGTGTTTGGGAACCTGTCTGTGCTCAGTAAAATGGGACAATAATATCAGTAGCACCTTCCTGAGGTTGTTGCAAAGATCAGATGAGATAATATATATAAAATGCTTAAATAGTGCCTAGGGTGGGGTAGGTCCTCACTACAAGCTATATGTCGGCTCTTGGAATTATGTGGGGAAGTGCAGATCTGAGGGGCATCAGAGTGATGGAAGCCTTGGAAGGATCATGCAGGAAGAGTGTGTAAGGGCATGATATGAAGACCAAAAACAGAGCTCTGATGTTAATCAGGGTGACCAGAGGAAGAGGAACCAGCAAGAAAGGCTGACAAGGATCAGCCAAAGGGGTGAAGGGGGGAGAGCGGGTCCTGGAAGCCTGAGGAGGAGAGACTGTCCAGCAGACACTTGGTCATGAGTGTCACCTGCTGCTGAGAGTCAAGGCTCTGGCATGGGCTTTGGGGGAAGTCATTGTTGAGTTCATCGGAGGGATTCAGAGTGGCTTTGGACACTGAGAAGTGAACGTGTGTGCAGGTGGCAAGTGCAGACCATCCTCCAGAGGACTCTGGCCATGGGAAAAAGAGAACAGAGAAGAAAGAGAGAGAGAGACAGAGAACTTTGGGGTGGTTGGTTGGTTTTGTTTTTGGAGGACACAAATTATTTGAAGATGAAACTCACAGGCTTTGGGAGGCTGTGAAGAATTGGGGCAGAAGATTTGAAATCTGGGAAAACAATGAAATAATTGATGAGAAATGTGAATGATCCTGGAAGGATCAAAGACAGGGTGAAGGCTGAACCCTGAATGGCTCTCTGAGTCTAGAAGGAAGAGGGTGAATGGGGAAGTTATAAATAAGTGTGCATGTAGGAGGACAGGAAGTGGGGGGTTATGCCTGTTGGCCCAGTTTTATTCTCTGAAGTGGGATAATAGGTTATCTGCGGAAACAGGCAAATATATAGCGTCTCTCCAACTGTGGGGCATTTAGGAGAAATTGTGATTAAGAAACTTAAAATCTCAAGGGGGAAACCAGGGCTGCAGGAACCAAAGCTGATGATGAAGCTATTAATAATGTCCTTATAAATTATTTCGTATCAAGTAACACAAAGCAGTGAACACAGCATACCAAGAGAAGACAACTTCAGAGGCAATTTGCACATCTTTATTAGTACTGTGTGGTTCACTGTAATTTACAATCCTTTGTTTGCTTGCTGGCTGCTTGAAGCTTTTAAGGCTCTTCCTACCCTGCAGTTTAAACAAAATGCTTACAAATTTATCTTTTAATTATGAATAATTTCAAACACACACCAAAGTTGAAAGAATTTTATAGTGCACACCAATGCTTCCATCATTAACATTTTACTAAGCTTGTTTATTTAAATAAGCTTTTCATTTAAGGATAGTGTTGGAGCTACAGAAAAATTGTGAAGAATAGTGCAGGGTTCCCAACATCCCACGTACCGCTCTCCTCCATTATTGACATCATACAATAATATAGTACATTTGTCACAATTAATGAACTAATAGTGATGCATTATTATTAGCTGAAGTCCACAGTTTTTTTTCAGATTCCCTTAGTTTTTGCCTAACATCCGTTTTTTATTCCAGGATCCCATCCAGGACTCCACCTTACATTCTATTATCTTTTTCCTTACGTTTCTTTCAGCTGTGACATTTAGGTTTTCCCTGCTTTTTAATGACCTTGACAGGGATAATGGTCAGGTATTTTGCAGAATGTCCCTCAACTGGGATTTGTCTGATGAGTTTCATTTTTAAAAAAATTAATTCATTATTTATTTTTCCATCTTTATTCAGATATAATTGACATATAACATTGTGTGTATTTAAGGGGTACAGCGTGTTGAGTTGATACACTTACACACTGTGTGACTACAGTGAACTTAGTAAACACCCCATCATCTCATATAATTAGCATTTCTTTTTTATGGTTAGAGCATTTAAGATCTACTTCCTTAGTAACTTTCAAGTATATAATACAGTATAGTCAACTATTACCACCAAGCTATGACTGACATTTCCCTCATTTTCCCCCATCCTCCAGCTTCTGGCAACCACCACTCTACTCTGTTTCTCAGAATTCAACTTTTTTAGATTCCACCTACACGTGAGATCATACAGTAAGTATGTGGCTTTCTCTGCCTGACTTATCTGTCTTACCATAATGCCCTGCATGTTATCACAAATGGCAGGAATTCTTTATTTCTGTATTTTTTTAAATGTGTATTTATTTATTTTGAGAGAAAAAGAGAGACAGAGAGGCAGAGAGAGAAGGAGGGAGAGGAGGAGGGAGAGCCCAGGCAGGCTCCGCATTGAAGTGCAGAGCCTGATGCAGGGCTTGATCTCAGGAACCCTAACATCATGATCTGAGCCAAAATCAAGAGTCAGACACAACTGACTGAGCCACTCACGTGCCCCAGAAATCCCTTCTTTTCTCATGGCTAATAATTTCTAGTGTGTGTGTGTGTGTGTGTGTGTATACACCACATTTTCTTTATTTATTTGTCTCTCTATGGACCCTTAGCTTGTTTTCGTACCTCACCTGATATGATGATTTTCTCATGATTACAATGGGATTATGGGTTTGGGGAAGAAAGATCACAGAGGTAAAATGCCATTCACATCACATCATATCAAGGGCACATACAGTCAACATGGCTTATCACTGTGGATGTTGGTCTTGATCAACTGGCTGAGTTAGAATTTACCAGGTTTCTCTACTGTAAAATCACCCTTTTTCCTCTCTTTTCACGTGTCCCCATTGGAAGGAAGTCACTATGTGCAGCCTGCATAGGAAAATCTAGGAGCTGGCTCCACCTCATTGAGGACTCATTTGTTTTTCTCGCTCACCAGTTAGTCAACCCTCCATCCATCATTCCACATTCTCTTTTAAAAAATATACCTGAAAATAAATTTGCAAAGTTATTTTATTTTGTTTCAGGCGATGCACATGTGAAGGGATATTGTTTCTGTGCCTTATCTAGTCCTTATCCTAAGTTTCAACTGTATGCACCTTCTGGGTTCTGCCTTCTGGGTCCCACTGGGATCCCTACATCACAAAATACTGTCAGTCATGAAAAGGAAATAAGCACGAAATGTATTTGTTTGCATCCCAAATAGATATTTCTCAAGGCAATTGCCAGTCTCTGAGATTATAGGTCTTGGCTCTGCCATGGCACCACCTTGCCCAGCATGCATGGGCAGTCCCCCACACACTGGCTTTCTATGGCCTGTTCTTTCATTGCTTGTAGGACTTCAGTGAAATAAATAGAAACAAGTAAAAGGAATAAAGAAGCCTCTGCTGACCTTTTGGTTTCAGTCTCATGTCCTAATTCCCTCTTTTGGTAATGATCCCCATTGAGAGGGACACTAGATTCACACACTGAAACTGAAACTCTCCAATTCCCAATACATATGCATACAGTAGATTTGCATCTCATGTAAAGTGAACTTGGAGTTGAAGACAGATATGTTGTGTTTAATAAGGTATATACAACATAACATAACTACCACACATTTTTCAAATATGCCAAATTAGATATTTTGTGCCGATGTGCAAATAGTTGCATGGAGATAGCGCCATGGGAAGAATAATGGAAGGCTGTTGGACTTGATATAAACTTGGCCAAATTCTCATTTAAGTAGAAACTACTTCAGAAACTGTTCTTTTAGCCATGAATGTACTTCTTTGTTGACACTCACCACACTTTGTCCTGTTTTCCATATCTTCCATCTACTCCATTTTGGATATTCCATGAGCACTGGACATGTGCTGGTCAGAGCAACCCCAGATGATTTGTTGGTTGGATGGATAAATGTAATTTATAAATATTTTCTAAGAAATGCCTGATTTTTTGCTTACACTGTTCAGTCTTCCTTCCTCAATTCAGAACTATTAGTAATGATGGCTGACAACCTTCAAAGTGTCTGGTTGCTTCCAGGATTTAAAAAAAAAATTACATTTTAATTAACTCATATTAATACCGACATTTATATGTGTGTAGTTCTATGAATTTTAGTATCTAGGTGTGTGACAGCCACAACAATCAGGACACACAACAGGTTTTAACACCCCAGAAAGTGCCCAACTTCTACCCCTTTGTAACCTCAGCCTCACCCCCACCCCCACATCCCTAGAGCCTGGCAATCACTGATAGTTCTCCATCACTATGTTATGTCTTTTGAGAATGCCATATGTATGGAACCTCATAGTATGTAATCTTTTGGGACTGACTTCTTTCATTCAGAATAATACCTTTGAGATGTGTGTATCCAGAATAGTTCATTTGTTTTACTGCAGACTAGCATCCCCTGGTGTAGACGTGCCGTCATTTGTCTACCCATTCACCAGTTGAAAGACATCTGGGTTGTTTACATTTCTTGACAGGTATGAATAGAACTGCTATAAACATTAATGTGTAGGTTTGTGTGAATGTAAGTTTTCATTTCTCTAGGGCAAATACCTAAGAATGGGAACACTAGTCCTATGGTAAGTGAATATTTAGCTGTATCAGTAACTGCCAAACTATGTTCCAGACTGGCTGTACCATTTTGTATTCTCACCAACAGTATGAGAGTTCCAATTGCCTTGTATCCAGTCTCTGATAACGGAGCAGGCTTTGGATCTGGGACTTCATCTTACTCCTTACTAGACCAGCGGTGCAGGCCCCCTGATCGACGCCAGCCTAAGCAGTGTGCATCTGAGCCCCTGAGAGCTCGTAGTGACCTGGCCCTAGTTTCCTTCCCCAGCCTCATGGATGTGTGCGCTCTTCCAGAAGCACAGCACACTCCCTCTTGCTTCAGGACTTCTTCTGGACTTCTGCAAGCGCTTTGAGTTTTGATTTGTATTTGCATTATTGTATTATTTGACTGCTACTCTTTGAAACCTTCTTTATGGTAAGCACTTTGCTGAGCACTGTCTTGTTCTTTATTATTGTTAAATATTTTGAACACAATACATGATGATAAATCCCAATGTACCCTTCGCTCCAATTTGACTAATAAATATTTTGCCCATTTTGCTTCATATCCTTTTGTTTTAAAAATTAAAACGTAACAAATACATTGGAGTCTCCCTTCCCCAATCCCATTTCTCTCTCCCTTCCTAAAAACAGCTACTTGCCAAAAATTAGTAGGCAGCCTCCTTCCATGTTTTTATACACTTACTACTAATGTAAATATTCATAAAGAATGTATGGTATTGTTTGCTTACGTCTTTTCCCTTTAAAAAAAAACCTTTTAAATGTTATTTATTTCTTTTTTTTTTTTTTCAACGTTTATTTATTTTTGGGACAGAGAGAGACAGAGCATGAACGGGGGAGGGGCAGAGAGAGAGGGAGACACAGAATCGGAAACAGGCTCCAGGCTCTGAGCCATCAGCCCAGAGCCCGACGCGGGGCTCGAACTCACGGACCGCAAGATCGTGACCTGGCTGAAGTCGGACGCTCAACCGACTGCGCCACCCAGGCGCCCTGATAAATGTTATTTATTTCTAAGAGAGACACAGAAACATAGTGAGAGCGGGATTGGGGCACAGAGAGAGGGAAACACAGGATCCAAAGCAGCCTCCAGGCTCTGTCAGCACAGAGCTCCATGTGGGACTCGAGCCCACGAACCGAGAGATCACGACCTAAGCCGAAGGTCTTAATCGACTGAGCCACCCAGGCACCCCAGCTCTTTTCCTTTTAAAAAAAATTTTGTTTAATGTTTACTCACTTTTGAAAGAGAGTGACAGACAGAAACAGAGACAGAGGCCCGAGTGGGGGAGGGGCAGAGACAGGGAGACACAGAATCCGAAGCAGGCTCCAGGCTCCGAGCTGTCAGCACAGAGCCCAACGGGGGACTTGAACTCACGGACTGCGAGATCATGACTGGAGCTGAAGTCAGACACTGAACCGACTGAGCCACCAGGCACCCCAACCCTTTCCCTTTTTTATTGTGATACGAAACATAACACGAAATATATTAACAAAGGTTTATGCATACTACACAGTAGTGTCAACTATAGGCACTTTGGTGTGCAAGAGTCTCTGGAGCTTTTCCATCTTGCAGGACTGAAACTGCAGACCCATTGAACAGCGACTTCCACTGCCCCTCCCAGACCTGGCAACCACCATTCTACTTTCTTCTGCTGCTAAGTAGTACTCGACTACTTTACACACCTCGTGTAAGTGGAATAATGCAATTTATCCTTCTGCAGCTGGCTTGTTTCATTCAGCATAATGTCCTCAAGGGTCATCCTTGTTGTGATAGGATTTCCTTTTTTAAGGGTGAATCATGTGCACCTTCATGTTCACTCTGGCATTACTTAAAATATGGGGCGCCTGGATGGCTCAATCTGTTAAGCGTCTGACCTCAGCTCAGGTCATGATCTCAAGGCTTGTGAGTTCGAGCCCTGTGTCGGGCTCTGTGCTGACAGCTCAGAGCCTGGAGCCTGCTTCGGATTCTGTGACTCCCCCTCTCTCTGCCCCTCCCCAGCTGGTGCTCTATCTCTCTCTATCTCTCAAAAATAAATTAACATGTTAAAAAATTAAAAAAAAAAAAAACCAATAACCAAAAATGTGGAAGCAACCTAAATGTCCCTCAGTGGATGAATGGCTAATGAAAATGTGGTATGGCCATATGATTATTATCAAGCCTTTTAACACATTCCCTAATTTAATCTCTTTGCATATTATTACTCCCATTTTACAGATGAGGAGACAAAGGCCCAGTTAAATCAACAGTAAATAGAGGAGACTTGCGAATACCTGCTTGACTTAATCATGGCCTCCCTCACCCCTCTTTCCCTCCGCTGTCGCACTCCCCCACAACACAGAGGAAGCTCAGCACTCCTTAATTCCTTTGGCCCTATGCTAACCAGTGCCACTGCGCCAACACCAGGGAGCCCAAAGAATGGATTACCTGTCTGTCTTACTCAGAGGATAGGGACTCGGGGCTAGGCCAGCACAGTGGCACCTGAGAAGCGGGCAAAAAGTTGTCAGTGAACGTTGGAAGAGAACAATGAACAAGCAGAAGCGGCTCAGCTCCGAACTCCAACGTGAGGGCGAGCTTCATCCATGACCCTGGGTTAACACCAGCCGGACTTCCCAGAACTTCCCCTTATATAACCAGTAAAACCCCAACTTGCTTCTATCATTTGCTCGTTAGAGCTGGACAGAAAAGCCTATCTCCCTGCCCCAGCTTTGGTTTTGATGGTACTTCCAGGTAAAGGCTAGATGACCAATAGTTAGTGGAAGCTTAAAGATCATCCATCACAAGTGAAGATTCACATCCTGGACCAGAATCTGGCCTTAGACTCTTTCCCTAGGTTCTTCCCACGCGACTGGAGTCTCAAATTTCAGACCCTCATGTCTCACCATCATCGTTTTTGTTTTCTCTATGATTAAGCACGGTTACTTCTGTTTGTTTATGATTTTATTTTAATACAATTAATTTTTTTAACTTTAAAAAATCTTTTCCTTTTTCTGAACAGCATCCATGAAATCATGAGTTAGATGAGCTCATTATATTTTTCTAACACGTGGCCGTACGTGTGTGAGCACTGTGCACAATACTTACATCTGTCAAACATGTGTGTTCATCTGTGTCCTGAGTCACGGTGCTTCGTACGCCACGCCATTAGATCTTTGCACAATACCAAGCTGCCATTCTGGCGGTGCCCGGATTTGGCCACCCTGATTGCACAACTCAGGAAATAATCTGGTGTGCAGGCCTCAGTAAGGAAATCGAACCAAAGAGTCACAGTCTTTTTAGGTACCAGGGCTCAAGATCCAGCCTAGCCCAGGCTGCACTAGCTATTTCTTCATATGAGTTGTCTATAAGGGGAGTTTTTGTTAAAGAGCTATAGCTCAGAGCTACATTTCCTTATCTGCAGACTGGGGTCAAAAAAATTCAGAATTAAAAAAAATTTTTTTCGGGGCGCCTGGGTGGCTTAGTCAGTTAAGCGTCCGACTTCGGCTCAGGTCATGATCTCGCGTGATCTGGCGTGAGTTCGAGCCCCGCGTCGGGCTGTGTGCTGAGAGCTCAGAGCCCGGAGCCTGCTTCGGATTCTGTGTCTCCCTCTCTCTCTGCCCCTCCCCCGTTCATGCTCTGTCTCTCTCTGTCTCAAAAATAAATAAACGTTAAAAAAAAAAAAAATTTAAAAAAAAAATTTTTTTTTCTTCTTTTTTTAAAGTTTATTTATTGTTGAGAGAGACAGAGACAGAGCATGAGCAGGGGAGGGGCAGAGAGAGAGGGAGACACAGAATCCGAAGCAGGCTCCAGGCTCTGATCTGTCAGCACAGAGCCTGACGCAAGGCTCAAACCCATGAACCGTGAGATCATGACCTGAGCCAAAGTCATATGCTTAACAGACTGAGCTACTGAAGGCCCCCCAAAACCCAGACTCTTAAATACAGAGAACAAAGTGATGTTTGCCAGAGGGGAGGTGGGTGGGGGGTTGGAGAAAATAGATAAGGTGGATTCAGAGTACACTTAAGGTGATGAGCACTGAGTAATGTATAGAATTGTTGAATTACTATATTATACACCAGAAACTAATATAACACTGTTGATTATACTTCAATAAAAAAACTTACAAAAAAACTTCATACAAAAAAATCTCTGGAGATCAGTTTAGCTTTTTAGTTATAAGCAGCAAAATACCGACTCTGCATGAAACAACAAATGACTTGCCTTGAACAGCCTGGGGGGCTGGGGGCTCAAAGAACTGGAGGGAATGGGAACAGGCCGGGAAGTGGGCAGCAGCTGTGGGATCTCAGAGGCCCAGGCGATGCGAGCCAGGCCAGGCGATGCATGCATGGAGCTCCAGATGTTCAAGCTGGACCTAGGTCTCTCTTCATGCCTCAAGCTCAGAGCTCAGCATCCTGGGACATGGTGTCTGATGGGCCACATCACTAGGGGAAGTGATAGGGAAAATTGCCCCCTTAGATTCTGCAGCATAATACATACCCCTTCCACTGTGACCGCCCTGATGGGAGCGTTCCCTGAGGGATGTGCTGAGCATGAATTAGAAGCAGGAAGGGGACCCTGGACAGTCAAAAGTGGCAACCAACAGACATTGACCAGTTCAAATTGTTCCGAGAATTTGAAATAATTTGTATAAAGTGACTGACAGAGTGCTTAGTACCTAAATAATTAATTCTATGGCCTGGGAAGATATATGGAAACCTGTAAGGAAAGGTAAAGATAGGAACTCTAACAATAGAATAGAATAGAATAGAATAGAAGTAGAATAGAATAATAAAATATAAAATAAAATAAAATAAAATAAAATAAAGTAAAATTAAATTAAATTAATTAGTAGTTATCTTCCTGGGAGGACTTGAAAGAACCAGTGTAGTACTGCACTTAAAAACTCCCTCTTTGGGGCGCCTGGGTGGCTCAGTCGGTTGAGCATCCGACTTCGGCTCAGGTCATGATCTCACAGTCTGTGGGTTCGAGCCCCGTGTTGGGCTCTGTGCCGACAGCTCAGAGCCTGGAGCCTGTTTCAGATTCTGTGTCTCCCTCTCTCTCTCTGACCCTCCCCTGTTCATGCTCTGTCTCTCTCTGTCTCAAAAATAAATAAATAAATAAATAAATGTTAAAAACAAAAACAAAAAAAACTCCCTCTTTTCCAGGGGCGCCTGGTGGTTCAGTCAGTTAAGCGTCCGACTCCAGCTCAGGTCACAATCTTGCAGTCCGTGGGTTTGAAACCTGCGTTGGGCTCTATGCTGACAGCTCAGAGGCTGGAGCCTGCTTAAAATTCTATATCTCCCTCTCACTATGCCTCTTCCCTGTTCGTGCTCTGTGCCTCTCCCCTCTCAAAAATAAATAAACATTAAAAAAACCTCTCCCTCTTTTCTAGACCAAGCCACCAGTTATGAACACAGCGGTTTCTAACACAAGGCTTCTGCAGACAGAGCCAGTTGGAAGCAGCACTTATATTGCCAAAGGATAAATGGAAAACAGCACACCCTCCAGAATGACTGCATCCTCAGGGATGGAAGGGGAGCCCTGGGCTATGCAGCTCAGCCAGCACTCTGAACCAGAAGGCACACTTCACAGGCCCCCTGAGAGACTGGTCTAGGATGGAAAGAAAAATATAACATCACAAGAGAAGGCTTAAAATTAAGGGCTGACTGGGGCACCTGGGTGGCTTAGTCTGTTGGACATCCAACTCTTGATCTTGGCTCAGGTCATGATCTCACAGTTCCTGGGTTCAAGCCCCATGTCAGGCTCCACACTGACAGCATAGAGCCTGCTTGGGATTCTCTCTCCCTCTCTCTACCCCTCCCTTGCTATGTTCTCTCTAAACAAACAAACAACTAACAGCTGACCTTGTTAAAAGACCCAAGACCATGTTTTCTTCTGGATATAGTCGAAATGACACTTTGGTAAGTGTTTTTTGCCAGAATGAAGCAAAAATGGCATTTTTTTGTACAAGTCTCCAAACATCTAGTTTATGGATGCCTTCTGGCATTTCCTAATGCCAATTTGCAGTCTGGGGCTCAGCTAGCTCTAAGAATTACCTGGAAGTTTGCTAATGAGATCTCTGGCGCCCACCTTGAGACCTGAGCCAGGGTGTCCACTGAGACCACAGGATCTGTGTTTCCCCAAGTATACCTGCAAAGGAGACTTTGGCCTGGTGGCCAAGCCTGAGTTAGCTTTAGCTAGGGCAAGCTTTATGAAAATACAGTCTGTTAAGCCAAATAACATTTCATAGGGCATATCAAGGAACACTGAATTATAAAACAGAATATAGTAAATATCCAAGGAAATTAACTCATCTCCTCCCATGAGAATAGTTGCTACATTAGTTAGAAATCATTCTTAACAGTTTAACAGCTCTCTTAAGGGCCTCAACTAAACAATTTATTATATTAGTTCAAATTATTGTGCCTATTTAATAGTAGTTCCAGCTACTATGTGCTGAAGCCTCACTTGGTACTCTGTGGTATGGGTTTTACACACCTGATTACATTTAATTCCCGACCAAACACAACATATCACATAATGTGCTATGATTCCATTTCACAGCTGAGAAAACTGAGGCTCAGTACCGTTTTGCCTCAAAGTCAAGATTCAAACCCCAGAATCTCTGAACCTCTATGTTTTGTCTGATAGGATCACCCTGGCATTTTAAAAATCATTGTTCCAAGCGTGATGCTGATATTCTCACCAGCCATCCTTGGTATAAACCAGATTATTGATGTTTCTCTGGGGCTTTTCCCAGGTGGGCACTGGGGCCAACAGCATGGCCCACCATCCACCATCCCACTGAAAACAGGTTGAGTGAACACCAAAGGCAGCCTTGGCCAGAGGAAATGGCATAAAATGACGATACATACCTCTCTGCCCTGCTGCCAAGAGCCAAAATTAAAGCTTTCCAGGTAGAGAGCAGTGGACGAGCTGTAGTAAAATTATAAAAGTTCATATCCTCCAACTAAGCACGTGTAAGCCAGCAATCTGTCCTAAAGAAATAATTATGGCTGTGTGCAGCAGTTTAGTTGAAAGAATGTCTGTTTCTGAGTTGGTTATAATAGTGAAATTTGGAACCCACCTAAGTATCCAACCATGAGAAATTAATGAAATAAATTCTAGTACCTGCATATCACAGGACATGCTGCAGCCATTTAAAAAGCTGCTTTGGGATGATATTCAACCACAGGGAAAGTTTCTCACAGTATGTTGCATATATTAAAAAAAAAAAAAGAAGTTATAAAGAATTGTATGAAGGGGTGCCTGGGTGGCTCAGTCAGTTGAGCATCCAACTTCAGCTCAGGTCATGATCTCACGGTCTGTGAGTTCAAGCCCCGCGTCGGGCTCTGTGCTGACAGCTCAGAGCCTGGAGCCTGCTTTGGATTCTGTGACTCCTTCTCTCTCTGCCCCTCCACCTCTCACATTCTGTCTCTCTCTGTCTCTCTCTCAAAAATAAATAAACATGAAAAAACATTAAAAAGAAAGAATTGTATGAAGAGTGTGATCCCATTTGCGTGTATGATTTTTTTAAAAAAGGAAATGATAAAATTCTAAATGCTTAATTTTTATTATTCTTATTTCTTGCTTGTATTTTGTTGTCTCCATAATGTCTGTGTTTTAACTTTGTAGATAGAAAAAAGTCATAACTTTGTTCAAACAAAACAAAACACGAGGGTAACAGACAACTTGAAGGGATTTGGGTGGTACATGTGTATAAAGCCACTGGCCCCCTTACGGGCCCCTCTGCCTTCTGGCTGGCTCAGCATGCTGGACAGTGCCAGGGATTCACAACACTCTAAACAGGGGTGGCTTGGAGTCTTTCTGGAAATGCAAAAAGCCCCATAGACCATGTTGGTTATGTCATAGGAAGTCTGGCTTCTGTGCTTACAATCACACGGTGCTCGTGACACATGTGATTCTGACCCTTCAACCCTGGCTAAGCCTACAGATCCCCCAGTTTTTTTCGCGTTTAGGAGAAACCAAAGAGGAAGCAAGCTGAAAAGCCATCTTCTGGAGGGATTCTCACACCTTGGATACTCAGAAACGGAAATGAACATGCACTCTGGTTTTCTATGGTCCTGGTGATAGGCTGGCGGCAGCCTCATACTTGGGCCAGCTGGACCTCATAAGGCTCATTCACCTATGTGTGCCAGGCACCCTGCCACTCCTAAAGATACCATGTTGACCTGCCTTCTCAGAGACCTCCTTCTAGTGGGAGAGAGTCAGAAGACCACTCCTGGTTGGTGCTACATGAGGGGTAGGTGCAGCATCCCCTGGAAGCATTTAGGAGAGAACCCCACCCCACATTTGGAGGTTCAAGGAAGTTTTCCAAAGGAGGTGATGCTCAGCATTGATAAGGAAGAGACTTAGGAAGGGGACCCTTTAGACATTCTCATAGAAGGGACAGGATAATGTTCTTAATTTGCATTGAGTCATCTAAAGTGATTCTGGTATCTTCCAGATAAGTGGATTCTGGGGGCTCTAAGTCTGGCCATGGGGCCCTAGAACCCTGGCCAGGTGATTAGAGAAGAGCTGAGAAGAACCAGGAAGGGTCCATAAGCCTGGGGGTGGGGGAGCAGGGGAAGGGCAACCAAACTCAAATCCAGGCATCAGGACCTACCAAGCTTGGGTCTGAAGGGGGCTGGGCAGAGAGGGAGAATAGAGGTGTTTGAGGCCTGGACAGAGAGGGAGGGGGCAGCAGAGGCTGAAAGGCAAGTAGCTTGGAGAAAGGCCCCCAGGGGGAGCTCGAGGGAGCTCTTGCTGTCAGCTCTCTCCAACTGTGACTGTTGCTTTAAGCTTCCTCAGCCTCTGGTGCCTGTAGGAGAAAAATCTGTTAACGGGAACCCAACCAGAGAAAAGAGGGACAAGGATAGAAGAAGAGCTGATTGACATTAAGCCTAATGGTGCAGATGGAATATACTGCTTGACAAAGAAGGGCTGGCACCGAGAAGCAAAAATGCCCCTACATAGTTAGTGGTTAAGGAGCCCCACAACACCCTGTGATTTCCCCAAGGTCAGCCATGCACCTCCCCGCCCTCCGGATGGCCTGACTCAACCCATGGCCACTTCCCAACCTGGCCCCGCCTCCCAGAGACGTGCTTCCTCCCTGCTGGATCTGGCACCCACCGGCATGAGGTAACCTTCCCCAACTGCCCAGTGGAGAAAGAAGATGGCTCCGCTGTGCTTTCTCACACACTGACCTGTCTCCATGGGTCCACAGCAGTCATCCCTCCTGAAAACGTTCTGGCTGCGTTCATTGTTTTCTCTCCCACTGCTCTCTGTGGGCAGGGCCCTGTCTGTCTTGTTCATCACCATCTCGTGCTTAGAACAGTGCCTGGTACATACTATGGCTTGATACAGAATTGCTGAATGAATGAATGAATGATAAATGAATGAACGGTGATTGTGTCTGGGGGAAAGAAAACTAGCTTCAGAATCAGACATGGACGGGCCCAGGATTGAACTCAACTCCATCACCGACCCCTGGGGGTAATCTTGAAGCCCAGGGTTCCAGTTTGTAAAATTGGCTGTGCAAGGATTGTGGATTTACAAAGTGCCTAATATAGAAAAAGTGTCCTAGAAGGTAACTGTTTAATTTTATTACTACGATGAAGAATAAGGAGGAGAATTTTGCTCCCAGAGGAGGGATAGGTAAGAGTCCAGAATGGCCAGCTGGTGAGCTGGGGAAGCAGACTCCCTGCAGGGGTCAGGAAGGGGAGGTGGGAAGGGGAAGATGCTTGACCAGCTCTAAGGCCCTCTAGGCCATCACGTAGTGGGAAGGAAAGGCTGAGCTTCCAGGTGTCTCAGCTCTCAAGAGCAGATTGAATGTGGTTTCTCAGGGGCAATCCCTGGGCCGGTACCAGAGCAAACTCACAACCCACCATTATTGCTGAGAAGCATGAATATTTCAAGGAAGGATGCTGAGCCAGCTTAGCTCCCCCACCACACTCCCCCATCGGGCCCCAGCCACGGGGCCATATCTGTGCACCTTACTGTATAGGCTGCCACAATGGAGAAACCAAATTGGACATCTTGGCGTCTTGTTCCCTTTCTTTCCACATGATGCATCTGACTGTTCAGATGTTGCCATTGAGCCATGACTGTAGAAGAAGGAAAGTTTAGCCAAACAGAAGAATACAGCCTGGAAAAAATGGGGAAGTGAGGAAAGACACAGTTGGGTCATTGGGAAAAGTGACAACTAAGCACAGAGAGAAAAAAATGCTCATCACTCATGGAGAGCTCCAGCTCCGAGAAAAAAGGGGAACTTGCCTCAGGTGGTGGGAGCAGGGAGAGTACAGGGACAGGGGTGGGAGGTCTGGGGCTCCAATACGGGCTCTGCCCTTAACTGCTGTGTGGGTTTAGGACAGTGGCTTCCCTTCTCTGTGCTTGAGTTTTCTCAATTATCACCTGTTTCTCGCTCCTTACCTATACCATTCATTCATTGATTCAAAAATACTTCCCAAGTACCTAGTTTGTGCTGGGACTGCTCTAAGCACTGGGGATTCAATAATGAGCAAAGCTGACACAAATCCCCAACCTCACACTTACTCCCCACAGTAAACAATACCAGGAAAATATGCTGTATCTTAGTTTAGGGTAAGTGCTAAGAGGGAAAAAGTAGGGAAGCCTTTTCTGGCTTCAGGAAATAAAGGAGTGAGCCAGGATGGCATCTGGGTAAAGCGGGTACCAGGCAGAGGGGACAGCCAGTGGGCAGGACTGCGTTGAAGGTGAAACTTTCTCATCTCCATTCCTTTCACTGTTACCAGCTGGCTTGTTGTCTACAGCAGCCTCCTACGGGGCCTCCTTGCCTCTGCCCATGACTAGGGTGACCCTTCAAACAGTAAGTCAGACCCCATCACTTCTCTGCTCAAAACTGGCCTGGTGCTCCTACCACACTCAGAACAGATGATGGTCCTTCACTATCTCCTGAGCCTGGCTCTCTCCTCTTTCCTTGGTTCACTCCTTCCCAGCTACTCTAGCTAGGCTGCTGTTTCTGGAACACTCCAAGCAACTACAGCCTTAGGGACTTGGCCCATAGCCTCTGTCCAGATGTCCTTCCGTGGTTACCTGAGTCTGGCTTCCTGACTTCATGCAGATGCCACCTCCTTCAGAGAGCCACCTTCACCAACCTGTCCACACAGGCAGCTGTCATCATCTATTCCCTCACTGTGTTTTATCTGTTTGTATAGCTTTCATCACTCCTATCATTTTATATATTCATAGTCATAGCTGTAATGGATCAGATGGTCACTGACAGCTGGACACTGTTCTAAACATCCAAGAGTTAATTTAACTTCTCCCTGAAGATGGCATTATTCTTAACTACATTTTCTAGATCAATAACCTGAGATACAGAGAGGCTAAGAAATTTGCTCAAGGCTCCCAGCTGGAGAGTGTCAGGGAAAATTCAAATCCTGGAGCTTCCATTATGAACCATGACATGCTAGACCAGCATTTCCCGAAATAACTGTGTCCATAATGGTAGCCACTGGCTCCAAGTGCCTGTTGAGTGCTTGAAATGTGTGTGACCAAGGAATTTAAATTTTAATTTTATTTCATTTTAATTATTTTTAATTTAAATAGCCACATGTGGCTGGTGGCTACTATATTGGACAGTGGAATTCTAGAGCCTCTTATTTGTTCTTTTGTTAATGTTAGTCTTCCCCATAAGGAGGGAACTTCTCTGTGCCTCAGTTTCCTTATTTTATAGTGGCAAAAATACTTTATAAGACTGGTGTGAGCCTGTTATGAATATATACCTTATATAATTTTATTACATTTTCTGCCTATCTATCTATCTATCTAGTATGTAAAGGGCTTAGAATGTAGTCTGGCACAAAGTATGTACTCAATGCTTGTTATTCATCGTAATCACTGCAATTCTTATTGTCATTACAAGGCTCCATAAGTCCAAGGACTTTGTTCACTGGTGAATCCCATTAACTAGAACATCCTTAGCACATAGTAGGTGCTCAATAAATATTTTTTGAACAAATAAGTGAATTGAATTATGTGGAATTTGGACAAAAATCAATTGCCACAAAGTCAAACTCTTTGGGGGCCTTGACAGGGAATGTAAATGAGTGAAGAGGAACGGTCTAAGATAGTGAGGTGGGGAGGACTGGGGACTATGGCGAACTGAAAAGAACATGCTCCAGGTTAAAGACTTTCAAGATCATTTTCTGGGAGGGGGGAAAGCAGGGAGCACTGTGGTCCCAACAGGACACCCATAGCTAAAAGGCACACGTGAGCTGCCACTTTGGGGGACTTCGCTGCTCTGTAATTACAAGTGTACAGTTCTCTTTCCCAGTGATTCAACCCTAGACATTCCAGTCCTGAAGCATCTTTCTTTGTATGTAAAGCAATCCCAGACCCAGGGCTCAGAAAACCAATGCCAGAGATGGTGCTGAATGAAGACATATTTGCTCATGAAGGGTGCCTTGGAAATTACCTGTGGTAGGAAAGAAGGAAGGAAGGAAGGAAGGAAGGAAGGAAGGAAGGAAGGAAATAAAGGAAGGAGGGAAGGAGGGAGGGAGGAAAGAAGGAAGAAAGAAAGAAAGAAAGAAAAAGAAAGAAAGGGAAGGAGAGAGGGATGGATGGGGAGGGAGGAATGAATGAATGAAGGAAGGAAAGAAGGGAAGGAGGGAAGGAGGGAAGAAGGGAGGAAGGAAGGAAAGAAAGAAAGAAAGGAGGAAGTGAGAGAGAGAGGGAAGGAGAGAGGGAGGGGAGAAGAAAGAAAGAAAGAAAGAAAGAAAGGGAAGGAGAGAGGGATGGAGGGAGGGAGGGAGGAATGAATGAAGGAAGGAAGGAAGGAAAGAAGGGAAGGAGGGAAGGAGGGAGGAAGGGAGGAAGTAATAAAGAAAGAAAGAAAGAAAGAGAAAGAAAGGGAAGGAGAGAGAGATGGAGGGAGGGAGGGAAGAATGAATGAAGGAAGGAAGGAAAGAAGGGAGGGAGGGAAGGAGGGAGGAAGGGAGGAAGTAATAAAAAGAAAGAAAGAAAGAAAGAAAGAGAAGGAGAGAGGGAGGGAGGGAGGAAGGAAAGAAGGAAAGAAAGAAAGGAGGGAGTGAGAGAGGGAGGGAAGGAGAGAGGGAGGGAGGGGAGAAGGAAGAAGAAAGAAAGAAAGAAAGAAAGAAAGAAAGAAAGAAAGAGAGAGGGAGGAATGAAGGAAGGAAGGAAGGAAAGAAGGGAGGGAGGGAAGGAGAGAGGAAGGGAGGAAGTAATAAAAAGAAAGAAAGAAAGAAAGAAAGAAAGAAAGAAAGAAAGAAAGGGAAGGAGAGAGGGATGGAGGGAGGGAGGGAGGGAAGGAGGAAGGAAGGAAGAAATGTGAATGGCTTGCGAAACAGGAACATCAGTCTGGCAAGTGGCAGCTAAGTTGACAGCAATGACAAGGAAAGGATCCAGCACAATTCCCTGTGTCTAGAAAGAGGTCTTTTTTGGGACAGAATTTGAGGTCTGGAAACAGTGCCCGTAATGGGCCTTCTTGAACTCATGGAGGGCAGTCATTTTGTTGTCGTTGAAAAGAACAGTTGGCAAAACGGCCTCCACCCTTTGAATCGCCATTTCTTTCTCTCTACCAGCCATGTGTAGCTGTTTTTCTGGAAGGCATAAGCACATATGACGCACTTGAATGCTATTCTAAGAATCAGCATCCCTAGTGTGAGTCACTACTATGTGATCTTGGGCACCTCTCAGACATGGATTAGGTCATCAGCCACTTCCAACATGAAAAGTAAGATATCATTCAGATTCTCAATCAGAAGTGGCTTGTAGGTACTCTACAGTCAGCATGTGTGGTTTGTTTGGCCCACGTGGTTTTTTAAAAGTTAATTGATATATTAGTTTTCTACTGCTGCTATGACAAAGTATCACAAATTTAGTGACTCAAAACAATAGAAATTCATTATCTCACACTTCTGGAAATAAAAACTCTGACAGAGGTCTTACTAGGCTAAAAAGAGGGCTGCATTCCTTCCCGAAGGGTGTAGAAGAGAATCTCTTTCCCTGCCTTTCCCTGCCATCACTCACATCCCCTGGCTTGTGGCCTCCTTCCTCCATTTTCAAAACCAGAACATCACATCTCTCGGTGCCTTTCTTCCACAGTCACATCTCCCTGGACTCTTTCTTCTGCCTCCCTGTGCCATTTTTAAGGACTCTTGTGAGTACATTGGGCCCACCCAGATATTGTGGGATAATCTCCCTATTGAAAGGTCAGCTGATTAGCAGTCTGAATGAATTCCTCTTTGCCATGTAACTGAACTTATTCACAGATTCCAAGATTAGGACATTGACTGAATTCCGCCCCCCCCTTAATTTTTAATCTTTGTTTATTTTTGAGAGAGAGATAGAGAAACAGAGCACAAGTCGGGGGGGGGGGGGACAGAAAGAGAGGGAGGCACAGAATCCGAAGCAGGCTCCAGGCTCTGAGCTGTCAGCACAGAGTGCAACGTGGGACTTGAACTCATGAACCACAAGATCATGACCTGAGCCAAAGTTGGACTGAGTCACCCAGGCGCCACCAAACTGCATCTCCTTTTTACATAAAATCAAGTTTTCTAGCTTTCCTTAAGTAAATATCTGGTGACTGATGACACTGGGCCCTAATCACCAGCCCTGCACCAGCAGGCCCTCATAATAATGTGGCAACAATTAGCTTGAACCGGGCTGCTCCACCTTTGCCCCAGACTTCCCCCCTCCTTATCATCTTTCTGACTAATATCCAGAGTAAGTTGCCGTTTGTTATTTCCCTGGGCTCCTGTTTTTCCTACCAAGATTTCTTTACTCACTCACATGTCCCCCTGGCCGCATCAGCCTGTGAACCTGCAGAATCTCTTCTTAATTATTAGGAAAGTTCAGCTCTGTCACTCTTGCTATCTATCTCCATCAGAAATATTACAGAGTAATGTATGCAGCTGATGCCTACCGACATGTGATGCGGGGAGCTTGGTGTTGCGTGCAACCTGGGGAGCTCATGGCAATGGAGAACTGCCCTCTGGGCCGGTGCCTGGGAAGGGATGAGTGAGACAAGTTCCCAACGGTGGACAGTGCCAGCAAGGGTCAGCATCCACAGTGTGCCAGGGACTGTACTCTGAGCTTGGGGTTTTCTTTGGCTCAACCCCCCCAACTGCTCACTGAGGTGGATGTTATTATTTAGCTTTCCCCATCCCCTTGTGAAAACCGTGGCACAGAGAAGTTAAGTAAGTTGCCTCACGTTGCACAGTGGGAGAATAAGGGTTGGGGTTCAGACACGTTATTCTGACTCCAGAATCTGAGTCTTGACTCCTATAGCTTCTGTCGGTAGAGAGAGAATTGCATGTGGCTTCAAGCTTTTGAGGGGCTAGACTTGGGAAGAGAGGCTGGACCACAGGAATCATGCTGGCAGGTCTCCAGAATGGACTTGAGTCCATCTGAGTCCCTGGGTTCATGCAGGAAACCACTGAAACAGGAACAGAAATCCTCGGTCAGAGGATGCTGCAGATCGGGGAGATTTTAGCCTGAAGTTGCCTTGGCGAGACTTCCTAAATCATAAGCCTGGCAGTATGGGAGTGCGAGAGGCTTGTGAGAGGGCATGAACTCCATAACAGAAAACAAGGGACAGTGGTAGGGTCGGGGAGGGAGGAGGGAAGCTTGTGAGAATCTAGCACTTCGGTTAGTTTTTCACCACATTAAATTAAGAGCTGTGAGCCTGTGTAGTTTCCTGGGTTTAAAAATAGAGTGGCCCCTCTAGGTCAAGACAGTGCTCTGAGGAGGCCCACTGAATAGCTGGGCAGTAACAGTCACTAGGCTCATGGCCGTGGGCTTGAACATACCTCTACCTAGTTACATTTGAGGCTTCTGCCTGTGGCACATGGGATTCTGACTTCTTGCTAAATGCAAACACAGTCCCCATTTGCTGGGACAAGTAAGGCATAGGGGATTCTGTCTGATGAGGGCAGATGACATCCCGCAGAAGACTTGCCAAGGAAGAAGTATAACTGTGTGATAACTGAATATAGGGTGCCCGTTTGCAGGATGGCCCCAGCGATGCCTCCTGTCCTGCAGTAGTTGTTGTTTTTTTTTAATGTTTATTCATTTTTGAGAGACAGAGAGAGCGTGAGTGGGGGAGGGGCAGAGAGAGAGAGAGACACAGAATCTGAAGCAGGCTCCGCGCTCCGAGCTGTCAGCCCACAGCCCGACGCGGGGCTCGAACTCACAAACCGCGAGATCGTGACCTGAGCGGAAGTCAGACGCTTACCGACTGAGCCACCCAGGCGCCCCTGGAATAGTTTTATGGTGTCCCTTCCACTTTCAAAAAGTCCCAGGTTAGCTGATACTTTAGATGATCATCCTCTGATGACCCTCCGTGAAAGCTTTTCAAAATAAATCCTCTGTATCAGGTTATTGGTGTCTTTTTTGCTTCTGTTCCCAAAGAGAAAATGGATAGAAAATTAATCAGCTGCTGAGAAGTATCATAGAAAATTAGAGCTGCAAAGAAACTCTAGAAATTGTCTGGGGACACGAAACAAGCGTATGGCATCTCTATTACAGGCCAGACACAGTTCAGGCACGTAACACGAGCAACTTCATTTCTCACAAAAGTGCCAAGAGGAATGTTAAGTATTATTAGCTTCTTTTAAAGATGAGGAAGCTGTAAAAAGGACTCAAGGTCAGACACCTGGTTGATTCTACCATGATTAGAATCCAAGCCTGGGACCTCCCCACCACAAAGCCCACAGCTCTCATCCTTACCCCAGGCCACCTCATTTTCTTCCCCTTGACATTTTTTGGACAAATTAAAAAGGAATGGTGCATGTATCCTGAGACAATTATGGATTTTTTTTTTTTTATTGTGCTGTGACCTGAATGCTTGTGTCAAATGCCTATGTTGACATCCTAACGTCCAATGTGATGGTATTAGAAGTCAAGGCCTTTCGCTTAGGTCGTGTGGGTGGAGCCCTCCTGAATGGGATTAGCGCCCTTGTAAAAGAGATTCCACAGAGCTCTCCAGCCTGTTCTATCGCAGGAGGACACAGGGAGGAGGTGCTGACTATGACCAGAAAGAGGGCTTTCACCTGAATATGACCATGCTGGCACCTTGATTTTGGATGTCCAGCTTCCAGAACTGTGGGAAACAAATTTATGTTGTTTATAAACCACCCAGTCTGCGATATTTTGTTATAGCAGCCTGAACTGGATTAAGACAGGTTGCAAGCAACAGAACCCAATTCTGTGCATCCTGTGCAACAAGGCAAATGATTAGAAGGATACTGGGTATTCACATATTTGTAAGGATGGTTTTAAGAAACCAGCTCGAACATGAACAAGCCAGAAAACTCTAGGGGGTCTCCACACCAGGGCACTGCAGGCTTTCTAAGGGTCCCAGCCCAAGTGGATGTGGCTGTCACTCTCCTCCCTTACTTTCCTCTTCTCCTCCAGTGCTCCCTTCCCTTGCCCCACTCAGCCCCACCCAGCTGAGCTGTTGCCCCACGTCACGTCTCCCTACTTGAAAGGTGTGTTTAAGGGATTCAGTGACCCTGTGGCATCTACCCAGCATTATAATTGCCAAGGCTGTATTTTTTTTTTAATAGAGAAAAACATATACATATCAAGATCCATTATTTTCGGAGAACTCAAATAGAGAAAAATCTCTCTTTCATAGCCTAATACATATAGTTGGCATGACCTGTTCTGCGTAAATATTAATTATTCACCTAATAAAATTTCCATCCTTGGAAACTGCATCTTTCAAAGGAAAGAATCTTAGTATCCGACAGGTCTGGTTTCAAATCCAAGACTCCACTTCTGATTATCTGTGAGGCCACAGACAGGAATCTGTTCTCCACGAGCTTTTCTCTGCAACCTGTAAAAGGGGTATATATCCTCTAGCTCCTTTCCCAAAGAGCACTCAAAAGGATTACTTTTGATTCTCGCATTCCTTTCCCCAAACCCTTGAGATCTCATGGAAGAGTTGGATAGACATGGTGTGTGTTTTCTAGGTCTTCTTCTCCCCAAACCCCTAACCCACTCCTTCTAAGGGGCCCACTGTCTATTCCCATGCTCACGGGAAGGCTCTGACACTCACATGAAGTAGGGTGCACAGGACTGACAAGGACCACAGGGTGACTCTCCTGGGACAGTGTATTGAAAGATGCATTCTGACTGAGTCAGAAATCTGGAAGGTCAGATAGAAGCTGGTGGTCAGGGCCCTGATATTTCCAAGGCAGGTAATGCAGCCAACATCAGCAGCTCTGAAGCCACAAGCACCAAGGCCACAGGTGAAGCAGGAAAATCCAGACCGAAAGTCAACAGCTAAGTGACTTGCTGAGACTGAAGGGACAAGTCAAAAAAGCAGAAGAATGAAAGGAAATCCACCCAGTCCTGAATTGGCATTCCTGATCCACTGTGAATGTGAGAAAGTGAGTTTTGGTCTCTCAACATCTGTAAAATGGGAGCATTGCCGTCTACTCGTAGGACTTTTGTGAGGATCAAAAGGGCTGCCTTTCCCCCAACTCTGCCCGTGGAGGGGGGCAACACCTTTTCTCTTTTATCGACATGAGAAACCTGCCTTCCCCTCTCCTGCCCCTGCCCACATCCCACCCACCCTTGTGGGCACTCGGGGAGTTTCCCTTGGTGGCGGAACTATCTGGGGATAGGCTGCTGAAGTCAAAAAATAGGGCAGACGAAGAAGGGAGGCCTGACAGGAAGTCCAAATAAGCACTTCCTCCCACCCACTTTCAAATTTCTGAGGCACCTCAGTGAAAACAGCAGAGAAAGAGATAGAAAAGATGAAAAAAAAAAATACATGTGTTCTTTTTGAAAAGAATGAAATCGTCAGCTCTGAGGAAGTGGAAAAATATTGCTTCTCATTGTCTCACATGCAGCAGCTGATTCCTGCTTTCCTCACGCATCTCCCGGAACGGGGGAGGTGACGACAGTGTCCAGTGTGGGGTGGGAGGGAGGAGTCTGGAGGCTGTCAGGACAGAGCACAGCAGGACCGGAGGAGGGCTGCTGTGGGCTGGCGCCTGTCTCTCCCGACCTTTCCCACCCGGCAGCCTGTAGGAGCCCTGGGGAGCACGGCCTCTGTGCATCGCGGGCAGCTGCATGGCAGGCCCGTGCCTCCTGGGGCAGGATTCCGTGTCTTCGTGTGAGGTCACTGGGTGTGTGGAGCTGCCCTGCCCAGGGAAGCGGTCAGGGCCCCTTCCTGGCTTTCCTGCTCCACCCGCACAGGGCCCTGAGAATGCAGGGGGAAAGTGTCCCCTCCCCATGAAGGTGACAGCTGTAGTCTTGTTCCCCTTATGGGCAAACCCACCCAGGCTCTTAAGAAACTTCAATAGCAGTTCGTGTTAGCCGTACCTCTCGTCAGGTGGCACTTGGAGCCATAAAACTTTGGTGGAGGTGAAGCCACGTGAGGGCGTTGTCTCCATTGCCCACTGTGCTTCGTGTGGTCACCCTCTCTGGGCCACGTGCTGCTACCCTTTTCTCACTCCCCCAACTGAGACCCTCTGCACAAATCGAATCCAAATAAGCACGTCCTCCTAGCCACCTTCTAATGTCTCAGGGGCCTCTCCTAGTCTCCTAGGGCCTCTCCCACCCTTCGCTCCGAAGTCCCTACTTTCCATTCTCTCCTGGTCTCCAATGACAGCTCCAGACCCCTGCCCCTGCTCTACATGCGGTGGCTGTGGCTCCCGAGTCTCTTCTAGAGAGTTTTCTGATCTTTCTCACCTCTAAAACTAGCTGTGAAGAAGACAGTTATCTCCTCACCTGATCCTGCTGTGGGTTAGTGGGAGAGAGGGGGGGCTTCAAGTCCAGATGGGGTGGGGTGGGGCAGGGGGGATACTGGGGAGAACCCCCACTCCGGGTTGTGGTGTGAGATTCATACGTCCGCTTTTTGTCCCTAAGGTCAGAAATCTGACACATCGCTCCCTACAAGTATTGCTTTCTCGTCCACAAGCTCATTGATCGCACGTTTGAAATTCCTACCCCGTGAGCCCCTGTTCCCCTGTACCAGCATGTCATCCTTTTTGTGCTGTGAGACCGTGTCCCCCCTTCCTGGTCTGGAGATAATATCATAAAGCTTAAAAAGGCCTCTGCTAAACTTTCCATTTGTTCCTTCATGAGTCCTGAGTTTCTCTACCTGGTTGAGGGAGAGGCTGAGAGAGGGAAGAGGGCATTCCCACCCAGGTCATGGCTTTAATCCCTGCAACTTATCTGCCCCTCTCTGCTTTGCTTCATGGTTGAAGCCAGGACTGATGTCCGTTAGAGGATCGGCATGAGCTGGCCTGGCCTTCACCATACTGTCCCCTCTGCTATGAGCTGTCCCCAGAGGCTGCTATGATGCCTGCCCATTTTACAGGCAAGGAGCCTGAGGCTGGGCCATGTGAGCCAGGCTGTACAGGATCACTGTGGTCTTCCTGGCATCCTGAGCCTCTCTCAGGCACTAACTGGCCCTGCCCCCCGAGCTTCTGGATACTTTGCCAGAAACAGGAGATGTGAAATTCGCGGTTGTTAGGAAATCACCGAGGACTGAGAAAGAGGAAAGTCTTCAGGCCCGAGGCAAACTGCTTCCCCTCACGTCACCTGCTCTGGTCATGACCCAGCTGTCCTTGCGAGGAATGGGCTGTGGTCCTATACAGAGGGGTCACCAAAGGCCTACCTCCAAAAGGCAGTGGCTGGATCCTCTTTGTAACTTGTCCAGATTGGCAACCTCCTTGCCCTCCTTCATGGAAAGGAGACTGATAGAGTAGGAAGGATCACAGGCTCTGGAGACAGAGCTGAGTTTGAATCCCTACTCCACCTGGGCAGTCTGTGTAACATGTCAGAGCTTGGAGGTGGCAGAGAGGTGAAGACAGGGACTCTGGGCCCAGAGAGGGTCCAGGTGAGACCTGGCTGCACAGCCTACTTGCTGGGTGAAAGGAAGCAAGTAGCTTTACCTCTCTGAGCCTCAGTTTTCCCTTCCATAAAATAGAAGAGATAATAGTGCCGGGATACCTGGGTGGCATCTGATTCTTGATCTCGGCTCAGGTCATAATCTCCCAGTTCATGAGATCAGGCCCCTTGTCAGATTCCCTCAGGATTCTTTCTCTCCCTCTCTCTCTCTGCCCCTCTGCTGCTCATGCTCTCTCTCTCTCAAAATAAATAAATAAGCATTAAAAAAAAATAGTGCCAACATTTAAACAAGACAGTGGCAAGTCCTTAGCCTACTCCCTGGCACATGAGAAGGACTCCACCTGCTTCAACTGTGATGATTCTTGTCGTCGTCATCCCTGTCGTCCATGTTTCTTACCTGCTATGGCTCTCTTCTAAGTGAGCTCAATGGATTGTCCATCTTGACCACATTTAGTGGATAGCTCTTTCAAAGGAGCCTAATGTTTAGCTATAGCTAATTCGATTTCTGTGTTTCTGTAGATATTTATTCTCCTGAGTGGGAGTGAACTTTTTTGAAAACGCTTCTACTTGTAAGGATGATTTTAGAAATTCCTTTCCACAGGTGCTGTGTGTTCTGTTTGCTCATGAAACATTGCTCCCTCTTCCAAGGCCCTGCTTAAATTCCAGCTAATTCCACGACATTCTTTAACTACCCTACCTGAAAGTGATTTCTCTCTCTGTCTCTGTCTCTGTCTCTGTCTGTCTCTCTCTCTTCAAATAGTTTTTTGTCATTTTCCACTATTCCGGTGATTTGAAACACCAAGTGATCTCTCCCACCAACACAGAACTTTTGAACAGCAGGGCTGTGCCCTGTAGAGCACAGTTCGATGTTGAGAACTCTTAGATACCAGGCCCTGATGATTGATGCCCCCAGCACCCCTGGCACCACGTGTTATGGACTGCTTCCGCCTGGAATGAAATGTGGATCTCCTCTAAGCTCACAATGACCCGGAGAGGCTGGTGCAGTGACAGTGGGGCTCCTTGATTGTGTATAAGATGGGAACTGTACATGGCCAAAGCTACCCTCGAAAAGGCTTCAAGAAGTTACCTCCTCAGGGACCAACGCAGTGTCACCCAGTAAGTGAAACAGAGCTTGATCCTGTCCTCAAACATCAGAACTGATTGGCTGTATGTGTGTGTGTGTGTGTGTGTGTGTGCATGGAGCATTAGCTGAAGTGGAGAACCTGTATTTAGAGACTAAATACAGAAATCTAAATGCAGAAATCTATTTGTTTTTATACACCAGATTCACCCCCTACCAATGACGTACACATACTATGAGAAGAGCACAGGGTCTGAGACCTGCTAAGAAAGCAGCAGATTCCCATGTCCTGTCACAGGGCCACTCCAGGGAATGTACTCTTTGGGTAGAAGATACGGAGGAATCAATAGTGACTACAATCTGTGGTGGAAACAGTAGAGAATAAAATCTCTGGAAGCATCAGCAGCTATCATTATCTTTTTGCTCTTAATTTTTTTTTCCTTAGTTACCCTTAATTAACCTTAGTTACCTGCATCTAATGTTTATGTGTATAGGAAACACTTTCTCTGTTTTCCTATTTTATGGATATGGATGGCTGACGTTCCTAGATTGTTAAGTCTTAGTGTGAGTTGCACAGCGTGGGAACAATCACATCAGAAGTTAAGCCTGGTTGCCCGACTCACTCACCGAGAGTCCTCTAGTAACTGTAAGGAGGCGGCTGAAGGGATGTCAACGTTATCCTTTTCTCAGAGGCTCAGGGATGGTCGGAAAGCATTAAAAAGCCATGCTCCTTCCCTAGGCAGTTTGCCTTTGTGGGAGATTATCTACATTTTAGACCAACCGTCAAAATAGATTTTCATCTGCAAAGACCCAGCCACGCAGGACTGCGGTATAAACATCTGAGGGCCAGGAGTTTTAATGGAAACACGCTTGGATTCACACAGGAGTCTAAGTACCTTTCACCATCCCTCCCACAGGGCTGGAGTGGCCAGGACCAGGGCGAGATGACCAACCTTGTCGCTCTCTACCTCTCCAGCCACCAGAGCTAGGCTTCCTTGTTTACTTATTTAGAGCCTAGCAGAGGAAGTGGTAAAGGAAACTTGCTGAGTCGTTTTCTGAGAAGAGACCATATTTGTTCGCAGAGGAAGCCGTTGCTCCCTGGGATCTGCTTACAGCAGAAAAGACGTCTGTTCCAACAAGGGTGTTCCAGACGGTAACTGGAAGTTGGAAGAGCCAAGGACACCTCCACGCTCTAGATTTGGGATTCTCTGTCCATGGGTGCAGCACTCGTGCTCAGCTTGTGACTTTTGTCCTGGGAGAGCAGCCATGGCATTGAGGAATGTGCCCTTTCGCTCAGACGTCCTGGCCTGGGACCCTGACAACCTTGCAGACTACTTCAGGAAGGTGAGTCTTGCCGTTTTGTTGGTGGTGAGGCTGGCTGCCCTTGGCGGGCTGGGCAGAGCTTGAAAAAGGAGCTAGAACATGAGAGGGACAAAATATAGCAGAAGAACTTGCAACCCCGCGGCAGCCTTCCAAGTTGAGCAGGTGCTATGTAGATGCACACACACCACTGAGTGTTCCTGGCAATGAGTTCTGGGGAGAAGGGGGGCCCTCAGATGGAAGTGTACTTACTAAGCACCAGCACTCATGTTTGTGCTCTGTAGGCACTGTCCCATTTAACACTCCCCAGTACTGCTATCCTCTTTTCTCAGCTGCAAAATGGGCTCTGGGAGGTTAGATAACCCAAAGCCCCAGGGACTGCATGTGACAGGTAGGATTCCAGTCACACCTGCCTGGCTTCAGCATCCATGCTCGATACTCAGAACGACTGTAACCACTAATGAGATCAAGGCTGCTTACTAGAAAGGGGTGAATGGAGGGGCGCCTGGGTGGCTCAGTTGGTTAAGCGTCTGACTTCAGCTCAGGTCACCATCTCATGGTCTGTGAGTTCCAGCCCCACATCAGGCTCTGTGCTGATGGCTTGAAGCCTGGATCTTGCTTTGGATTCTGTGTCTCCCTCTCTCTCTGCCCTTCTCCCACTTGTGTTCTGTCTCTCTGTCTGTCTCTCTCTCTCTCTCAAAAATAAAACAAAAACATTTTAAAAATCTTTAAAGAAAAAAGAAAAAAGAAAAAGAAAGGGGTGAGTGGAGCCCCGAGCCTGGGAGAAAGAAACAGCAGGGCAGGAGGAATGGATGAGGCAAGGATGTGCAATGCAAGAGAGGGCGTCTGGACAGTCATTGCTCATGACCTGAAAGAGGGCTCCTCACACCTTTACAGAGAACAGAGTCCCTTTGGAGCTTTAGGAGGGTCTTGTGAAGCAGGTGGAAAAACTGCTATGAGCTCCAGGTTGTGATTGCTTGGGAGAGCTGGGGAAACTGAGGCCCCTGAGAGGGAGAGTTTTGCCAGCAGGGTCAAAGGCCAAGCTTGTGGCAGACCTGGGACTTGAGTGTTGCTGTCCTGCCTTCCAGCCCTGGACCCCTGTGCTTGGTCATCTGCGGGGGGGATCACAGGTCAGACATCTGCTGGTGCAGACCCTAAGCCACACGACTCGGGGACTCTCTACCCCTGTTCAAGGGATAAGAAGTCTTGTAAGGGACGTCTGAGCTTCTAATACCCCTGTCCCTGGAGGCTGGGATGGAGTTCAGTTGACCCTCCAGATGGTCGTAAAGATGAGACTTTAAAGTCAAGACTTTAGAGGTCATATAAGCCAACCTCTCTTTTTCCTGAGGGATGGAATGGAGCTCCCAGGACCCACAGACACATGGAGCTTATATAGTAGCTAACTGTTCTTCCTCAACCTAAAGAATAAAGATATGAAGATACCAGGCATGGTGGGTTAGATCCTGTTATTTGCTGTTTTGTTCTTTTCTCCAAAAGGTCACAGTAAACTTGGGTGTTCAGCACTGTGGGTGCAAAGATGATTGGGACAACTGACTTTTGAAGGATTTTTCTAAACGTCTTTCTTAAACGTAGAACAAATACATTGGGGCAAGCAGATAAAATCTGCCAAGATGCTATAAAGTCGCATGTTAGCTCAGTCGAAGACAGGAGACAATATTTGAGAATTAGTGAGAGTATCCTGGAAATAGACTGAGATGCATGGACAGGCCCCATCTTCAGTGTGAGGAGAAATATAGAACCCGGTTGGGCAACAGCAGAATCCATGGGCAAATCTTCCCTTAGGGCAGGGAGATGGATTACATGTCAGGGGTGATTTGGGAAGACGGCCGTCTGCCTGAGCTAGGGCATGAGAGAGGCTCTTTCTTGGAGACCCCAGACCTGGGATATATCTACAGCACTGGGACAGGTTCCTTCTCCTGACATAAAACAAAAAGCAAAAACTGATGGTGGGAATCTGTGATCCAGGAAGTCCCAGCCCCCCATGGACTCAGATGGACACCCTTCAAATCCTGAGCATCTCAGTTCCCCCCAGAGAGAAAATATTGAGTGAACTGACCATGGAGTCATTTGGGGAAGGGTCTTCATTATCAGATATCCTATTCAAAGGATTGATGAGCAGTGCAATTTCTAATGAAGGAGGGGGGCCAGGACCCCATTGGAGACACCTCCCAGCCAGCTCTGGAGTCAGACAGTTTGGTCTGAATCCTGGTTCTACCACCTGCTAGCTTGGTGACCTTCCTTTGGTTACTTCATCTGTCTGCGTCTCAGCTTTCTCATCAGTAAAATAGAGATACTAACAATAACTACCCTCATGGGATTGTTGAAAGAATGAAAGGAAATACAGCGTGTGAAGCACTCAACAGATTGAGGGGTCAATTCATGTTTGATATTCCCTTTTTCCCTGCTCTGTTTACTGGACCCTAGCTGGGGAGGCCCATGCAGATTGGCAGGCCTTTGTGTCTTACTGTCTTAGATCTGTGTAGTTCATCCTTTGTCTAGAATGTAGGCCCCTGAGGACAGAGGTCATGTTTTGGATTTCTTGAACCCCTCCAATTTCTTTTGAATTGGCAGGAAAGCACCCCTTGGCAATGCAGTGGAGAGACACTGGCTCAGAGCCATGAGTTCTAATCCCAGCTGTGTCCCCAACCCACTGTGGGACCTTAGGCCAATCCCTTCCCCTCTCTGGGCCTCAGTTGTCCCATCTACAACACAAGGTACCTGCTCTAGACCACTGCCTACCGAAACTGGGTGCTCATAAGAATCCTCTGAGTGCCTGCTAACAATACAGATCCTAGCTCCCAAGCCCAGATATTAATGGATCAGAATCAAACTTCTAGGGAGGCCTAGTCTTCAGAGCTGTCTGTCTACATAGAGCCAAAGTCACCGGACTGCAAAATCAGAGCTTATCTGGTAATAACAACAGCAAAAATGATAAATTAAAGGCAGCCAAATACTATAAGAACTACTCCTTCCCCTCTGCGTGAAAATAGAAAGGATGTTCAGGATGCCTCAGATGCTGCCTGTGTTCCACATTGACCTCTAAATCAGCTTTTTCTGAGCTTTCTAACATTTACTCCACCCTTTCAAGCCAAGAGGCTACAAAAAATATATTCACTTTTTAGATTGGTTGACCATTAAAAAAAAAGACCATGATTTGCCCCCAAAAGAAGGCTGCCACAAATTGTGAGCCTCTCACTTGTGTTGAGAACAGAAGATTCTCCAGGGCAAACATTTAACCTTAAATACTCCAGACTGAAATGTCACATTTGGAGATACTTCAAATGCAAATTCTTATGCTGTCAAAGACAAGGTGAAACAGAAAACTGATAAGATTGTCAATTAATGTGACTTTTGGGGAAAGCAACCAAGATAATTCCTGTTGATCTTAGAGCTCTATTCTGAGAATCCAGCTTAATCTATCTTAAACAGAGGTGTACAAAATGATGTCCATGATCGTCTACAGTTTGATCTGGATGGTGTTTTAAGATACACTTAAATGTATTCACTGGCTATAAGTTATACTGTTACTAACAAAAAGGAGAACATTCCTAACAGAGACATTAAAGCCTTGTTCTGAAGCCCAATTGTCCCCTCTGCCACCTGCTACCCATGGATCTCATGCAAGTTACTTAAGTGTCTTCACCTTTGACTCTCCATCTGGAAGATGTGAGGGTTAAAGACTTAAGACTGGTTTATTTATTTATTTATTTATTTTTCAACGTTTATTTATTTTTAGGACAGAGAGATACAGAGCATGAACGGGGGAGGGGCAGAGAGAGAGGGAGACACAGAATCGGAAACAGGCTCCAGGCTCTGAGCCATCAGCCCAGAGCCTGACACGGGGCTCGAACTCACGGACCGCAAGATCGTGACCTGGCTGAAGTCAGACGCTTAACCGACTGCGCCACCCAGGCGCCCCTTAAGACTGGTTTAAATACATAGAAGAGTGCCTGACCTATAGCAAGCATTCAATAATTATCAGCAGTTTCTAGTACCATTATTGGAACAGCAGTCTGGTAAACAACCTAAATGATCAGCAATATGGTAGCAATTTAATAAAATAATTGTTTAAAAGAAGTTTGCAAGAACATGAAGCAGTGCCTATATTATCACTTTAAGGTAATTTTAAGAGAAAAAAACAGGATAATAAGATTAAGTATGAATTATAACCTCAGTTATATTTAGAAATATGCTTAGAATTAAGCATTGTGGGGTGCCTGGGGAGCTCAGTGGGTTAAACTTCTGACTCTTGATTTAGGCTCAGGTCATGATCTCACGGTTCATGAGCTCAAGCCCTGCATCAGGCTCTGCGCTGCTAGTGTGGAGCCTGCTTGGGATTCTCTCTCTCTCTCTCTCTCTCTCTCTCTCTCAAAATTAAATAAATAAATAAACATTTTAAAACAGAACAAAGCATAGTAGGAAGCACATTGCGACATTTGCCAAGGTTGCCTTTGGGTGGCCAGACAATGGATGCTATTTATGCACTTTCTGACCTCTTTTTTACCTGCCTGAGGGACATGTGGCCACAGCCCATATAGGCTTGAGGTCACTCCTTTTCTGTAGGGATTGGCCCCCAAACCTTAGACTGAGGCAACTTCTCCATTTCAGAGAGTCCCAAGGGGCAAGTGAAAGCAGGGTTGAGGTAAGGATGGGGCCCCTCTGTTCGATCATGGGGGGAAGGGTGGGAAGGGGGTCTGGCTAGCCACAAGTACCACAAATTGCTAAGCTTCAGGGGCAGACAAACAAGGGAACCAATGGCATACGCCTGCCTGCTGCTGATAGCACTCTCCTCTCCTTTTTGCAGCTGAACTACAAGGACTGTGAAAAGGCAGTGAAAAAGCACCACATCGACGGGCAGCGGTTTTTGGTAAGTGCTGGCCAGTTTGACACATTGGGACCAAAGCTGTTCCACACTTTAACCAATTATGGCAGAGCCAGCTGGTCTACCCTGTTCCTGGGGATGCCCAGAGTCAATGCCTGTCTTCAGGACCCCTACACAGTCCTTTGCCTTCTTCTGAGGTTTTATATGACCCTTGCTGTCATCACTTCTTGGGATCCTATTATTCAGGATACCTCCCAGTCTTTCACTGATACCAAGGTACATTCTATAGTCAAAGTAGAAGGAGGAATCCAAGTATAGCCCCCCTCCCCCCAATCTTGAAAATCTATTCAAATGCCGTCCATACTTAGACAAGTCTAAGGGGAAAAAAAGACCACCTGGGAGAACGGAAGATTCTTTTTTCCCGTCTCTCATTCCGGAGTACATACTTACTGAGTGGAATAAAGTGTGGAATCACCCTCATTATTTCATTCCATCCCTCTTTCTCTCTACCAAATGCACATAGTTGGGTTTTTGCCAATTAAACACACATGTGATACGGCTCTCTCTACTCCACTGTGTTGCAAAGAGCTTTAAGGGTAAGACTAAGATGCAGCTCTACATGAGCAACGAAGCCATTAAATAGAAAGGGATGCACCTCTGACAAGTACCGAGTTGCCGGAAGGTGGTCTGAGCATTTCTCTTGAAATAGCACCTTTGTCTATAGGCAAGATAGACCCGACTGTACCAATCCAGCCCTTCCCATCTCATGTTTCCTCACCCTTCAAAAAGAAGCGGGAACGAGACTTCAAAGGTCTCATGGGTAGATGGTCCCAATTTGGATTTGGAGTGAGGGGGGCAGGGTAAGTTGTGTTTCCTCACAAGGCGTGGTCAGTAGCAGTGAGGGGACTGGGCCATGAGACTTCAGGGTTAGAAGGGGCCAGAGAGGTCACGTGCTCTGGCTTTCCACTCAGCACTCCAATCCATTTCCTATATTGCCTCCCTGCCACTAACATCTGCTTGAATTCTTTTAGTGGTGGTGAGCTCACTACTACGCATGGTCATCTGCCCTTTCTAGGCAGCTCTTAAGTTTCATGCAGAGACCACACTGTGCCCTGTTGGTCTGAGTTTTGCTTTCATGTGCCATGTAAGACATGTTTACGCACTGCTTCACCTAAATCATGCATGCATTCACCCACTCATTCACTTCACAAGCATTTTCTTGGGTTCCCTTTACATACTGGACCATGCCACATTCTGAGAATATAGAGGTGGCTGAGATGTGATTTCTGCTTTCCAGAAGCTGGTTTTACAGCAAAAAAGTATCTTTTGGAAGGCTCTAACCACCCCCTTTGCAACTGAGGAAACATGTACAGAGGTGTGATGTGAATGTGTACAGAGGTGTGATGTGAATTTTCTAAGTCACGTACCTAGTAATTGGACTAAAGTACACATTTAATTTACTCTAACATTACATGAGGGTTTTTAAAAAAATTTTTAATGTTTATTTATTTTTGAGAGATAGAGTGCGAGCCAGGGAGGGGCAGAGAGAGAGGGAGACACAGAATCTGAATCAGGCTCCAGGCTCTGAGCTGTCAGCACAGAGCCTGACTTGGGGCTTGAACCCACAAACTGTGAGATCATGACCTGAGCCAAGGTCGGATGCTTAAACAACTGAGCCACCCAGGCGCCCCAATACTGTATGAGTTTTTAACAATGTTGTTTCTTCATACTGAGCTTTGAACCATGGAATACCTGGGGTTCTGTTGTCACTTTTGCACACTAGTACTATATGTAAGTATTTCCTTCTGGTGCCTTCAGCACTGAGAACTGAGATTGAGACTTATCAGTGTGGGTGGAAGGGAGTAACACATCTTTGAGGATGGTCCTGCTTACAGCCCTGATGCTCTGGGTCACCTTGAGCAAGCACTTGACTTTTCTGAGCCTCTCTCCTCTCAAGCATGAGCATGAGCATGAGCATGAGCATGAGCACGTTGGACTGGGTAACAGTGGGTGACAGTCCCTTCCAGTCCCTGCAACACTCCCTGTGTTAACCGCAGGCCTACTAGGACAGGGTTGTTTCCGTGGCTGAGAGAGAGTGTCTGAGCAGTTCTGTCTCCTCTGCTCTCATATCCAGGACCTGTCAGTCCCTGGAGACTGCTGTTCTGTTTATTGTGGGAACAGGAGGAAGTGGAAAGAAGGGGACTAGGAATCAGCAGAGCAAGGAGCAGAAGCTGGTTCCTGGTCCCATAACTGGGGTATTTAGAGACAGCTTCTGCTGATACCCACCCTCTACCCCAGGTGCTCTGGGTACAGTGTGAGCTCTGATCGGAGTCCTAATTTCTCATATATCTTTCCTGGTTTTATAATATCCAGGACCATTCTGCTACTGAAGGCAAAAGTGGAAGGCCATAGTCTCTCTGTCTCTCTGTCTCTCTCTTCACTGTTGGAGCTAGTAGGTCCCTTGAATCTGTTTTGCTGCCATTTTGGTTCCCCAGTGAGAAGAGTAGGACCTTGTCTGGTGGGGAAAGGGGTGCCATGTTTTCAGAAGGTAGAGGAAGAGGATGAAATGTGTTAGGAACCCATGTCAGTTGGGAAGGCGGTGGCTGCCTGTAACAGAAACCTGACCACAGTGGCTTAACCAAACAGGGCTTTATCTTTCTCAAGTGATAAAGAATCTAGAGTAGGCTCTTGGGGCCGGTGAGTTGCTGAAAGAAGTCACCCAGAACACAGGCCCCTTCTAGTCATGGAAAAAGCTTGTGGCTTCTGTCCTACTGGTTGTAAGTTGGCTATGCCACCTCTAGACCTGACATCCACACTCCAGGCAGGATGGAGTGGGGGAGGGCAAAGAGTAGAAGGCACAGAAGTGTGTGGGGAATGCCTCCCCTTGCTTTCAGGAAACTAGTAACTTTTCTGGAAGTTCCACCCCTAGACTTTGGGTTATATCTCACGGGCCACAACTGAGTCCTGTGACTTCCGCCACCTCCAAAGAAGTGTAGGATGTTAAATATTTTGGACTTGGCACATTTACTGCCCCTAACAAAATCCAGGTCCAGTCAGTAAGGGAGCAAGAGAGAGGGGATACTGGGCGGGCGGGCAGGAGTGTCCACATGTCGCCTCCCCAGGCAGGGGCCATGGTGAGGACACACTCACCGCATAATCACACTCCTGAAAGACCATAAGTGATCATACAGGTAACCCAGAGTTGCTGGAAGCTTCAGAAGGAGGTAGAGGAGGGGTTACATCATGCAGCAGAACTCTCTGAAAATCCTGTTTAAATATCTCTCATCTTTCCACCCAGTTTCTGTCCTTGTTCTAAAGGCCTTTCTCTTTCCTGATATCCTGTTCCTCTGTGTCTCCAGCCATGCTCACATCCACCTTCTCCTTCACATTCTTCCTCCGATCCCCTCAGTTCACATCCTCACATTGGCCAGTCAGTGGTCAGCCCCCAGCTCTCTGGTGGCCCCCAGGAAGTCCTGCATTCTGCGTGCCACTCTGAACATGTGTCTTAGTACATCCCTGAGAGGGAGGAGAAGCCAATGCACGGGGGATGTTAAAATTTAAATTAAAAAAAAAAATTAACATTCATTCATTTTTGAGAGACAGAGCACAGGGGAGGGAGGGGCAGGGAGAGAGGTAGACACAGAATCCAAAGCAGACTCCGGGCCCTGAGCTGTCAGCACAGAGCCCAATGCAGGGCTCAAACCCACACACCACGACATCATGACCTGAGCCAAAGTCGAGGCTTAAGCAACTGAGCCACCCAGGCGCCTATGGGATGTTAAAATTAAAAAAGAGAGAGAAGTTAAGAAGCTTGACCAAAAGCCTGATTGTCAAGCTGGTGCAACCACTCTGGAAAGCAGTATGGAATTTCCTCAAAAAGATGTTTATAGTGGCATTATCTAAATTTTTTTTTTCAACGTTTTTTATTTATTTTTGGGACAGAGCGAGACAGAGCATGAACGGGGGAGGGGCAGAGAGAGAGGGAGACACAGAATCGGAAACAGGCTCCAGGCTCTGAGCCATCAGCCCAGAGCCCGACGCGGGGCTCGAACTCACGGACCGCGAGATCGTGACCTGGCTGAAGTCGGACGCTTAACCGACTGCGCCACCCAGGCGCCCCTATAGTAGCATTATCAACAATAGCCAAACTATGGAAAGAACCCAAATGTCCACTGAGTGATGAATTGATAAAGAATTTGTGGTATATATATGCAATGGAATATTACTCAGCCATGAGAAGGAATAAAATATTGCCCTTTACAACTATGTGGATGAGAGCTAGAGTGTATTATGCTAAGCAAAGTAAGTCAGAGAAAGACAAATATCATACGATTTCACTCATATGTGGAATTTAAGAAACAAAACAGATGAACATAGGGGAAAGGACCAAAGAAAGAGGGAAGCAAACCATAAGAGGCTCTTAATGGTAGAGAACAAACTGAGGGTTGATGGAGGGAGGCGGGTGGGGGATGGGCTAACTAGGTGATGGGTATTAAGGAGGGCACTTGTCCTGTTGAGCACCAGGTGTTATATGTAAGGGATGAATCACTAAATTCTACTTCTGAAAACATTACTACACTCTATGTTAACTAACTAGAATTTAAATAAAAACTTGCAAAGAAAAAAAAAAGCCTGATTGTCTCAGGACTCTGGGCAAACTCCGGCCCCAACCCTGCTGCCAGGTCTACTGAGGGGCCTGGGTCTGAGAGCTGGAGCAGATGAGCCCAATAAACACATTGCTAAATGCCCCAGGCCCTGTGCCACTGGGCTCAAAGGGGAGCGTGCCCAATGCTTACCCATAGGCGGCAAACAACCTGCCAGGCTCCCAGCCCAGAGCAGAAGAAGCAAAAACCTCCAAGAGCCAGCCAGACCCCAGCTAATTATTATTTATTTTCACACAAATTATTCACATTGGGTTTATTATTCATATAGGGCGTGTCAAGCAGTGAGCCAAGCACCTGACACGCATCATCTCATTCAGTGCTCACCACCCCTGAAAGGTGGCTCTTATTAGTATAATGATTCCTATTTTATAGAGAAGGAAACTGAGGCTCAGTGAGCCTAAGTGTGTGCCCCAAATCAGACAGCTGTTAAGTGGATGAACCAAGATGCAAATCCAGCCTGACTCAGAGCCTCCACCGTAACCACCCGGTTCCCTAGCCTCAGAATGCCAGTGGATGCCCTTCTCTGTCTCAGCATTCATCCCATGGAAAGTGTGCTCACCTCTTTTCTGTTTCCAGTATCGGCACCCTGCCTCTCCTCCTCCCTCCAGGGCACCTTCTTCTCTTACCCTTCCCCCACTCCTCCCCTCCAGCATGGGCCAGCGGGTCCCTCAAAGGGATCAGATGTGGGAAGAGAGAAATTTGCAGGGAGAAAATCGATCACAGATATCACAGGGCAAGGTTCCAGTCTCAGCTCCATCACCCACAAGCTAAAATTCCCTCAACATCCCAGGGCCTCGGCTTTCTCACCTATAAAATGGGGACGCTGATACTTCCTAAATCACAGGACTGATGTGAAGATTAATCGAGGTGCTAGCAAGGCAGAGGCCCAGAGTCAGTTCTTCACAAATATGAGTTCCTTTCTCCTTTCCCTTCTCTGTTCCCTCAGGAAAGCCTCTTTATTGAATCCTACCACTAACCCTGATGAGAGAGGTTTTTGGTGGTATCAGGGCACAGATTCCTTCTCCAGGCTGGCTTCTCACAGCTCCTGCATATGGAAACTGAGAGGGACCCTGAAGTCTGGGGTAAGAGCCTAGGCAAGAGGTCACAGGGTGGCCAAATTCAGCTCACGAGACGAGTGGTTTGGCTTCACAGTTTAGCTCTCACGGTGCGTGGTTGTTTGTTTGCTTCATTTAAAGTTATTTGTCGATATTTCGAACTCAGGAAAATTCACCTAAAATCCAGAGTTGGGGATTCCCTTTGAAAACGTAGATGCAGCAACACCAGGCCCACAGGTTTTTACACAACATCTGGAAGCTGGGCTTTGGGTAGGTGGGGGAGGTGTACCCTTCACTCAGCTGAAGGCCCACGACTCCCTGTTTCACACCTCCCTCTCCTCACCTGGCCCAAGGCCCCTCCTGTGGGTTGTAACCTGCCCGTGTCTTCGTTTCAGAACCTGACAGAAAATGACATCCAGAAGTTCCCTAAGCTCCGGGTGCCGTAAGTACTCCCCCCGATTCCTTGAGTGTTTTGGGGAACCGAGGCTGGAATGGGACATAGCCCAGGGATAGCTGAGTCAGTTAATCTGTCACGGTTGGTTTGAACTAGGAAAGTGAACAGGAAGGCTATAGAGGCAAGTGCGGGGCACGGGAGGGAGAAGTGATACGTGATAAGTTGAAAGAAAAAAGAAAGTAACAGATCCAGCCCAGTTGGTGTGTTGGCAGCTCTTGCCAAAGCCAAGCCTGACTGTGAGCCACGTCTTCATTTCCTCTCTCCCTGTGGGGTGGCTTGGGCACCGGCGTCACGAGATCCGTTCCACGAGGGCGTCATCATCAGATCAGTGATTGCTTAAGTTTTCTGGACCACAGTCTCCAGCTCTTGGCCATGAGAGAGTTGGACCCGATGAAGAGCGGCAATGGACATCATTCTGTCTGTCGCTACCTGTTGCTTGGGAACGGCTGCCGGGGCCACTGTACTGAGAAGAATCCTGAGGAAGGGAGAGCGTGACGCGTTACTGAGGTCTGGGGTGGGTGCAGACGGGAGAAGATGCATCACGCGCTTTGCGTCGTGTGTTTTCATCCCTCTAGCAAGGGTCTTCCGGACTCAAAAGCTTACCCGAGCCAGGCAGGTGATATAAATGTGTAAAATGGGCCGTCTTGAGCCATACAAAGTCCTATCAATTTCTCCTTCATTTTACCACCTTTGAATAGAATATGGGTATGAAGAAATATTTCTCCACTATCACAAACATAATAGCACAATTATGGTGTCAAAAGAGGTCATCAGCACTAAGTCGTGTTGTCGGTGAAGAATTAGGGAGTGGTGGAGATTGTGGAAAATCGGAATATTTTCCCTCCCGAGAGAGCTGCAGCCACTCCGTGCCAGTCCGTATGGACCTGATGATGTCCCATCTTTGAACTTATCAAAAGGCACTAGAAATCTCCGTTTTATGTAATATATTCTTAGTATACATAATAAACATATGTAATAAAATATATTTATGCAATATATTTATACAATATATATAGTATATATTTATACAATATATATAGTATATATTTATACAATATGTATTTTGTATATATTTATACAATATGTATTTTATGCAATATATATATATATACCTGGTCCTTGAGAGCAGTCAGGTTTGCATCTCCTGGTCCCCATGCAACACTAATACTTCACTCATTTAATGAACTGCTACTAGACGCCAATTTAACGTCAGACCCTTGTTAATTACTCAGGCTATAGATACATAAGGGACAGAATCCCCACTGCAGGACACTCACATTCTAGTGGGAGGGTCAGATATACAAAGCAATCATACCATGATTGATTAACGGTGCTGGGGCACATGCATGGGCACGTTCACTGGGAGTAGGAGGGCAGGAGTCGTTTTCCCCTTGGCATTCGGGGCAGACTTTGGGAAGGCAGGAAAGCTAAGTTGGGTCTTGACATATACCGGGAATGGTCAGATAAAGAATGGGTTGAAGGACGTTCTAGGAATGGGGACTATATTGCAAAGGCACAGGCACCAGGGAGTTTAATGAATCTACAAGTGGGCCAGAGCAACTGGGGCATGCACATGGGGCACACAAAACAAAGAGGCTGCAGTGACTAGTCACAGTTTAGAAGGGTCCCGTGAGCTATCCTAAGGAGCCTAGGAGGGGTGTGGAGGCGAGTGCAACAGGGAACACGCGAAGGTAAAGCTGGTGTCTTGGCTTTCTCTAGCCAGTGTGAAAGATGGAGGGCCCAGCCTGTGGCATGACAGCCAGCTAGGGGGTGATGGACATGACCCTGCTAACGAGATAGGAGCCTCAGCGAGGGCTGTGGCCCCTGAAGACGCAGGGATCAGGCCAGAGGGGATTTAATCAGAGCGGTGGAAGGAAAGAGATAAGGAAGGCCCTTTCAGCTTGGAAGATCCTTTTTTATCTTAAGGCTGAGCTCAGTGGATGTCTGGAGCTATGCCTGAGTGCCTGGAGAAGGAGGCGGGGTGAGAAGTGGTTTTCGGTTAGTGATTGTAAACACTCACACGCTGTGGGTGTGGTAGGGCTGGGGTATTTCTTTAGCTATTTGAAAACTGGAACAAAATCCCTCTCCAACGTGTGCATGTGTGCCCCAGACAAGCTATGGACCTGCCCATAGAACACGAAGGTGAATGGGGAGTAGTGAGGGAGGCATCTAGGGAAGGTCCCTGCTGCCCTGATGTGGTGATTCTAAGCGTGACTGTCCCTCTTGGCAGACGTGTATAAGAAGCACCAATCCCAGTTCTACTTCTAATGAGCTCTGTCCTGGGAACAGTCCCTAGTCTACTCTCACTTTCCCAGTCTCTAAAATAAAGGAATGTGACCGTGCGACTCACTCTTTTAAAGGTTATAATTTTAGGTATGAACAGGCAGACAGAAGAGCTTAGTGAGTAAAAGTACAGGCTCTGAGGTCTGACTACTTGAGACCCAATTCTTCCATTCACCAGCTGTGAGTCTGTGGACAAGTTATCTGAGTTCCCTGAGCCTCAGCTTCCTCATCTGTAAAATGGGGATAGTAATAAAGCCTACCTCAAAGAGTTAGTGGGAAGGTTAGAGGAAATAATAATATGCCCTGAAGAAATGTTAGCTATTCCTGTTATTTTATGGAAAATCCCAATGAGTACCATTCTGTTTTTACTAATCATTCTATCCTACGAAAGGGGGAGGATTAGAGACTAGAAAGGCATGGACTTTGGAGCAAGGGAGAGCCACGTTCCAAAGTGGGCTCTGCCTCCCACCAGCCATAGGACCTGGGGGAAATCCCATCAACCCTCTGTGCCTGTCTCATCTGTAGAAGGGAAATGAACTAACTCTCAGGCACTGCTGGGTTATAAAGGAGGCAGCCCATGTAAGCTGCCTGGTGGTGCCCTGGATGCATATAGATATTCAATGCTGATTTGTTTCATTCCCTTGTACATAGGTTCATTTGCCATAATCATTACCCTGAAGGGCTATGGGAAAGAAATTGTGTTTATGTACAGCAGACCAAAACAAGATTATGCTCCTCTGAATATCTTGATTTTCTTCTCCCATGCTTAAAAAAAAAGAAAAAAGAAAACTCTATTAAATAGATTTGTAAGAAGGCAGATTCTGGTGAGGAAGGCTTTGTCTGCAAATACAGTACCAGCTACTCTCTTGGACAGTTTCTCCCAGAGACACCCTGGATGCTGTAATGGAAGAGAGTTTTTAAATAAAACAACAAAGCTTCCCTTATAGGGATGGGCTTAAGACCCATGGCATAGCTGAGCATTATCTGGTTAAATCAATAGAAGACAGGTTAAAATCTGATGATGCCTGTCTGGAGTTTATTTTTAAAATCTTATGAATTTTATATTTAAATCCATAGTATAAACTAAAAGATAAGGAGAAGGGAGTGAGGGGGGTCACGGTGTATGCAACAGATAGGTGTTGGATGAGTCTCTTTATATCATGAGTTCCCACTGTACCCATTACCGATAGTGGAATTAGGCTGGGAAAAAGCTGAGATCCCATCAGAGGGGTGATGCGGTAATACCTGTTTATTCGTCCACCCTCCTGATGAAGCTGTCCTCATAGCAGAGACAGCATACCTAAGATACAGCGGACAAGGAAAGAGGACGGAGGCAGGCCGGAGGGAGGGACCCAGCGGTAAATAGGCCTTCTTGTGCTCCTTAAAGAATGTGACCAAGCCTCAGCAGAATTGCCAGGATAACAGGCTGTCTGCCCTTCTCCTTTCCTCTCACATTCATTGGCTCCTCCCTGACCAGGTAGCCAGTCCTCCCCACATGAGAAGGGCCTCCTCTCAACTGACGTCACTCCTTCTCCCCGAAAGCAAGTACAGAAACTTGACTTCCTAGATCAGCCCCACAGTAAAACTGCTCACGTGGCCCTTGACAAGTGCCTCTCTCAGCGCCTCACTTTCTTGGGTGGTAAAAATGGGAATAATTTAATTTGCCTACCACAAAATAATTGTGAAGCCCAAGTAAAATACTACATGTAAAATTATCGGGGGGTCCAAGGCTAAGAAGCGGGGAGACCACGCCAGGCCCTCCAACTTTTGCTTCCCACCCACACGTGATTCTCTCCTGAGGTCCGAGATGGTGGCAAAAGGCACCTTCCTGAGTCCCAGGACCCACACCAGGCTTTTCAAGTTACGAGGACAGACCTTCCAGAGGTTTGGCTCTTGGTTCAAGGAGGAAGACCCTTAGAAGTGGGACATCCTTTAAAGAAGGATGAAAAGCAGGGGTGCCTGGGTGGCTCAGTTGGTTAAGCACCAGCTTCAGCTCAGGTCATGATCTCGCGGTCCATGAGTTCAAGCCCCACGTCGGGCTCTGCGCTGACAGCTCAGAGCCTGGAGCCTGCTTTGGATTCTGTGTCTCCCTCTCTCTCTGCCCCTCCCCCACTCACACTCTGTCTCTCAAAAAATAAATAAACATTAAAAAAAAGTTTAAAAAGAAGGATGAACAACAGAGCAAGAGCCAGAGGGAGAGTGTGAATGTGCGCTGGGTGCCCTGGGGGAGGGGCTGACACGGGGACAGAGGACAGGCAGGCAGTGACATAGGCGGAGAGCTGGAGATGAGGCCGTAGGAGAGGACAGAGGTGAGCAAAAAGGCTTCTCCTGTTCTGGGCCTGGGAATGTGTTCTGCTGGGAGGCACCAGTGTGCCCTCTGGAATCAGAGTCGAGGGAGCAAGGCTTCCATTGTGGGAGGGCCTGGAAGAGAGAGAGAAAGCTCTCTCAAGTTCTTCCTGGGGGAGCTGAGGCAAACAAATGCATTTGTATTATAAGCCTGTGAACGCCACAGGAGCACCTGCCACAATATAGGACACACAGAGGGACTGTTCCTGGACGGACGTCTCCTCTTCCTGTGTTCTATGGGATCTGGTACTTTCTATCCTACTCCGCTTCCTCCCTCCCTGCCCTTTCTGCCTGCCTTTCTTTTTATACTGTCCTTCTTACTTCTCTGTGACCAGCAAAGTTGATTTCAAAACCCGGAGTGGGCCTCCACTTACCCTTGATAAAGCACAAGGGACCATTGAAAGGGAGCCCATCTCCTCCCTCACCTCCTCCTCCTCCCCCACCTCCTCCTCCTCCCCCACCTCCTCCTCCTCCCCCACCTCCTCCTCCACATTCTCCACCTTCTCCTCCTCTTCCGTCTCTTCCTCTATCTCCTCCTTATCTAGCTTCTCCTCCACCTTCTCCTCCTCCACATCCTCCTCTCTCATCTCTTCTCCCATTGCCTCCTCCTCCTCATTCACCTCCCCCTTCCCCGTCTTCCCCTCCCCCACCTCCCCCTTCCCCATCTTCCCGTCACCCATCTCCTCCTCCCCTGTCTCCTCTCCCTCTATCTCCTCCTCCTCCTCCCCCATCTCCTCCTCCTCCAGCTCCTCTCCCTCCTCCCCCTTCCTCTCTCCCTCCATCTCCTCCTCCTCTATCTCCTCCTCCATGTCCTCCTCTTCCTTCTCCTCCTCCAGCTCCTCCTTTCCCTCCTTCTTTCTTCCTTCTCATCCTTCTCCTCCTCCTCCTTAAAATTAAAAACGAAGTTCCAAGAATACAAAGAATAACAAGATTGATTTCATGACCTTTTGAGACTGTAGGAGTCACCCAGGAAACTCATTGGTATCGCTGCTCCCAGGCCTCCCCCATGTAGGCTCTGATAGTCTAAGTCTACAGTGAGCTGGTAATCTGTGTTTATAGCAGGTGCACCCATGTAATTCTGGCAGTCAAGCTGGTCGGGATTCCCTAACCAGGGCTATCCCTCTTATTTTGCTGCTGAGGAACTGGAGCCTAGGGAGGACAAATGCCTTGCCGTGGTCATCTAGTAGGCACTGCTTATGGGGCAGGACGTTGCAGTCAGACTCAGGACAAAGACCCACACTCTGTCTTCTAACAGCACCAGGAAAGGCCTGTGGCTGAGAAGTCAAAGACTGGCCCCCATCACGCAGCAAGCTAGGGCTGCAACTGTGCTGGAAACACCTTGCTACAAGGCTTGACTTCCTGTCAGACGGTTCAGCCCCAATTTAGCAGCCAGTTTATCCCTAAAACAAGGCAAAGCAGAGAGAAACATGTCTACCCGCCACCCAGCCCTGCTGCTGAGTGAGGCCTGGCATTTGTGGGGAGGAGGAGGAATGAGTCACCTCCGGCCACTCACTGTCACGTGGTTCTCCGAGGGTGTGAGAGTGGGGAACAACTTTGAAGGTTCACACACAGCTTCCACGCACCTGCCCTGTCCGTCAGCACTACCACCTGCCCACCCACCCCTCAGTAGTGGTCCCGGCTGGCTTGGAAGGTGCCCTTTGATGCCTGTCAAAATAGGAGGACCCCGGGAGCCCATGTTTTGCTGCAAGCCGGCCGGGCGGGCCCTGCTCTGCTCTCTGTCACCTCTTCGCAGTTCTTCTGTCAGGGCCTGCGGTTTGACATTTCCTTCCTTAGCCAGTTAGAGCCCCAGAAGCCTCTAGCCTGGCTGTTAAAGATACTGGTAAGAAGAGACACCGCAGAGAGCAGGTCTTTTCAGGACCAAAGCAGCTGTGTGGGCTGGTCAGAGACTACCAAGCGATGCTGGACGGGCACTTTGAGGGGCGGCCTAGTCCCCCCTTCTTCAGGTCATTGCTGAAATGTCACCTCTGTGGGGAGGCCTGCTCATTTTCAATTGCAACTCCACCCTACCCGTGTATTCCTGCCCCCTCACCCAGCCCCCACCTCCCTTGCATGTATCTACACACAATACTTAGAATTTCACTTCCTTAAATGTTCATTGTTTATCCGTCCCTCTCCACTAGCACGTAAGCTCCGTGAGATCATGGGCCTTTGCTTTATTCAGTGAGGCTTCTTGAGCTCTCAGCAGAGGTGCTGGCACTCTGAAGGCCCTCAACGCGTATTGTTGAATGAAGGCGTGCCTGCGTGGGAGTGGCTGCTGTGGCCACCACTGCCGGACCCGGCCAGGAGGCAGGGTACCAGCAAGCCTCCCCCTGTGGCTCTGTGGGAGCTGTCCGTCCCACCTGTCCGACGAGGGTGGAGAGGGACTCCCATCAGCTTCTCAAAATAATCGGGTAGAGGAAACAAAAGAAGAGTGTCACAAGTGCTCCGGTGGCGTGGCGTAATCAGGAGGCCACTGTGAAGTCCCCGCCCCTGCTTTAAAGCATCTCCCCAGTCCGGGCAGTGTGAAATCCCAACAGTGACATTACAGTGGAGGACAGAACATTGCCTTCTCTCCTTCTCCATCCTCTTAAGTCCCCAGTGTGTTTATAAAATTTATCCTGTCATTCTAATGAGGGAGAAGGGCTGAGAGCAGCAGTGTCCTGGGACCACAGAGAAGTGGGGGTTGGGGAGACTGGGGGCATGATGAGGGAAGCAGGTGGTAGTGGATGCTAAGGACCACCTTTGCCAACTTAGCTATTTTGTTTTAGGCCAAACTAGTTACCTTGAGATGGTCACTTAACAGAAGGAATGTAGATACTGGCTCATTCTCGGATGGGCCACAGGCTCAATCGTGTCGGCTCCTGGGAAGCTTGTAGCATAATGAAAATTAACACAAGGTTGTGGGATGTTAAAAATATGCTGCCCTGGTAATTAGGGAGCCTGGCTTCTGGGGCAGATGTGTTTTCTGGGAGGGGGTGGCTTTATCACTAACCCACTCCTTTGGCCAATCCCTTCCTTTGTCTGAGCCTCTGTGGCCTCATCTATAAATGTATTTATTTATTTTTGAGAGAGAGAGAGAGAGACAGAGCATGAGCAGGGGAGGGGCAGAGAGAGAAGGAGATATAGAATCTGAAGCAGGCTCCAGGCTCTGGGCTGTCAGCACAGAGCCCGACGCGGGGCTCAAACTCACAGGCCCACGAGATCATGACTTGAGCCAAAGTCAGACGCTCAACTGACTGAGCCACCCAGGTGCCCCTGTGGCCTCATCTAAAAAATGACATGAATTAGATCATCTCTGAGGCTCCTCCCAGTTGTCCCCAAATCTCTCAGAAATACTGAGCCTGTTTACTAATGAGGGCTTTCTTGGTCTCAGTGGTGGGTGCAAAGGGAGGCTGGAGTCTCCTGTACTGGAGATTTGAGAGACCCCCACGGACTGGACAGTTACTGCTAGGGTGTGCTGGAGGTGCAGTCCTGTTCATGAAAGCCCTCTCTGTTCTGGAGTTTGAGGATTTGCTAGCTCCCAACCCCCAAGGACTAAGAGTATCTCCAAGGTTCCTGGCCGAGGTTGGTCTCGGGACATGGATGAATCAAGGAGTCTCCCACTTTGCAAGATGTGCCCTGACTGGAAATGCTTCTCCAAATTTTATGAAAATCCATGTCACTGAGGAGTCAGAGTGGGGAGAATAAAAGGAGATACAGGCCAAAGAACAGCTCACCAGGGCTCCCGTCAAGCTCTGTGACAAGCAGCTGGTTTCTCCAGGTATCAGATGGTTCGAGGGTTCCTGGAGGCCTGCCATCACCACAAGGACATTAAGCCAAGTGTCAGGGGACCTCAGCCCCAGGAGCAGTAAGACAAGAAAGTACACGGTAGTCATGTCCAGGTGGCAAGGCTACAGGATTTCAGAGAAGGGGAGCCAGGTGAGAGCTGACTAGTCTTCACAGAGGGTCTTTGAGCCTCACTGAGGAGGTGAGCCAGCACAGAGGGCCTCGGGCACAGGAGCAGTGACTGCAAGGGGATGAAGTTGGCAAGTTCTGGGAGGAAGTGAGGAGCAGAGGCCCCTGCAGAGGGGACTGGCTGTAGGCCAGAGGAGGCTGGTCATGCTTGGCCAGGATGTCCGAGATTACGCAGATAAGGGAACTCCAAGACTCATGGGAAGGTTTGGCTGGAGGGACAGAGGATGATTTAGTGACCTTATCTGTCATTCATCTCCTAGGATTCTCAGTAAGTTAAGTCAAGAAATCAACAAGAATGAAGAAAGAAGGAGCATTTTCACACGCAAGTGAGTGGGGAAGCCAAGGGCTCAGTGTCACTGTGACGAAACCCAAAGAATTTCCAAACCCAAGCTGAACCTTAAATGGAAGGCACAGGACTGTTTTTGCCTGAATTTTTGATACGTGACACTCCTTCAGTCCCAGGGGCTTGAAGCTGGTGCCTAGGAAGGGATGGAGAGTTTCCCTACTCTGACTTACATCCTGCCCCTGGTCTGGGACTTCAGGGAAACTTCCCCTGGAAAGTCAGACAGTCACAAGCCTCCAGTTACACCACCAATGTGACTTTGATCATTTCCAGAATTTTCGGGCAGCCTGGCCCGGGTAGCTAAGCAACAAGGACACCAGTCTTGGGTGGGGAGACATACCCCCTGCTGGGAGCTGCTCTTGTAGGGCTGGACTGAGGGAAGAGGGAAATGCCCCTACATCAGCAGCACCATTAACGCAATGCCATTTGCCTTTGCAGACCCCAAGTCCAGCGGTTTCCTGAAGAGACAGGTAAAGGTGTCAGGGCTAAGAGTGATGTGTTGGGAGGTGACAGATACTTCCCTTCTGTCTGCTGGTCTTACTCATTTGCCTGCCAGGCAGTTCTCACTCAGAGAGAGGTTTGGGTCCAAATGGAGAGCAGGAGAGATCTTACTATGCCAGGGACCTGGGTTTTGGCCCCTGCTGAGCTGGGACCCTCTGCAGATCTAAAATGAAGAACTCTGTGGCGAGGCATAGGAGGACCCAGGTTCTGACTGAGCACCTGAGCGAAGCCAGTGCCCCTGCTTCTGGGTCTTTAAAGCAGTTTTCAACTGTTAAATTGTACCGTGTTACAGGGCAGATCCTTGGGCCCCACCCAGCCCTGCTGAATCAGAGGTTTTAGGGATGGGTCCCCAGTGACTGTTACGTAGTGAAAGGTTGAGAACAACTTCTTCCCTCTGGTAGAATGAACTGCTCAGGTAGAAACTCTAGGGCTGATTCTAAACTAACCCCCAGGTACATCGAAGGTAGGATGGAAGCCTGGGATGGACAGGGGGATGAGAACACATCAGATGGGGTGCTGCTCTGACTTTTTTGCTAAAGGCTTCCTTTGGTACTGATGATGGTGTTATCTCCTTTCACAGAAAGCCATGAAGAAGACAACGGGGGCTGGTCATCCTTTGTGAGTACAGTGTGGGCTCGTCTCCCACCCTTATAGAAATTTCCAGAGCACCTTTGTAATAAGGAACTAACACAATGCCAAAACGAGCAAGGCCTCTAACAAGATGCCAGTATCCCCGCTGGTGGCGGCAGGGGGAGGGCACATAAGATATGTTCTATGAAGGTCAGATAGTAAATATTTCCAACTTTGCCATCCACACGACCTCCAGCGCATCCACTCACCTCTGCTCTTGTAGCACAAAAAAAACCATAGATGATATCGGAACAGTTGTGCTTGGCTGGGTGCCAATAAACCTTTATTTGCAAAAACAGATGGTGGGCCGGACTTGGCCCATGGACTGCAATTCACAGATCATACCGTTATTAACTATTATCACCCCCACAGCAGGGCCTTCCCCCAACTCCCTCCCCTAGGCGGTCTACACTAAAGTAGCTGTAAAATAGCTTTTATTATAGGGGCACCTGGATGGCTCGGTTAAGTGTCTGACTCTTGATTTTGGCTTAGGTCCTGATCTCACGGTTTGTGGGTCCGAGCCCCACATTGAGCTCTGTGTATCAGTGCAGAGCCTGAGTGGGATCCTCTGTCTCCCTCTCTCTGCCCCTCCCCTGCTCACTCTCTCTCTCTTTCTCTGTCTCTCTCTCCCTTAGAATAAATAAACATTAAGACATTTTTAAAAAATAGCTTTTCTTATAGACTTAAGTCCCCACTGGTGAAACAGAAGGAAAGAGATATCAGAATCAATTATTAGCCTGAAAAAGGCCTCAGGGAAGGTCCAAACCAATTGGGTTTTATGTTTGAGGGGTCACGGTGACCCCTTGGAGAGTCTGAGGAACTCTGGATGTCCTCTCCCCAGAACACTGCATCCACTGTCACCGCATGAAGCTGGGCTCTGGCTAAGAATGCTATTATGGCCCATAGCCCACTGTGTTCATTCTACAGAGGGAGCGGCTGGGCCCAGTGGAGAACAGGACTTATGTAGAGCCACACAGCTAATTACAGGCAGGCCTGGGACTCAGGTGGCCTGACCCTCAGTCTAGTGGTCTTTCTGGTAAGCAGCTGCCTCAGTGCCTTCAGGAAGCAGATAAAACATTCCTTGTCCTGTTGGGAGTCTGGCAAAAGGAAGCACAGAATTTGACAAATGCTAGCTAAGTCTGTGCTTTCTACAAGAAGACAAAGGAATTGGACAGATTTATTTTGTACAAAAGGGAAAATAGACCAGAGATTTACCTAAACCGTTTACAGTTTTGCACAGAAGCTGCATCTTGGCCACTGCTTGCCATTTGGTCCCTTGTGGGTGGGAGCCCAGCCTGCGGCTAGTGTCCTTCACCCTCTCCGTGAACAGAGGCTTTCCATGAGTGCTGCCTCAACACTCATGCATTCCAATACATACTCAGGCCTGCACAGGGCATGGGGCGGGTGGGGTAGAGATAAAGAACCCACTTCTGTGAGCACTTCACAGCATAGATCACACATACACACGGCAGAATATGATTAGGATATGCACATTTAGGAGACAAATCATGGGGGAAACCCACTGTTCTCAAAGTGAGAGGAAAAGTCTGCTGTTGAGAAAGACCTCCAGGGTAAAGGCTGGTCCAAAGCAGGAGCAATGAGGCTGAGGTGTGCAGGCTGAGACAATCTAGGGATTCCTCTGTCAGTCAAGGGCAGTCGGTAGGGCCCAGATAGAGGTGGAGGCCACTGTTCCCAAGTTCCCTGACTCAGGGGTTCCATCGCCTGCTCTCAAGTTACAGGAACACAAAAGATGGCATGAAGACTTTCTCAGAGTTCAGGAAGATACTCAACCTCACTTTTCCTTCCCATATTTTAAAAAAATATTCCTCGATCAAACATGAACACAGCAGTCTTTCAATAGAACAATGGAGACAGTCTTTCTTAAGTCACTTAGCAAAGCTGTGAGGATTTCTAGGATATTGGTACACACCTTTCCTCATCAACATGCAACTTCCTGCTGCTTCTTTCCATGCTGCCCTTGACTTTAGAGAACTGCCCTGGGCTCGTTTATTACCCACCTGACTTTGGCATGAGAGTGATAAGGCATGTGTCGCTCGGCGGCTGATGGTGCCACCTCTGCTTGGGAAACCATTACGGTGACTGTCCGCTTTCATGAGCTACCTCAAAGGCAACCACTCAGTCCCCAGGGCTCACTCTCCCTGAGGCCCACAAAGAAGCACACATAAAATACAACAGAAAGTTTAAAATTTAGAAAGAGAGTCTCTTCCAAAAAAGCAGCTTTAAACTCAGTGTCAGATGTCATGAATAATAGGCTGGTGTTTCCATACGTTCAGCTCTCAGCAAAGAGAATAGCACAGCCCTGACTCTCCCCTTTCAGACACAATTTAATCTGCCTTCTAATTAACAGGCTTTGGTTATCTGGTTTCCCCATTAGCATGGCCTTCAACACTGCACTAGATTATAATGAGAAGAAATGTTTGGAGCACAGGCACACTAAGACAGAACTGACAATTAACCAGCGGCATCACAAATGCTCCAGGCGTTTAGACTTCCTCTTGGTGATGCCTGGAATAAAAAACATGTTTACTCCACACAGAGCCAGCTTCTCTCACCCCTCTCTTCCAGTGTCCTCCTCATTTCTTTTGCTTCTGTCTCTTGTGCAAAAAGGTGCAGAGGAAAATACACTCGCCTCGTGGTCTAAGGGCCTTGACAGTGACCCCAAATCCACGATTTGCTAGCCCTATGATTTGTACGTCCAACCTCAGTGTCCTTACCTGTAAAATGGGAGTGACCGTCCTAGTACTGGCAGAGAGAGAGTCCATGCAGGCACATGGGTGTCACGGAGCCTGTACAAACTGGGCCGTCCCTGTCACTGTGTTGGTAGGAAGAAGATGACTATGAAAGCCCCAATGACGATCAGGAGGGGGAGGACGAGGGTGACTACGAGTCCCCCAACGAGGAGGAGGAAGGGGTGCCCGTGGAAGATGATGCGGATTATGAGCCACCGCCCTCCAATGATGAGGAGGCTCTGCAGAACTCCATCCTGCCTGCCAAGCCTTTCTCCAACTCCAACTCCATGTACATCGGTAAGGCCCTGGCAGCCCGCCCCGCCCATGCAGCTCAAAAGTGCCCGCAACGCCAGCTCGGCTCCTTACTGGCTGTGTGGCTTCGGGCAAGTGACTCCACCTCTCTGGGCCTCAATTTCCTCATCTGTGAAATAGGATAATAACCATACACAGACCCCAGAGCTTTGCTGTCAGGATTTTATTTTATTTTTTAATATGAAATCTATTGCCAAATTGGTTTCCATACAACACCCAGTGCTCATCCCAAAAGGTGCCCTCCTCAATGATTTTAAATATTACAGACAAATTGTTGCCTGTGGGGGCTGATACGGGCACTGAACTGCCACCAAAAGGTATTTGGCAGTAACAATTCATTTTGTGTACTACTTAGGTACTCAAGAACGCCTCCCCGTTGCCCATCTTTTGAGCAACTCCTAGATACACGGCACTTCCATCCACAAACCGCCACAGTAAATAGAACGATACTGAGGGGGCTGGATCCTGACTCAAAAATTTTTGAACAATATTTAAGATTTTTCTTGTCGGTCTGTTCCTATCAGCCTGTTTCTCCCTCATTCATTCATTTTTCCATTCAACAAAAATTACTGATCTCCTATTGCAAGCCAGGCATCATTCTAAATGCTGACATTTGAAATCGTCAGGAAAGAAGACTAGAGCTCTTACCTCGTGGGGCTTACACTCCAGGCGCAGTGGTGATAGAAAATAAGTCTGCGCCCTCTTACAGAGCCGAGGCTCAAAGAGTCAGCTAGAAAGTTGATGACCTGTATCACAAAAAGATTGGTACCTCTTATCCGTTATGCCATACAACACTTTCGCCATTTTCAAGCCCTCTCACAAACACTTTGTCATTTCATTTTGTGTTTTGGAGCACACTGTGTGATATGGGGAAAAATTATCAAGCCTGTTTCATATACAGGGAAACTGAGGCCCAGAGAAGAAATGGATAATTAAGTTGTTGAGTGCCTCGTATGTGCTGGTAATGGAGACACAGAGTGAAGAAGACAGTCCTCACCCAAAAGAACTCACCGTCCGGTGGGTGAGGTAACATCAAACAAATGGGGCACAAATGACTTAATTAAACCACGATATGATATATACTGATATATACGCAGGGAGGCAAGTGCGGGAGATAAGGCTGGGGCTCGTGCCTCGTCTGGGCTTGCTGCCCTTAGGGTATGGGATTTAAGCTGAAATTTAGCAGCTGAATGGGGTGGGGGTGGATAGGAGAAGTGAGGGTGGATATTTTCAACAGTAGGAACAGCCTTGCAGAGGCTCTGAGCTGGAAGGAGCCATGTCAGAGGAGTGAGAGCTGGCCAGCGAGTGTAGAGGCGTGAGGTTAGACCAGGCATGTCCTAGTTCGGAGCCCCACTCTCTGTGGAAGAGCAATACCTCTCCAAGGCTGGGACTGTGGTGTGGCAACGGAGGCCCTGGGGGGCACAAAGTGTAAGGAGGCCCTCAGTTACAGTCCTGGCCTGGCCTTTCCTCCGCCAAAAGGGAGAGACATAGCCAGCCTATCAACTGGGCCCTGGGATACTTCAGTGGGATCCGAATACTGTGAGCTTCTGTGCAGAGCAAGTCCAAGTAACCAGTCCAGAGTCTGAGATTAGGGGGCACCTGGCTGGCTCAGTCAGTGGTACCTGTGATTCTTGATCTCGGGTTATAAATTGGAGCCCCACGTTGACTGTAGAGATTAATTAAAAATAAAATCTTACCAAAAAAAAAAAAAAAAAAGAGTCTGTGATTCCGTAAAAGGAGTTGGTGACCGGCCCCTCCCTTAAGGGAAGAGATGAGCAAAAGGAGGAAGTGACAGGAGAGGTCAGCCCAGAGCATTTGTGAGGGGAAGGAGGGGACCCACAATCCCCATGAACCATGAGAGCCCACTTAACCCTGTCCTGGAGGCTGTGTGTGTGTGTACGTGTGTGTGTGAGTGACCCAGGCAGGCCGGCGTTGGCACTGGTGGGGGACTGCGGGATGGGGCACCCCTGGGGGTGTGTGTGTGTGTGTGTGTGAGTGACCCAGGCAGGCCGGCGTTGGCACTGGTGGGGGTCTGCGGGATGGGGCACCCCTGGGGTGTGTGTGTGTGTGTGTGTGTGTGTGTGAGTGACCCAGGCAGGCTGGTGTTGACAATGGTGGGGGTCTGCGGGATGGGGCGCCCCTGGGGTGTGTGTGTGTGTGTGTGTGTGTGAGTGACCCAGGCAGGCTGGTGTTGATACTGGTGGGGGTCTGCGGGATGGGGTGCCCCTGGGTGTGCGCGCGCGCGCGCGTGTGTGTGTGTGTGTGTGTGTGTGTGTGACTGACCCAGGCAGGCCGGTGTTGGCACTGGTGAGGGTCTGCGGGATGGGGCCTCCAGAGCCCACAGGTGCTCAGAGCCGGGCGCAGGGTCAGCTGCTCCGGGACAATCCACACTTACCTCAGTGTGGCATTTCCGCTCTCATCTCACTGCCCTACTGCCCTTGCCTTTCCGCAGACCGGCCCCCCTCCAGCAAAGTCCCGCAGCAGCCGCCAGTGCCCCCGCAGAGACCAATGGCTGTGCTCCCTCCTCCGCCTGCAGGCCGGAGCCACGCGGTAGGCCTCCTCGCTTTCTTCCCTGGTGCTGTGTCCACTCTGATCCCTCCTTTGCCAGAAAGAAGGGAAGAGTATACGTATCTTCACCCAGTGCTGACCAGTATGAGAGGGTTATATATAGGCGGGGAACATGCAAACCCCAGCACTCACAGAGATTTTCATTCTCGTCATAGTGCATATCATCAGCATTTTCTTTTTACCACAAACGATTTAAACTACTTGTATAATAAAAGTTCTCCTTCTACTATTCAGTGTGCTATTATTTCCTACCTTTGAAATAAACATAAACTGTGAAATAAACTCTGAAGGACCTAGGCTAAGTCTAGGGCCCCTACTGCTATTGCCTGGGTCCCTGGCTCCATCTCTCGCCTGCGAGACGTGCGCCACCTGCTGGCAGGTGGAAATTCCACCGGTTTACAATGCAGTGAACCCAGGAGTAAAGAGAGAGGCAGCAAACCCCCTTTCCTCTTTCTTCAAGCTTACAGTCCCAGGTCCTGTAGGTCCAATTAAGAGACAACCAGAGAATTTCAGGCTAATGTGTCAATATCTGGAAATGTGTTCTCTTCATAAGGGATCTGAGCACTTTAACAGCGGTGGCAAATGTCAAAGTGTCAGGGCTAGTAGGAGGAAGACAATGTATTTCCCCAAAAGCTCAAAAGGCAGACCACACCACCTTTGGGACTTTTCATCCAAGCATAGATGGCTTCTTCTTGCTCGTGCAGTTTTCTTGCAAAGGGGGCTCAGAGCTACATTGATCTACAAATGCATTTTGCTTTGAAATCTGAAGGCATCCACCTTCACTATTGGGATGAAGAATTCACTCATTCAGTCAAAAGATTAGCCGCTAGTCTCTGCCAGGCAGTGTTATAGCTGCTGGGAATAGAGCATGAACAAGGCAAATAAGGTCCCTGCTTTTAGAAAGGTTCAATTCTGGTAGGGGGAGGCAGATACTAAACAAGTAAACAGATGTATACGCAAGACAATTTGAGTAGTAACGTGTGGTTAGGGGAGACAGAAAACCCAATAACTTGATGATGGGTGGGGAGGTAACACTGAGCTGGACAGAATGAGTCAGTGGTAACAGGAGCTGGGGAAAGAGAATTCTAGGCAGAGGAAAACACAAATACCAAGATGAGAAAGAGGGCATGAACTTGAGATTTTGCAGGAAGATGTTTAGAGTGGGAGCCCAGTGTGCACCGGAGAGAGGAGTCTAAGAGGGTTGGAAGTGAGGGCACACTGCCAGTTGCTACTGTGTTCCCAGTATGATAGGGGCCACTCGAGAGCTTGGCAGGGGAGTGGCATGCTCAGTACCCCAGATGGAAGAGTGTGGGATGGAGAGCTCAGGTAACAGGCTACTATCCAGGTGAGAAACGGAGATAAAGAAAGTGAGCAGAGTGAGATTTGGGGGGATAAGACCACCAGGACTTGTGGATGTGTCGTCATGAGATACTGCCTAACATGTGGCTCTTTTTTAAACAGCCACTCCCCCCACCCCAGCCCAACCACGAAGAGCCTAGCAGAAGTAGAAACCATAAACCAGCAAAGCGTAAGTACGGGGGCCTTTCCTCTCTTGCCCACCAGAGTACCCGTTCCCTCACCCCCAGCCAACTGCCTTCTTCTTTTAATTGACTTCAGTCTTTTTCCCTTCCAGTCCCTGCTCCTTCCATAGACAGAAGCACGAAACCTCCCCTCGATCGTTCGTTAGCCCCATTTGACAGAGAGCCCTTCACACTAGGTTGGTATCACTCTATTCGATGTGTTGTAACAGAGGCCAATATGTATAGAGTGCTTACGGTGTGATTTACACATGTCTGCCCGCAATCATAAGGGTACTGTAAAGCGGGACTATTAGAATCGTCCTCATTTCACAGATGGGGCAACTGAGGCACAAAGAGATAACTTTCCCAAATCACTCACCCACCAAGTGATGGGGGTAGAGACCCAGGTGGAGATCAGACTGACTGCAGAGCTCCTGCTGTCAGCCCTGTGCTAGGCCTGCTTCTTCATGGGTGTGATGTGTACACATATCTCATTGTCCTCCTGACAGATGGTGCAGGGGGCTTCATAGCGCAGGGGGAGGAACTGGGCAGAGACAGGAGGTCCGGGAGAGCTGTTGTCAGCTGCCTTGGCTGCTACCTAGCAGCTTACTGACCACAGGGACCGTAGGTTTTCAGAGTTGTCCCCTTCTTTGTCAGGTGGCTGTTCTGTAAGGAGGAACTGCTTTATAAAACTCTAAGGTGCTATTCAAACATAAGGATTATTTATTGTTGTACACGTGCAATTGATCCAACTGTGGGTATCTGACAGTCCTTTTCCTCCAGAATTGACCTAGAGTGTTCTTGGATCACAGCTACCTCTAAATAAAGCTATTTTCAATTCAATTCTAAAACTTAGCTACCATTTATTGAGCACCTACTATGGGCCAAGTGTTTTACCTGCCAAAAATAATTTACCTACATTATCCTCACACCAACCCAACAAAGGAGGTGTATTATGACCCCCGCTTTGTAGATGATGGACGTTGAATAATTTTTCCAAATTTACATAACTAGGTTCAGGATTTGAATTTACGTCTTTCTGAGTTCAATGCAGGGTGCTCTTTTCTACCGCATCATGCTGTAGTTGGAGACCCTGGATTTCCCTTGATATGGGTAGGGGGTCCTGGGGAAGGAGCTACAAGCCTTGAGGGACAAGGAGCCCCAAATCCCAGCCCCATTCAACCTTCCTGACCTGCACTCTGAGCAAGGCATTTAGGCTTTTGTAACCTAAGGTTCCTCTCTGTCCGCAAATGAATTTCAGTTCTTGGATATGAGGCTCCTGCTTGCTGCTTTTCCCTGAACTGCACCACAGCTCTGATGACTCATGCGAAACTGTGTGGGTTACTTGAGTTTACAGCGGTCTGCTGCACAGGGCTATTCAAATTATGTGAAAAGGAAGAGAGATTCAACTTCAGTCTCTAGGTGTGCTTACGACCATAAGTCAAAGCGTCAGGAGAGTGGAATACTGACATCAAATCCTTCAGAGTCACCTCCTGAACAAAGGTTATCTTTTAAAAAGATTCTTTTTTTTTAATTAAAAAAAAAATCTTTATTTATTGGGGCACCTGGGTGGCTCAGTCGGTTAAGCATCCGACTTCGGCTCAGGTCATGATCTCATAGTCTGTGAATTTGAGCCCTGCGTTGGGCTCTGTGCTGACAGCTCAGAGCCTGGAGCCTGTTTCGGATTCTGTGTCTCCCCCTCTCTCTGCCCTTCCCCCATTTATGCTCTGTCTCTCTCTGTCTCAAAAATAAATAAACGTTAAAAAAATTTTTTTTAAATCTTTATTTTTGAGAGAGACAGAGAGAGAGACAGAGGGCAAGCAGGGGAGGAACAGAGAGGGAGAGGGAGACACAGAATCTAAAGCATGCTCCAGGATCTGAACTGTCACCACAGAGCCCGATGCAGGGCTCAAATTCTCGAACCAAGAGGTCATGACCTGAGCCGAAGTCGGATGCTTAACAGACTAAGCTACCCAGGTGCCCCTTAAAAAGGTTCTTTAAAAAAAATTTAAATACACCCTTTCTTGACCATACCTACTCTTGAATTATTTCCTTGTTCATGATGTTTTGAGAGAACTAACCTCTTACAGTGCTCTGAGTCTTAACAGAGAGAGAGACTCTTAACAGAGACAGTGCCCAGAGAATCTGTACAAATCAGAAGATATTTTTTTTAAAAAAAGAAAATCTACTTAAGCCTAAAAATATAAATACAGGTTTTCTGGGTAACCCTGTAAAGTTGAGTTTTCATCCTAAGGCAAAGTTTCATGAATAATACACATTTCTTATACCACCAAAACAGCCTACCCCTGGGCAGTGAGTTCCTCATAGTAGGACAAGATTCTTAAGACTTCTTCATGGCTTGGATCTATAATCTTGATTTTACAGATGAGGACATTGAGACTCAAAGACCTTAAGTAACTTGTTCAAGGCATACAGAATTTGCTGGTAGACCTGGTTGAATACAGTTAAATGGAACTTTTATTGCACTGAAGACATAGGACATAATCTACTTGAAGGGATTTCAGACAGAAAAAAAATAAATTGCTTTGAATAACTTTGCAATGCAGAGTTCTCAGATTCACCTAGAATTTCTTCAGCCTGCATGCCATCTTTTCCAAGAGAAAAGTAAAAGGAAGAAAGAAACAAAACCCAACAAAATTAAAACAAAATGATTTGCACTCTACCAGGAGACTCTCCTGAAATGCTCTTCTCCAAACTAAACGTTTTTCCAGAAAGTAAGTGTAATACTTTATATAATGTCAAATGTACCACAGGATTGGAGGAAAATTAACCCCTCCGTGGCAAATAGGTTTATTTCAGATACAGAAATAAACGTAGGCTATACAAAAAAACAAAAACAAAACAAAACAAAAAAACCATTTAGTCAGTGAAAGAAGCATAAAATCCCCAAGAGACATTAATCCTTCTTATCATCGGTTACACAAAATAAAATGTTGAAAAGAATCACAGAATCCAAAATACTGTTTGTATGTACACAACTCTGTGCGATCTTGGGCAAGTCCCTTAATTTCTCTGAGCCTGTAAAATTAGCTGTTCTATATCAGGATCTTCCAGGTTGAAAGTCTATGATTCTTCAATGCTTAAACCCAATCAGCCCCCTCAGGCGCTCAGATTTATGGTTTCAGCAAACTGTGTTTTAATGTTTATTTCTGAGAGAGAGAGATAGAGTGAGTGACGGAGGGGCAGAGAGAGGGAGACAGAGAATCTGAAGCAGGCTCCGTGCTGTCAGTGCAAAGCCCAATGTGGGGCTCAAAGCCACACACAGTGAGATCACGGCCTGAGCTGAAGTTGGACGCTCAACTGACTGAGCCATCCCAGAGCCCCCGCCCCCGCCGCCCAAACTTTGTTTTAATACTTCATGCTTAGCTGATAAAGTATTCAAGGCCTGCCTGCTATTTGTTACTTACAGGAAAGAAGCCGGCGTTTCCTGACAAGGTAAGCTGTTTCCCTATTTTGTTTTGTTTGTCTTCATTTTTGTTTTATTTTGTATCTTGTCTTTGTTCTGAGAAGTGCTGAGGACACTCACATGTCTTCCCTCCTGTTTTACAGCCCTCGGCTCCAGTGGGAAGGTAAGGTGCCTTGTTGCATCCATGTGAGGGTACACGGTATGTGCTGTAGAAACAGTTCAGTTTCTTACCCACACCTCCTTTCTCTCAACTCTGCAGGCCTCTCGGGGAGCACTTACCCAAGATGCAAAAGCCTCCTTTACCGCCAGCCACCGAAAGGCATGACAGAAGTAGCCCCCTGCCAGGGAAGAAGCCACCTGTGCCAAGGTACTTGTCTTCTGTTGCTTGAGTTTGTCGTTCAGACTGGTGATGCCAGTAATTTGCCTAGTATTAGCCTATAACGGAACTGGACATCACAGGTGTTCCTGGCGAGGAGGGGACTGTTGGCTGCTATGGCTTGAGGCATTCTGGCTTTTCAGGTTGGATGTAAAGTTCCGGGTCCCTCTGAAGACAAATGATAGTGATCCAGCAAAGAAAGGAGTGGAGAGATGGTCCATCAGGAGGACGGGAATGACTGCTGTTTGTGGAGAACTTCTCCTCAACCAGCCGAAACCATGCTCGTGTTTTCCTTCCATCTCAGTATGTGGGAACTGAACCTTCCACTTTATTTTTCAAGACAGTAGCAAACAGGAAATAATTGGGAGAAGTTTTTAAGTCACTGTGTCTTCCCCACTGTTCAACCACATTTTATAATGTTAGAATACTGAAGTCGGCTCTAATGTTTCTAAATTTACTATAAAGTCTTTTGGGACCTATGTACCAAATGGCATAAATGTATCTGGGGTCAGGCCTAACCTTACCACTTACCAAGGGCATAGCCAAGGCTTCTGTTTTTCCCATCAGGATTCAAACTTGGTGTTGCTTGGCTAGTGTGATGATTAAATCAGAGTCAGGGCTAGAGGGTAGTAAAAAAAAAAAAAACCTCAGGGGCGCCTGGGTGGCTCAGTCGTTTTGAGCGTACAACTTCGGCTCAGGTCATGATCTCACAGCTCGTGAGTTCGAGCCCCGCGTCGGGCTCTGTGCTGACCCTCAGAGCCTGGAGCCTGTTTCAGATTCTGTGTCTCCCTCTCTCTCTGACCCTCCCCCGTTCATGCTCTGTCTCTCTCTATCTCGAAAACAAATAAACGTTAAAAAAAATTAAAAAAAAAATACAAAAAAACCCTCAGTCATCAAGTTAATATTTTAATGGAATATTTTTTGGGTTTCTTTATTTTGAGAGAGAAAGAGAGAGAGGGAGAGAGAGCAAGTGCAAGTGGGGGAGGGGCAGAGAGAGAATCCAGAGCAGACTCCGTACTATCAGCACAGAGCCCAGCGTGCGGCTGATCTCACAAAAGGTGAGATCACGACCTGAGTTGAAATCAAGTCAGATGCTTAAGCAACTGAGCCACCCAGGTGCCCCTAATGAAATATTTTTAAAAATTGCAATGTATATAAAAAATATCAATCATGAACGAAATATCAAAATTTTAAATAAATGCTTTATGGGATGACAACATATGAAGCATCTGACAGATGGAAGATGATCAACATATATATTCCTTCTCTCATCCCCCTCTCTGAGGCGAACATGATGTGGGCCCAGGCGTACAGCTGCCTGCCATAGCTCTAAGGCAGTGGTCACCAAATCTGTCTGACTAGCTCGTGCATCTGGGAAAAGTCCCAAAGCACTAGCATTTTCCAGCTGTTTTCCCTTCACCGAAGGGTGAGCCCTGAGATGGCTGTTTTAAAACATCAGCAAAGGAGAATATTACCTAAGATGTTTTCATTTGCTTTTGGAGAAACATCTACTCGGTGAAATTTAATAGCTGCTAAAGAGTTAGTTTGCTGACTAAACCTTTTTTATATATGTAATTATTTGCTGCGGTAGCTGAAAGAATAAAGGTTTGCCTAGCTCAGCTCGCAATAGTGACAGAACATTGAGTCACAAACCTTCCTCCACTTCTGCTCCCCTGCTCTTCTGCTGGGGGTTTGTCTTCTCATTTTATCACAGCTCAGTGGGTTTGATTTCTCATTATTAGAGTAAGTGAAACCATCTATATTCTGAGGCTGGCTCGCTGAAACTTCTTCATGCTCAGTCCTTTTTCTTTGCCCTAATTCATTTCAGGCATGGATGGGGACCCGACAGAAGAGAGAATGTAAGTACAAAATGTTATTTGGTGAATGCTTGGCACAGGGAAAATCAGTGCAGGCTCTGTGGGGTGTGGGGGCCATGCCCATCTCAGACTTCATTGAAGCCCAGCACAGGGAGCAAGGCCTGCGCACAGTAGGCCCTTAAATACTGGTGCCTGTGGGGTCTCCATCTTTTCCACCTGCCCACAGTGCTGCACTGCTTAGCTCTTGTTCCTTTAAGAGCTCCTGGGGTGGCTGGGTTCGTTGCAGCCCCATCATCAGGTGGTAATTCACAAGATAAAGTAACAGTGATTGGAAGGAAGGATAAAAGGAGGGGTGCCCAAGAGTCTGGGCCGTACAGCAAAGTTGACAAGGCCTCTGTTTTCCCTTTTAATAAGTCCATGACCTGAACAAGTGAGGTAATACCAATTATTTAATTCCTGCTAAGTGCACGTTGGCAAGCTAGTGACTTTTAGGTGATGAGCTGTTTGCCTGGGAAATAGCAATGGAAGTTTTATGTCCAGTTTTAGCAATGAAAATCTCATGTCCCAGAAACCCCATCGGTCTCAGGTGGGGCAGAGGAACTGGGGCAGTTGGTCATCCCAGCTTCACACATGTTTTGCCTTTAACGACCCTATGAAGAATCATTATTTCTTTTTTACTATGAGGAAATTGAAGCTCAGAAGGGGTGAGATATTCATCACAAGTTGCACAGCTAGTAAGTAGTCAGGATTGGAATCCAGGTCTGTCTGATTTCCTCTATGCTATAAGCGCTCTGAAGGTGATTACATCCCTGCCACTATTCAAGGGCTCAGCCCACAAGTGCCTGCTATCTTGCAGCTCTGTGCTAGATACTCTGCTGGTTGGGATAAAGTGCTAAGCTATGAGAGACATGCAGACCCACACACAACACACAACAGACCCCCACACAATAGCATGTGATCATGGGATGAGCTCCAGAGGTGGAGAGAAGAAAGTGATCCATGGGGCTTGAGGAGTAGAAGTGACTTGTTAGAGGTGAGATTTATGGTGTCATTGGATGATGGGGAGAGCACAGAATAGAATCATCCTAAGAGAAAGCCAAGATGCATTGCAGCCTCAGGAATGTCCTGAGCAAAGGCAGGTGGGTGACCCTATGGGGACAGCAAGGACAACAGCTTGGTTGCAGAGCCAAGGGACAAAGGGACAAAAAGGGGACAAGATTGTAAGTGAAGGCAACTTTATATTCCTGAGGGTCCCAGGGTTGGGAAGGGTGGATGCTCATGCCATGAGAATCTGAGAGTTGCAGAAAGAAACAAGATATGGTTGCCATGGTGTTAAAGAGGGATTTCATCATTCCCTGAGCCCATGTGGGTTTAATTATGCAGCCCTTTGCTGGGACTCCCAGTTGGCCAAATGGGATGAGTGATTCTGGCTGTGATCCTTCTTGTCTTGTCTCAATGGTAGGAGTCATGACAGCAAACTTTTACTGACCACTCCACATATACCAGGAACATGTAATAAGCAACTTAATACTTGCAACAACACTTTGAATAAGGTGGTCTTTCTTTTCCAGTGTGCTGGCCTAGCAAAACAAGTCCAGGTTGACAGGTGTGGCCTGCTAGTCAATGGCAAAATCGTTTCACCTCTCCAAACATCATTTCTCATCTGGAGAGTCTAGTAAATAGCTCCTCTCTTGCCTGTTTCGCAGGTTGCCTGGAGATAAATGCTGAGCAATGTAGACACGCCTTGTAAGCCACATGATATGCAAGGTGGAGTTGCTTTTAAGGGGAGTGGCGGAAAGAAGGCTGAGCCTTGGGTTAGACATATCAGGTGTCCAATCCATTTCTGTAACCCTTGGCAAGTTAGGACTCCTTCCTGAGCACCATGTTTCCATTTGTACAAAGAGGATGTTGAATTTTTAAAGGGTTGCTAGGAGAATTGGATGAGATATCGTGTGTAAATCTTTGAGGTACATCGTAGATACTGCCATCCTTACTGTGTCTTTAGGCCCTCTCGGGCACCTCAGAACCTATTTTGTGTTAAGTGTGTAAGGAGAGTCTCAGATTAGAGTGTCCTTAATGATTGTTTGTATTAAGAAATTATGAACCACTTAGCAAATTCTACTGTTCTCCACAATATATTATGGAGACATACAACTACTAAAGAAAGAGAGACATTATGTGATTGAGAAATGCAGTTCTTTTAGGAATTGTGTTTTGATGATAGGTTAATACCTTTTTTTTTTTTTCCCCTTTACCAGGATGAAGATGACGGTATGTTCAGAAAAGCTTTCTTATAATTTATACCTCATTCCTTCATTTTTCTGCCCAGAATTCACATGGAATTATTTAGTACAGAAGCCCCATAGACATAATTATAATTGTTAAATTAGCGTTAAGTAGACATAGGTCAGTTGGTATACAGCATAACTATAATAAAATGGAATTGTCTGGGTTCCCAAAGAGAACTGCTACTTTCATAAGTAATGCTGCAAATGACTTACTAGTACAGCAAAATTAAAAATTGCATATATGGCTTGATAGAAAAATTGCTAATATTTATGCCTTCTAACACAGGAGATGATCACTAACTGCAGATAAATGAGATACCATAAAATTTGGCTTACATAAAACAAAACTTGTGAATCATTTCTGAAATTCATATGGTTTCCAACTGACAATTTTCTGCCAAGGTAGTGTTTCACAAATGAAAAAATAAAATAAATGCATATTATAGAGAATGATATAGAATGGCAACATTTTAATGCATTCTAAGGTAGTAAGTCATCTAGAAAAGTCCTGGGGTTGGGATTCCATTGTACCACTTCCTAATTATGTTGGATCTTTTGGATTTTTCTATCTCTCTGTGGACTAGCGGTTTCTAACTTGGGAGCAGTTCTGGAATGTTCCTGTGACACCTGGATGCTGACAAGCTGTTTAATTTTTCCTTTTCCCCCACAGTGCATCAAAGACCTTTGCCTCAGCCCACAATGCTCTCCATGAGCTCCAATACTTTTCCTTCCAGATCTGCCAAGCTATCACCCAAGCACACCCTCCCATCACCTCACATGCCTGGAGCATTCTCTGAAAGGTCTGTGGTAATTTCATTCAGTGCTAACTTAACATCACCCCCAGGTCCACTCAAAAGAACTAATGTCTGGTGGGTTGGGAAAGAAAGAAATGAGCCAGTGGTAGTCAGGCCAGAACATTTTGGGTCTTCAGGAACAAAATCAAACTGAGCATAAGGACCCACACATGTTAATCCACTGCTATTCTTGGAGTCTCTGAGCTTGGGGTTGGAGGCATACAGAATTGACTGCCCCATGGTCACCAAGGCAGAATGGACCCTTGGGCAGGGTTTCAAGGGAATGTTTTCACTTGGTGAATTAAAATGAACACTCGAGAAACCCAATTAATTTAGGTGCTTGGAGTTCATCCAGATGGTGGATGCAAGGACCCAGCTGATGTGCGAATTCACTGCACAGGCTCTGTCCCCACAGGCCCACTTTCTCAATAGCAACAGTGTTTCTCAGGGCCCACGAACTGTGAGATCATGACCTGAGCTGAAATCGGACTCTCAACCGGCTTAGCTACCCAGGCGCCCAACTTTAAAAACAATAGCCAAGTTTAAAAACAACCTTCCAATACCCTTTACAGGTTATGTTGTTTTGGCTGGTGGAGTCCGTTAGAATTTGGGGTAGTAGTGAGATGTGCCCCACCAGCCCCTCCTCTTTGCTCAGCTGCCGCAGCTACAGGGAGAACTGGCCGTAGTCATGAAGGAAGCAGCATTGTCGGCGGGTTTCTCTAACCCACCTTCCCCATCAGCCTTTTCAGCCCAGCACAACTCAATTCGGTTCTTTTCTGTCTCCGCAGTAACAGTGGTTTTCCGCAGAGTGCCTCCCTGCCGCCATACTTCTCTCAAGGTTTGTACTCTGGGCTCTAGTGACCTACTCCAGGCAACATGCCTCCATGACTGGATTCCTAACCTGTCCCAAAGTCTTTGGGCAAAGGTTCGGTTATTTCCTAAAAGCTGGAAAATCTGTTTTCTCACTCAGTACTTAATTCAGTTTCTGTGGTGTGCCAAGGGCTGTTGGAATGCGAGGATGCTACACACACACACACACACCCCACCTCAGAAAGGCAGCCTTGGCCTTCATCTTCCCACATAGAGGTTTTCCTCCCTGCTCTTTTTACATGGTGCTCAGGGTAGTGCTTGGCTTGCTCTGTAGTTTTAGGTTTCTATAATGAGTCCACCCTTGAGTTGTGTTGAGGACCGTGTTTAAAATGCAGATTACGAGAGTACAACCCCCCCAAGATTCTGATTCAGTAAGTCTGGATGAGGACCTGCATTGTGAATAATACCTTCTCTGGTGTCCATGACAAGTTTTGCTGACAGTGTTCTGAAACTTCAGTATGAATACAGATGACTTGAGAATCATGTTAAAATGTAGATTCTAATTCAGTGGGTCTGGGGTAGGGTAGGAGATTCTGCATTTTTAGCAAGTTTTCGTGATGCTGATGCTGTTGGTCCATGGACCACTTTGAGTAGCAGCAAAGGCCTACAAGGTAGGACTAGACTGTGTTTCTGTTTTAGCCTTAGGGACTTGCAAGTGATTGGCACATGCTAGGGACTTTTAAAAATGTTTCTTGAATGACCGAGTGTCAAATGACTGTGGAAAGTTACCGAGCTCTAGTAAATAGATTTTCTTCATTCCAGGAAACTTGCCTAGCTAGTGTTGCCAGATTTTCTGATGATTTTTTCAAGAAATACTGGAAGTGTGGCTTTTAATATGAAATTACCTGATTTTTAAAGGTTGACTTAAAAAAATTATGTTTATTTTTGAAAGAGAGAGAGAGAGAGAAAAGGAGGGAGGGAGGGGCAGAGAGAGATGGGAGACACAGGGTCCAAAGCAGGCTCCAGGCTCTGAGCTGTCAGCACCAAGCCTGGCATGGGGCTTGAACTCATGACCTGTGAGATCATGAGCTGGAGCTGAAGTCTGATGCTTAAGTGACTGAGCCACCCAGGTGCCCCCATAAAGGTTGACTTGAAAATTTTTTAAATGCTGTGAGGAACAACCCTCTCCCCCTTTTTTGGTCATAGTACACATACAAGAACACCGGTGTGTGTTATAAATAGAAAAGCATATTAGTACTTGAATCATTGCTCAAGAGTAAAGACTTTTTTTAGGAGCACATCTATTACATTCAGTTGAATACATTATCCCATGTATGTGTGAGATCCTATTGCTGACACCAATGAAATCCATTATGTTTTTAATGCTTCCTAAGCATTTGAGGGTATAGTGACTACTATGTGGTTTCTGCCGTTGCCCTCACGTCTCTCAGTTTTCCATAGTGTCCACAACTCACTGCATTTTGTGAACCCACATTGTGTTACTTGCCTGGCTTCTGCAGGCATCTAAGCTTCAGACACTTATAGCCGTGTCTCTCAAAGTAAGTTCCACAGACACCCAGTTTTAGGGTTGGTGTTGGGGATTCTTGATAAAATAATATAGTAATATGATCTGGAGAGGAATGCTTACCTTAATCAAAATTGATCCTTTTTCCCCTAAGACCGGTAGGACACCTGGTCCTCAGTCTTCTCCATTGGTTGCTCCAGCGCTAGAAAGATGAAGAATGGTCTGTGTATTACCCAAAAACCCACTCCAGCTCCCTTGAAGATCTCAATAGTAAGGGCAGTGTGTGGATGCAATAAAAAGTAGTATATTTTCTGCTGCAAATATGACTTTATGGTGCTGACCTGCAAATGCAGAAGTAGAAAGAGAATAATTCCATGCAGGATAGGCTTTGGTTATATTTGTTAACTCTTGCATTCATTCAATACACAATATAAAAGCCCCTGCCATGCTGGACTGCGAAGGTGGGGATAGGGAAAATCTGTTTAGGCCGTGGGAGACTTAAGAAGGAAGATCAACAGTTCAGGGCCATCTGATCTGCTTATTTAGAAGGACGCAATGAACGCCATGGTAAACAATTATGCCAGTATGGCTCAGGGCACTTCAGCCCTTCCCATGTAATTCTCCTCACTCAGCAACCCGGGCAGGCATATTGTGGATGGCAGAACAACCCCACTGCAGAACCACTTGGAGTGCTTGTCAAATGCAGACTGGGTGGTTCAAATTCTCCCTGGGATTCTTATGCCCAGTAATGTTTGGGAATCACGGGTTGAAGTCCTGACTCTGCCGCTAGGAGCACACGATTCATTCAGACTCTCTGTTTCCTCATACTCAAAAAGAAGGGAATACCCGTCGGTGTTGCTGTGAAGATTAAAGGAAGGGTCCATGGGTGCCTTACTCAAGGCCTGGGCAGCATAGTGTTGAAAAAAATATTTGTTGAATAAATGAATGAATGACACATGAATAATTCAGAGAACATTCGGCTCACACAATTTTTCAGTTCTTAACAGCCGTCCTGGCATATAGAAAACAGCCTTGGCAATTACAAATCAACACAATCAAACCTTTCCTGAGTTTAGGAAACACCCTCAGAAAGTTTCGGGGAACCGTAAACGAGAAAATACCATGTTAGGGAAGTTTACAGGTGCCTAACAAAGACTTCCTCATTGATCAGGTAGTTGGTAAGGGCTTCTGTGAGAGCTGAACACTTCTACCTCTTTAGAAAATTCAGTAAAGAACAGTGGGTAGCAAACTGGTTCTAGAAACTGACAGTATTTTCAAGGTAATTTCACTTTGTCTTAGGTAATTTACATTTCTTTTTGTGTAAACAATGAGAACATAATCATCTTTATTACTGCATTATCATCCTATCAGTGGTTGGGAAACCCTTCTGGATTGCTGGAGTCTGTAAAATCTGAAAAATGTGATGATTATATTTAAACTACGGTGACTTTTTCATTAATGGACTAGTTATTTTATATTATGTAACATTCCCGTATAAGAAATCACTCACATTTGTGGAACTATTCTCAAAGTTTCACTGGTATGTCTACAGAACAATGCCTGCACAGCCAACAGCCCTTGTGTGTGTGTGTTTTTAAGGTTTATTTATTATTTTTGAGAGAGTGCGAGCGGGGGAACAAGCTGAGAGAGAGGGAGACACAGAATCCGAAGCAGGCTCCGGGCTCTGAGCTGTCAGCACAGAGCCCAATGTGGGCCTGGAACTCACGAACTGTGAGATCATGACCTGAGCTGAAGTGGGACGCTTAACTGACTGAGCCACCCAGGCCCCCTGCCCTTGTGGTTTTGAACAGGTGAAAATTATTTTTGAAGCTATGGCTTTTTAAAGTGTTTCTAAAGTGCTGGGAACAATTGCAAGGGCATTTTAGGGGGGAAATGTGTGATGACAGAAAATGAAAAATAGCTTACAGCAAATTAACTTTCAAAATGTTATACTTTTGAAGGCCTTGGCAATAGACCACCTCCCAGAACTGAAAGCAGAAACTTTTCCCTACCAGTTCCAAACAAACCTCGACCACGGTCTCCTGGGGAAGAAGAGGTAATAAAGCACATGTTTTCGTGTTATTTTATTTTTTCCCCAGCAAATAACCAAAGCTCCCATTGTATACTCCTTTGCATTTTTATTATTATTTAAATTACCTTTAATTTTTTTTTAGTGAAAAAAAAATTAAAGGGGAGGATCCAAATGAAAAATATGTTCTTTTTCCTTGGTATTTTTCCAGGCTCTTCCAATAGCAAATGTGTGCTTTGTATTTAACGAGAAAAATAATCCTATTCTTCATTTGTCTTCTAGTTTATGACCTTGAGTAAGTCACTTAACTGCTCATTAACCCCAATTTTTTATTAAATATACTATAGTAAACTGAAGAAATTATACATCTCTATCTTTCCTGATTAAAGGTTCCATTATATACGGAATGCTTATTCACAACTACCTTTACAACCATGATAAAAAGCAGTTCATGCAAAATATCTTCTATTTAGCCCCACCTAAGTGATTCTATATTCAAATTAAGAAAGCAAATGTTTCAAAGCTCATGGAATTGAGGTGGTGATTTATGAAAATGATTACTTGGAGGCTTTTCTTTTCGCTTACACATATAACTGCAAAATTTATTCAGTTTTTAAAAATTTACATTTTCAGAACTCATTAAATGAAGAGTGGTACGTTTCTTATATTACCCGACCAGAGGCGGAAGCTGCTCTTAGAAAGATAAACCAGGTACTGTGCCAAAGTTTATTTTTAAGTAGTTATAAATATTAATGGGAGGAGAAAAAAGGAGCTGTCTTTTATTGAGCACCAATTATGGGCTAGGAATTCTGCTAGGTGATATTCATGCTGTTATACCAAGGGGACCCATTAGTAGCAGATTTACACCCACCAGCATCCATAGCAATGATTCCCAGGATCTGGGAAAAATCTAAATTAAGGCAGTCATTCGGCTGGCAGAATCCAAGGAGCTTCTATTAACAAAAAGCATCTGTCTTGTCACAGGAAGCATATCTTATCAAAAGGAGGTCCTTTCCCCCAAACTTCTAACATCTTACCGTTAGCATCTTCATTTTTAATATACAACTGCCATCCACATTGATGTGAAGGGATCCATTATGGAGACAGGCAGCAGCAAGTTTTTGCCCTTTCCCCTAGAAATTTCTAGCTGTTCTTAACCAGATTTCCTGTGATCTGGCACCGAATCTTAACCTTAAATCTATTTATCAGAGAAAGAAGAGCAAAGATCCTTCATCTCTCACATCTTGAGTCTGTAGGAATAGTTCTCAATCTTCGCTGCACATTTAAGTCACCTGAGAAACTAATTTAAACATTCTGATTCCTGGATTTCACCTGGAGAGATTCTGATTTATTTAGTCAGGCATTTTGTGTGGGTTCTGGGTCTCCAAAACTCTAAATTCTAAATTCTAGGCTGTGAATCACTGGTCCACAGGTGTATTTGTTGAACAGAAGATATTCTGAATGGAATTTACTCAACTGGAATAAGAAGAACAAAGGAAAGCCATTATTGCAGATTGAAGGCTCTTTAAAGCCATCATGATTCAGTATACAAAGCAGGGAGTGGTTTAAACACTGCCTTACTAATTAATCCTATTTTAATATTAGATCTTTACAGTATTAGTATTATGTACAATAATTTATGGAATGACATTTTAAAGTACAGGACAAATCACACTATTTCAGTAAATAGGAAAAAAAGGTGATAAGAACACAAGACAGTTCACATTTGTTTATGTTCAGATATTTAATGGTGAACATTTTATGTGGAGATCACGAGGTTTTAAAATGGATGAATGTCATAGGCATTTGGGTGTTTTCTGACTTTGGCTGTGGAAAGTAAGGGTTAGGGAATTAGTTCCCAGGAGTAGGAAGATAAATCTTTAGTTAACCAATAAAGTCCTTATTTTGTCTGGCCCTTTGTCCACTCAACCACCTATTTGTTTTATAACTGAAAAAAAAAAGCGACTTCTTTTTTATCAAGAGACTTCAAAAAGTCTCTTTGGAATTTGGAAATTTCTCTGATACAATCTTTGCTGCCTCTTGACAATCAAGAAATCTGTGACACATGGGGCTGTAACGGTTCAGGGCACTAAATGTTCACTGTCTTGGCAACTGTAAGTTTCCAGATCTCTCGAGGCTTGTCTACTGCTCTTACAGGCAACAGAAGTATTGCCATTTATTGCTCACGTAATAATAAGAATTTATTCTTTTAGGATGGCACTTTTCTCGTTAGAGACAGCTCTAAAAAAACAATAACCAATCCGTATGTCCTCATGGTGTTGTACAAAGATAAAGTTTACAACATCCAGATCCGTTACCAAGAGGAAAGCCAAGTTTACTTGTTGGGAACTGGACTCCGAGGTAAAGAGGTAAGGAATTTCAGTTGTAAAATGTACCCAAATCCTTGTTTATGCTATTCTGCATACCTACCTCTATGGAAACTTGCTGTAACGTTCTTTGCGGGTTCATACTCTCCCGCAACTTTACAGAGTTAAATCACATTGGTGAAGCCCTTCCTTTACTGGAAGGAAATAAAACAAAGTAACAATAGCTACCTCTACCATGGAGTCTTTCTTATATCTTCTATTCCAACTAGTCTAAAATCACATGTGTAAGTTTTAAAATTAAAAAAATTAACATTTAAATTAAAAAAAATATACAGTTAGATGGTATCAGAGATAAGCCCCCTCTTTCATTCACCTCTGTAACATAATTTGAATGTAAGATTGCAGCGTATTTACAAGGCTGTATTTTAAAATTGACATCTGGAAAAGAGTAAAAAAAATGGAATTCTTGTTGTGGTGATTATTTCAATACTTGGGTCATTTCTCACTTGAAAGAAATTTTCCTCTGTTTGGTCAATGTTTATGCTAATTACTTTTTGGATGGTAATCAAAAAAACCGCTTCTGCAAGGAAGCTAACAGCTAAACTTAAGCCCCAAACATGTTCTTTAAGTTCAAAGGTCCAAGAGGAGGATCAGTCGAATCAAACATTTCCAGGATGAAAAACAGCTAGCCCTTAGACTCTACTCCAAAGTTATGATCATGTAAATGAGTGGAAAAAAACATGTGATTCTGGTCAAATGTTTCAATCACTAGTTCAGTGTGGCTAGAGCTGCATCGTTGCTGTAGAAGCAGAGAGATAGATGTCTGCCCTCCAGAATTTGTCGGTCTGGTGTGGAAAAACAGAAGCGCTCACCACAGGCCGCAGCCCTGGAAGGCAGCATCCAGCAGAGTGGTCTTGGAGGAAGCACATAATCCTGTCTGGGGACCTGATGTGATTCTGACCCATGTCTAGGAGGCTCGATGGGTTTTATTCCAGCCTGGCCATCAGGGATAACGTGATAAAGGCAATGGGTGTGCAGACTTGGCTGCAGAGTCCTGGGGAGTGTAGAGATGACAGTGAAGGCACAGCAGAGAGATCCTGTAGGAACCGTTGTGCAATGCTACAGGTTATCACCTCCAGACACTGGGACACTGTCTGCCCTCCTGATTCCTTATAGCTCCTCCCACTATTAGTGATTAAGAGTGAAGTAGGGATACAGAAACCAAAATCAAAAACACAAACAGAGCAATTCTAAGGCAGAGGTATCACAGTTAGACCTCCTATATATTTATGACCCCCATGAAGTTAAAATACATATATACATACACACAAATATTTACATTGTCTTTTATCCATAATTTGTTGGATGTTGAAAAATTATTTTTTCAAAGTTCTGTAGAGAAATCATGAAAATATTTGCCAAATTTTACATATTTTTCCTCGCCATCCTCATAACTGAAGAGGTAGGATCTTATGCAGATAAAAAAAAAACAAACTGAGAGTGAAATTCAAATGCTTGGCTTCTCTACTCATTCCAACGTTGACTTATCTCCTTATTTTGAATTTTTAGGACTTTTTGTCTGTGTCGGATATCATCGACTACTTCAGGAAAATGCCACTTCTGCTCATTGACGGGAAGAACCGAGGCTCTAGATACCAGTGCACATTAACGCATTCTGCAGGTTATCCCTAGCAAGTTAACCAAGCCGACGAGGAAGCTTCCTCCTGGCTATGCTGCCATCAGGGGAAGATCAGTCAACCTTGCTGAAGGGACCAACACTTAGGACTGGATCGAACCCCTCAACGTGAACACAGCGTTTTGACCTTTCGCATAAAAAAGTGTTTGAAATGAAGACTGTCAAGTATCTCCTAATTTATTTATTCTTCTTCAATGTTTGTGAAGTGCATGATGTTCACACTTGAAGTCTAGTAGGGGCCTGTAATAACTCATTTAAAAAATGTGTATTTTGGAATACCCGTTTCGAAGTACAGTAGTTTACACGGTGACAGAAATAATTTGGAGCAAGTTTAAAGACACTGCAACAAATAGTTTTTGGTATCACATAAAACTGATTTTTTTTATAGCCAAACCTTTGTTAGTCGGAGGCAATCATGGGTTTTATATATATAATTTGAAAATTTCTAAAATTCACTTTCTCGGCAGCAATAATTTAAGAGGCTTCAAACTATTTCATTCTTTCTTATTTGGTGTCTTTTGCTGGGGGAATTTTTGTGTACTTTTTTATGAAAAGGTAAATGCATGATGGGATAACTTCCTAGGATTAAAATGAATTTACCTTTTGCTTTACTTCTGTGTCCCTAAAACTATTAACTCTGTTTAGGCCCTGCTCTTGCATTTTAGTTTTAAAGAAAACTTAAGCTACAAATACCAGAAGAAATCATTTTACATTTAGAAATGAGGCTTGGGTGTCAAATAGATCTGATGTAAGTTCATCATATACCGACACTCACACCCCACCACCCCTGCACCTCCCACAACTCCAAAAGCATTTTCAAGTGATGCGGATTTTACCAAAGTCTTACTGCAAAGATGGAAGAGCAATGCATATACACAGAAAAATGTGATCAGACTTTCCTATTAGAGGCCTTTCTTCTATCTCTTTTATCCCCTGACAACTCTACCATAAAGCCCTTCTCATCATCCTTCCTAAAAAGGCTTTATAAATCCTCTGAAGCAATTCAGCTCTTGGCTTCAGCTTACATATCTCACTTAACACACAGTAGTAGGTGTTTAGCACAACAAAAACCAGGCACTCGGGTTGTTCTTCAAGTTTTCCCCTTTGGGGCCTTGATTATTATTCCACAACTTTTATTAACAACAAAAATTCTTGCCTTCTCGGCTTCATCTACGAGTTTTCGAGTGGCAAAAGGTATCCTGCATGTTCATTTTCATAAGCTAATTAATAGAACATAAGGGGGCTTGGAAGTCACGTGGGTAAAACTGATGGTTTGCTAAGATAACAAGTATGATGATGATAATGTTTCTTCATCAAGTTTCATCCTTACAAACTGGGAGTTCTCAGTTTAGGATCTGCAGCTTGGGAGTTCTAAAGCTGAAAAATCTGCATTCATATACAAGTCTACTCAAGAGGATTTCAACAAGCATTTATTTAGTGCCTATTCTATGTTAAACAAGGAGCTGGGTGGTGAGGATAGCAAACACTGGGAGTGACCTTGTGTCATGCTTTATGGTACGCTATCCTTTATGCTTGAAAATCTCTACAATGAAGGAGGTAGTAGACTCCAAAGCAACGATTTGGTAGTGAATCATGTCGCTTGGCATGCCTCTACCCACTTCTCCCTGCCATATGTAGACCAGCCTATATAACAGAAGAGGATGAGGTCAATGCATAGAACTAGAACCAAGCTACAGACACGCGGTAAATTAGTAGAGTCCCTGAAATCTATTTCAACCATGTGGACTTCCAAACCACATGACCCAATAAATGCTTCAGTTAGCCTGAGCTGTTTTGGCATTTGTTACCAGGAGAGATCTGATTAATACAAACTCTGTTTCCATCTGCTTACAATTTGGTTAACTCTCTTTCAAAATGAGCCAAATTCAAGCATAAAATAAAGGATAAGAAATGCCCCATGGCCAATTTCCTATGTTATATTCTTGTCACTAGTGAAATAGCCATTCCTTGAAACATTAAAACAATAAAACAGCCTTCAAGAATATTAAATGATTATTTACAATTCATATTTTTATTTTGTTTTTATCATATTAAATATATTAGTAAACTTAATTCTCCCCGATATGTGTTAATTCCACAATAGTTATAAATTCACAACAAACAAAAAGAAATCAGACAGAAAAGCTGTTAGAAGCAAAGGACACATCTGATATTTTAGATTCATCAAAGAGGGGCGGTTTTCCTTCTGTTTCCTCTAAGTCATCTGTCTTCAGAGGATGATTAAAATGTAAAGTAAGGTCACAAAGCAGCAACTGGGAGAGCTCTGTGTAAAACAAAATAATAGAAGATACTATCTTGGAGCACATACATCAGAGACAACTATTATGACTTTCTTTTTAAAGATTTTATTTTTAAGTAATCTCTACACCTAACATGGGGCTCAGAACCACAACCCCAAGATCAAGAGTTGCATGGTCTACCGACTGAGCCCACCAGGGACCCCTATTATTACTTTTAGTAGCTATTTCTCATTCTTAAGTTTTCTCCTAAGTGATTATTGATCGGACCACAATTAACTATGCCCCATTATGACAAAGTCAAATTTATGTACTATAAAATAAGCATGACATAAAAATTAGCTAGCAGGCTCTTTAGTTCAACTTGTACACTATCTTACTAAACTGCAACTTGAGTTATACACATTTGATTTATGCTTTTTTTAAACTTACTATTTTTATGCTATATATGTATACAGAATCAAATAGATCTATAAGGCATGTTACAAAAAATAATTTGTATCTCCAAGAGGCAACCACTTTTAACTTTTCTTCTCGCTTATTTTGCTTTTCTTGCTTTGTTGTTGTGTGTGTCTGTATTTAGTGTCTTCTGGCTTTGTTTGAGGGCAGGTTGGTATTTAACTCCGTATCTCTAAATGACATGTATATTTTATTTTTTCAATTGTAGGTATTATCTACCTGCTTCTGACTACAGAAGATTAAGATACAGCTCTTTTCACTCACCCCCACTCCCCTAGAGAGTACTTAAGAATACAATTTTTGCTAGCTCAATATTTAAAGGTTAAAAATTTTTGATTATATAAATATGCTTCACAGCTGAACTTTGCAGTACATTTCCCTTCTTGCATGGTACCACCCAATCACGGTTAATTTTTTTTCATTACTTAATTATCATAAATATATTCCAAATATATTTGTGCAGATCTCCTTTTGGTATAGTCAGATGCCTTAGCTGTCCAACTGTTGAAAAGTCTATCTTCTCCTAGAGCCTTCTGATCTACTCTGGTCTGGACTGACTGTTCTCTTGGACTGCTCAACTCCGTTCACCACTATCCCAGAGATTCTTTTCACCCCTCCCATGTGTGGTGTATCCTTTTTCCAGAATTTCGTTTCTTTCTCTTTTTGGTCTGCTACCTTGTTGGATGGAATAAGACCTCAGTAACTTCCTGAAGGCGGAAAACTTATGTGTGAAAATTTCTTTCTCTATACCAATGCTTAATAGTGACTATAGAAATCTAGATTGGAAATCATGTTTCTTCAGATTTTCAAAGGCCTTGCCACATTTTCTTCTAGCTTCCAGTGTTGCTGTGAGAATTTTCATGATTTTAGTTCTTAATCATTGTTTCTCTTTAGAAACTTCAAGGATCTGTTTTTCCAGAACAAAATTTCATAGTATTGTACCTTGGGGGTCTACTTTCAACCACTGTGTTGGGCTCTTTCATTATAGAAACTCCTCTCCTTCAGCTTTTTACATTTTTCTCAGATTATTTCTTTAATGAATTCCTCCCCATGCACTGTCTGTGTTCTTCCTTTCTAACACTGCTATCTACTGAATGTTGAACTTCCTTGACTGATCTTATCATTTTTTCTCCCTATAACTTTCCATCTATAATTGTTTTGCTCTACACTCTAGGGGATTGTTTTCATTTTATCTTTAAGCCCTTCTACAGAATTTATTTCTACTGCCGCACTTTTAATTTCCAAGAATTCCCTTCTCTAAACTATTTTTCCTAGGATCATGTTCCTGTTTCATGGACATAGCATCTTTTCTTACTTCCCTTTAGCTATTGACAGTTTCTTGGGAGTTTTCATCTCATTTCATGATTTCTGTGTCTTCCTCATTGACTGAATCTATGTATTGACTTTGTCTCTGCTTTTCATATTAGATGCTTCCATTAAGTATCTATTCCATCAGAGCTATCTGCTCATATTTAAGACTATGGCACTAAAGACTACTGGAAACTCTGTGCCTATGGTAGGCTATACTGGGAGGTGAGCTGGCTGGGTATTTTGTTGGGGGGAACTTCTGCTATCAGTACCTTTAGTTGTTTTTTTGTTTGTTTGTTTGTTTGTTTGTTTGTTTCTCTTAGACTGGTCAGATTCCTGAAAGAAAAATCTGCTTGAGGGCATAAATCTGGCTGCCAAGGTTTTGTAGCCAAGTGGGAAAAGAAAGCTAGAGGGTCTTATAATTCAATATGTAAACTTTGTCCTAATACCCTTGTTTTCAGTATAATACTCTTTCCTTCAACTTGTGGCTAGTGGCTCCAGGCCAGAGAGCCTCTTAGGGAATAAGCTTCAAGTTTTTTGTCCTAGAAAAGGAACAGTTGCCTAGTTATGCAGAGAAGGGAAGAGAACTTAGGGGTCTACAACTTCTTAAACATTTAACCAGCCTTCCTGTCCTTAGCTCCACCTCTACCCCTACTTCCAGAGGATTCTGGTGCCACCATGTATTGAGTCTTTGGGGTCGTTCATTGGCTTTACCCAGCCAGCTCACAGTTCAAATTTTTGGACATTTGGGTTCAGACTTTTCTGTTTAGCTCAACTTGCTTTCTATTTCACTATTAACTTTTTTTGAGAGCTCTTTTCCTTGCTGATTTTTGTCTCTTTAAAATCACTTTAAATTTAAATCTCAAGTTTACTAGTGACTAGTTGTGTGACCTTCGGAAAGTTACTTAACTTCTCTACCTGTTTCTGTAGCCATAAATGCCAATGGTAGAATTTCCTACCTCACAAGGTTGTAATGACAATTGAATCTGTTTATACAGGGCTCTTGGAAAAGTATCTGGATTATAATAAATGTTATGTGTCAGCTACTGACATTAACATTTAGAGAAGGAAGTGTGGCTGAAAGGAATGTTGTTCATTTAATCTTCCATGTTTACCAGAAGTCCGCCCAAAAGTACTCTAGCTCTGCAAGTCCCCATATCCTAACTGCCTGACCTACCCCACAGCTTCTCAGGAACACAACCATCATATTTACTAGTTCTATTTTACTTCACAAAAGAATAATCCCCAAAGTAGAACAGTTAGATAATCAAGTTGGAGAGAAATCTAAAGATTCTCTGTTTAAAACATTTTTTTTTTATTAAATTTTTTTTTTCAACGTTTATTTATTTTTGGGACAGAGAGAGACAGAGCATGAACGGGGGAGGGGCAGAGAGAGAGGGAGACACAGAATCAGAAACAGGCTCCAGGCTCTGAGCCATCAGCCCAGAGCCTGACGCGGGGCTTGAACTCACGGACCGCGAGATCGTGACCTGGCTGAAGTCAGACGCTTAACTGACTGCGCCACCCAGGCGCCCCTAAAACATTTTTTTAATGTTTATTTATTTTTGAGGGACAGAGAGAGACATGGCACTAGTGGGGGAGGGGCAGAGAGAGAGGGAGACAGAGAGTCTGAAACAGGCTCCAGGCTCCGAGCTGTCAGCACAGAGCCTGACTCGGGGCTCAAACTCACGAGCTGTGAGATCATGACCTGAGCCGAAGTCGGATGCTCAACCCACTGAGCCACTTAGGTGCCCCTAAAGCTTCTCTGTTTTAAATGAGGGCAAGCATCCAGAAAACAATTATTCATTTAATAAACATTTCCAAGAACTTATTATATCAAGGCACTGTGTTAATTGCCAGGAATACCCTTAAGGAGCTTACTGTTGAGCAGGGACAGGAAAAGTAAGTAAACATGCAATTGTAACACAGTGTGACAGGTAATATGAAAAGGTAAGAGATAACACGCTTGCTTAAAAAAGTTTTTCCAATGTAAGTAACCTTGACTAATAAGTAGCAGTTAACCTGGTGGGGTGGAGGAGGGGTAGAGCAGTGGGCATTTCAGAAGACGCATCTGTTAAGATACAGACACGAAAAAAGAGGAACTGTGTAGATGTGCAAACAGTTCAGTATGGCCGTAGCACAGTGTGCTGGGATAAAAGAATAAGATACTGGAGAGGTAGGCAGGGGCCTGATCTCAAGAGGTCTTATAGTCCATTCTAGAAGGTCTGGACTTTATTGTGGGGCAAGAGTGAGCTAATGAGTCACATTTTAGAAAGAAAATTCTTGCTGTATCATTGAGATTGGTTTCGAGAGATGATGAGTGAAGCAAAGACAACCAGATTTCTTTAGATCAGATGCCTCAGAGCCTTTGTACTATGAATTTTGGAAAGAAATATACAGCATAAAGCACTTCTCAAATGTATCTGACCCTAAGAACATGGACTCTGTTCTTACTGCACAACACCTATTAATATGTCTTGAGACAGGAGGGTTCACAGATCGAAGTCTGGGAAATGCTGCCCTAGGAAGAACACGCAGAAGAAAACATAATAGGCACTCACTATTTGGTGCCTGACTAACAACCATTTCCTTCTTCTTGGTGGCACAACTTGATTCCATTTAGGTGATCCTCACCCCACCTCCAACAGTAAGTCCTGACGGGTCCAAACTGGTCTTGGCAGTCCCATTCCCCTTGACAGTGGCTGGTGCAAGCACATGCATTTGACACAAATCCAGCCATGAAAGGAAAGGGAAAACATGCTGAAGGGATATGGGAAAAGGCTTTTATAGAGACATGGGCAGATACAGTGTCTGTGGATGGCCACACCTGGAGGTAATGACTAGAAGTGATACACAGAGTGAACATAACAGAGCAGGAAAAGGGAAAGAACCTGATGCAGGCAGCAGCCTTTAAAATTCTTTTTTTGTTTTTTTTGTTTTTTATGATCACGGAGTATTTTATTGTTTTCCATAGTATAAGGCACTTATTTTGTTATGTGTTTTTTTTTCTTTTAAACAAAAAGCAATCATAAGTGAATGCATTGGTAAATATCTATTATCAGAATGAGACACGCTCATCTACAAAATCATTTTCTATCTTAGCAGCTTTTAAAATTCTGAATTAATTCTGGGGCTACCCTACCTTGGATCCTTTTATTTCCTTACTGTATAAGCCACATTAAAGTGGTGTTTTGTTGTTTGTAGCTGAATTCCTTGTAACTGTCAGTTACAGAGAAGCTATCTTCAAATATCCAAGAGCTATCATAAGAAGAATAACTAAATATTTACTGAAGTTTCCCATTTAGAAATAAGACCAGGGGAAGGTCCCCTTCCAGGGGAAGGAAGAGGGGAACAGATTTCAGCTAGTCCATAAGGAAGAACTGTCTAGACAGGAAGAGGCTGAACTGGTGAGATAGGGGGTTCTCCAACACAGGAAATATTTGGTCAGGGATAGACTGTCCCTAAAAATACTCAATCATGGAAATTCTACATGTCTGGGGTAAAATAAGAGAATGTCTGTGAGGTCAATGACTAAACATCATGAACTGTAAGGTCTAATCCTACTCTATGAATCTGTTTAAAATGAAGTACCCTTAACTCACAGAATCAAACAAATTCATAATTTTTAATTTGGAAGGAACCTTAGGGGCTTAAAAAGATTAGTGGATGGAGGCAATGAATGTTGCAGAATGTGACACCATCCTGCAATAGTTTACTGACGAGAAGGAAGAGAAGTAAATTTAGAGAGGTTAGACAAGAGCCGAAGCTTGTTAGTGTCAAGGATGGGAATTCAAGTCGGCTAACTCCCAGGAAAATTCTCAAACACAATTTTTCTTTAGAGATCTAGTTCATATTACAATGTAAACATTTCTGAAAATTATAGAAATCCTAATTAGTAGGCAAAATTCAGTTATATCCCTGTAGAAGCACAATTTGGCTCTACTGTTGGTTTTATAACTACGGCATGCAAACATTTTAATTTGGTGGTTTCACACTTACCTTGCATCTTCTTCAACTCCAAAGAAATCATGTTAATGTTTTTAATTATGGCTTCCATGTTTAGCTTATGGTCAGTAACATTATTCTTAAACATCTGATTTTAAAAGAGAAGCAAATGAATAAATCAGAGGCATTTATGTGCACTTTGAAAACACTCAAATTTTCAAGTATTTCTAAAAGGAAAATCTGTTATTTCAGAACTGAAAGCATTGTGAACAAATATAATGGTGAGAATTCTAACATAGTAATGCATCAACTTGTTGATACTTTCCAAAGATTCATAGGATAAAGTTTCTTCTTTAATGGAACCAGATAACATGATGGGACCCTTACAACCGAAATGCAGATGTCCCCTGTTCAGAAAGCCTCAGCACTTACAAACTATCGTAGAATTAAGTAGTCATATAAAACCTTCTTTAATTTTGTTTATGTAAGACAGTGTATTTTTCTAACTTATTTTTGAAGGATAAAGTCCACAGTAAAACTCAAAGTAAGATTCAATTACAATTCATAAACTAACAAGATGGTAAAATGGCCACTTTTAATTTAATTTTGGGACATAGGGCAATACACTTTTTAAAAAAATCCTGGTTAATTGAAATGTGTAAATCAACAGGTTACAATGTTGCATGTATAGTACATATTTTTAGCCAATGCATCAGATACAAACACATAAACAGGTTTACTAAAAACTAATCTTAGCCACTGAAATGTCTCAAAAAGACTTGAAATAATAACCCACAATTAGCACACGCAACTCCAGCAATGTAAAAGGCAAGTAATTATGGGTCAGGCTGCTTGTCCAAGATAATGAAAATAAACTAAGCTTTAAGTCAATTTCTTGCCTCTGCTTTCTCCTGAGTCCAGAAATTCATCCTGTATCACTCACTTCAGAGCCACTACAAAGAAATAAAAATTTTGTTTTCCAAACAACGAATAAAATATACTTTGCACCCACCTACAAGACCCTACAAGCCAAAAAGGGAATGGTAGTTGTCTTACTTGGTTGGGTATAGCAAATCAAAAGATTTATGTTTGAGGGAAAAAGAAAGATGACGGGAAGGGGAGGGGGAGAGGGAGGGAAGGGAGGGAAAAGAAGGGAAGAGGAGGGGAAGGGAAGGGGAAGGAAAGCAAGGGAAGGGAGAGATAGGGAAGGGAAGGGGAAGGAAAGGATGAAATAACTTTAAACATGAAGAATAGGGGTGCCTGGGTGGCTCAGTTGGTTAAGCATCCGACCTCGGCTGAAGTCATGACCCCACCCTCAGTGAGTTAGAGCCTTCATTGGGCTCTGTGCTGTCAGCTCAGAGCCTGGAGCCTGCTTTGGATTCTGTTTCCCTCTCTCTCTCTCTGCCTCTCCCCTGTCTGTTGCTCTCTCAAAAATAAACAAACATTAAAAATTTTTTTTCTAATTTAGAATGTTTGTAAAAAAATTTTTTTTAATTAAAAAACCAAGAGACAAGTAGAAACTAAGTGGATAGAGATATGCCCGAGAAAGTTGACCGCCACCCCCCCCCCCCCCCCCAGCAGGGTCGGGTTTCCCACCGTCCTTGAGTGCCCCTGGATGGGTGGGGTCAGGGGCAGAGCTGGGGCTGGACCCCACTGGACTGGAGAGATGGGTTAGGCCATTGGTCAGAAAAAGGAGAGGCCGGTCAAAGGACATTCCCCAGGAGGGACAAGTGGTGAGCAGGTTCTAGGGACAGAGGAAATGGTGGACTAAGAGGCCAAGATACTGTAGACACTAACGCAACTAAGGCACTAACCTTCAACCGGGAGGCCTGGAGGCACAGTTCGTTCTGGCCCTCAACCTGAGGAGGGATTATCATCCCTAGAGCGTTTGTTCTAAAGGCCACCCCCTCCTCCTCAGCCCAACCTCCACCCGCGAGGAGTCCCCGGGTGCCGCTGGCCTGCCCAGCCGGCACTTGGTGACTGAAGATAGCCCCCTCGAAGCTTCCACAACCCCTCTGCTCCCAAACCAGACCAGTAGCATGTACAATGCGCCCGGCGTGGCCCTGGCCTTGGGACGACCACCCGCACTGCCTGGATCCACCCAACCATCAGTTCCTTCTAGATCCAAACCATGGCAGTGAGGAGCCTCAGGCCCTTAGGGCATGCCCACTGGGACGCTGCCGACGGAGTCTGAAGCAGCCTGGAAATTTCAACAGCCTCCACCTGCCCCCTCCCCAAACCTGATTAGGATTTTTTGAGACCCAGCAACCTCGTTTTGTCCACAAACCAACCCTGTCTAGACCCACCTGGCCAGCCAACTCTCACATAAACTCTGACTGCAGGTGGGGAGGGACCGAAAGGAATGGCGGGGAATGTGCTTCCTGATTGGCCAGCTTCTCCACCTGGTGCATCCTGGGAGTTGTAGTCCCAGGCAAGGCACTGTAGGCGAAAGTTCTGGATGCGAGACTGGAAGTGACTAGCAGTTACCTGTGGGCTGAGAGGGAGAGAGGGAAAGGCGTTGACGTTTTACTTCCTGTGTGCCAGGCGCTGTGCTAGGTGAGTCCCAGCCCTTAATCTGCATTCAGTTTTAACAGTAAAAGAGTGTGATTAAGGCCAGACTCTGGACTGAAACTGCTCAGGTTTGAATCTGACTCCAGCATTACGTTTAGCTAGAGAGGTGCTGGTAAGCACTTTAATCATTTAGAGTCCAAATGTCCTCATCTATCATGTGGAGGGCATAATAACTACCTTCTAGTTTTCTTTTGAGGGTTAAGTGAGATAATGCATCAAAGGGACTTGGCAGATGATGTGCCCAATAAGTGTTCGCTATTACCATTCTTATAAATCCTTACAGGTGAGTGAAGAGTACAATAGAGTGGAATACTTGCCGGTGGAGAAGCTGGGATTCAAGCCATCTTTGCTAGATTCTCTGGCACTACAGAGGACTCTCTGGGACTACCATCTCTGGGGCTGACTCAAAGACATTTCTTAGTGCCCTCGGGAATGGGGAGTGGGCTTAGACTTTCTAAACAAGTCTTTGCCTTCTCTAAGCCTCCCCTAAAATACCCAGCAGCCTCTTGAACCAGTGTTTTCCTGACAACCCGCAGCACATAGTCTGCTGTGTATTTTATACTCAGTTATTTTCAGTTTAACAGTAGCGTTTGCTGTGTGATGCAGAGTTAGATGAGGAGGGACATGCAGAACCAACATCAGTCCTAAGGAGAACTACCTATGTAATCTTGGAAATGAGTACCTGCCTTCCTCCCAACCTCAGTTTCCTCGTCTGTTTCTTTATGAGAGGGATGGGCTAGATCAGTGTTTCCTAAATTTCACTCACTGTTGGCCACTGTTACGACTATTTGCTCTAAACTATGTACTACCTGTTTTATTACCTTAGTATTTTAAATTTATTTTCCTTTAAAATTTAAATCTACTTAAATTTTTTTTATATCATCAATGTAAACAGAAGGTGATAGGCAAAATAAAGACCTGGAAATAAGACAATATCTGTAACCATCAAGACATTCTTGCCTCCTGATAGCTGTGTTCCTGCAGCTGGATCTTCTTCGTGAAGATGGGTTATTATGTGTTACAGAAGTGTTAAACATAGTCTAGCACAAACTGAGGATTTCTTTTTGATGTGAGTAGGATTGAAAGAGTTGCACAGGGAATAACTCTCACTCGTGATTATGTGTTGTTTAATGCCTGTGTGCCATATAAAACCATCTCCCATCCCTCGTAGGATATGTCCCACCCTTTGCTCAACCTAGAATTAGGTGCTGTCCCTTTCTAGGACACCTTCATTCTCAACATGCTATGGGTGCCTTTCAAAACTCACCCCAATCCTGGAAGCAGTCTTCCCGAATTAATCCTACCCAAATCTGCAGTTTCATACCAGTCTCTGCCAAGGCTTCCCTCACTAATTTTAACTGTGGACACTTGCTGGTGTCAGTCCTGCATTTTCTTATTTCTGATATATGCGCTGAGCATTTGTTACCTAATTCTTCGAGTGCTGAGTAAGGGGGGAAAAAAGAGGCACAGAAGGTCAGCTAACAAACATTCATTTAGCACTCACTGTGTATTAAGAATTGTGTTAGAGGTGGGGCACCTGGGTGGCTCAGTTGGTTAAGTTTCTGACTTTGGCTCGGGTCATGATCTCGCGGTTCATGAGTTCAAGCCCTGCACCGGGCTCTGTGCTAATAGTTCAGAGCCTGGAGCCTGCTTCAGATTCTGTGTCTCCCTCTCTCTTTGCCCCTCCCCTGCTCACACTCTGTCTCTCTCTCTCTCAAAAATAAATAAACACTAAAATAATTTCAAAAAAAGAAAAGAATTATGTTAGAGGGGAACCTGGGTGGTTCAGTCAGTTAAGCGTCCAACTCTTGGCTTCAGCTAGGGTCATGATCTCACAGTTTGTGAGTTCGAGCCCCACATCAGGCTCTGTGCTGACAGCCTAGAGCCTGCTAGGGATTCTCTCTCTCTCTCTCTCTCTCTCTCTCTCTCTCCACCGCCCCCCCATCTCTCTGCCCCTCCCCCACTTCCTCTCTCTCTCTTTCAAAATAAATAAATAAACTTAAAAAAATTAAAGAATTATGTTAGAAGTTTTCATCTTCTAACAACGCTCTGAGGTAGCTATTATCACCCCAGCTGTGTGGAAAACAAAGCTTAAGATCAGAGTCTAGTGCCTCCTCAGGGGCACAAGACCAGATTCATATTCTGTATGTGCAACTCCAGAGTCTTCTGTTCTTTTCTCTGCACCAAGTGGTCTCCCAGTCCAGGATACCATCTGTTGAAACAAGTACATCATGGCTCCATAACGTCCGGGCTTCACAAATCATTGAACTTAAACACGCATGTACTACTAATGCACATACAAGCATAAAAGTAACCAACATAAGTTGAGCTACATTTATTTTTCAAATTAAGGACATTAACAAAACAAAAATAACTGCCACCACTGTTTTTGTAAAAGCAGAGATAATTTAATTTAACATCAAAAGAGAAAGGAAGAAAGAAGGAAGCTAATAGTAATTTCAGAGTAAGACCAGCTTAATAAAAATCTTACTGGATGTGTCTCTTTTTTCCCTCCCCCTTACATTTCTGCAGACTACTAAAAACTGGACCTCAGACGTGCATCCAGATGTGTGTTTGGAAACTCCACAGAGGTTATAGCAGGAGGAAATAAAGTGTTTAAGAGAAGTAGGGTGAAAAGCATAGGTGGGTTGAGAGAACATTAAGACCGAGAATCCTGAGCAGCCAGAGATGATGGGGGCGGGGCTTGGTAGGATGTGGTGCCTGTGGGGCTCTACCATCTCAAACACACGGACTCCATTCACAGGATGTTTTCACTTGTTACTTCAAACACTTGTTTGAAGTACCTGTCTCAGCTCAGATACCTGTGGTTTAGGACTCTGCTCACAGGAGTTCTGATGGAATCCAAAGAACTCCCACCCATCTTGAATGCTGATGACTTCTTATGAGTAGATTCAAATGCTGTAATTTGGAAAAGATCATCATTAAGCCTTTAAAGAAAAAGAAGAAAAAGAATCAATTTTGTGTTTTTTTTTTTTTTTTTTTTTAAATACGTGGTATAAGAGGAAAAAAGAGATGCGGACTCAGAAGAAGATAGATTGTAATGATGTATTTTCCTTCATAAATATGTCTTAGAGCAATGATGACTACTTACTGTAGTGCTTTTCCTTCTTAAGTAACTATAGATTCTTTTTTCTTTTCCTGAGAAAACAAAACTTTAAAAGCATGATCTGTTGCTTCTTGAGACTATTATAGATGAGGCCCTAAAAAATCTGTCTTCCTTAATAAGTTTGCCATGCTCTACTAGAACTCAACACAGGCTACTGTTGTTGATTCTAATGTTGATCAAATAAAGAAGATTAAAAAGCTGGTAAATTCTCCCATAAAAAGAAAAGCTGTTACAGAACAACAAGGTGATTAAGCATTTTATGGAGTCGGGTGTGAGTGCCTCAGTTAGTTTTATTGCAAATTCTTAATTTAAAGTCTGTCATTTCCAGGAAATCAAATTGAGTAAAATATCTCACTTCTTGCACTTGCTCTCAGAGTTCCCATTCACAACATTTCCGTGCTCATCATCAATTAGAAGTGCTGGGCTTTGTGCCTGTGGACTGGCTTCCTGCAGGAGAGCCAACTCCCATCTGAATATGGCTTTGTGCAACCTTCTTGCATACAAATTTAGGAGGTGACAAGCACGTGCTTAGATCATAACTTGTGGAGCATGACCAGTGTCTGGTAGATCAAGGTAATCCTCATGTGCCAGAACAACCAATGCTCTCCCCCTAGCCAATCATGTAAAAAAAGTGAGAAGGCACGTGACTTCCACCACTGTGGTCTGCAGAGAAAGTGGGTTCCTGGGCATTGTCTTCTTCAAACAGCTGATGTTTCATTGGGAAAAATCATTTTCTTTTTCTCCAGAACAAATACTTCTGAGCTATAGAAAGGTGTTGTTAACGAAAACCCACATGGCTCACTGTGACTCTTTTCACTTCTAATTAAGAAATTACGTAAAAGAAGGAAATCCTGCCATTTGTGAAACAGGAATGGACCTTGAGGCCATTATGCTGAGTGAAATACATCAGACAGAGACTTATATATAGAATCTAAAAGCATGGAACTCATAGAAACAGATTGTAGAATGGCGATTACCAGACTTCAGGGGTGGGGGAAATGTGAAGATGTTAGGTAAAGGGTACAGATTTTCACTTATAAGATGAATAAATTCCAAGGATCCAAACTGGTGACTATTGTTAACAATACCCTATTGTATATTTGAAAGTTGCTGTGAAAGTCGTGCTTTAATGTTTTCGCCATAAAAACAATAAAATGCTTATTATGTGAAGTCAAGAATGTATTAACTAACCTTATTGTGGTAAACATTTCACAATAGATTTGTATATAAAGTCATCCCACTGTACACCTTAAACTTAATGTCATATGTCAATTATATCTCAATAAATCTGAGGAAAAAAGAAATTACAGTCTGTACCAACATTTTCCTCTGAAATAGGAAGCTACCCAAATACAGTTGCCAGGTAAAATACAGCACATCCAGTTAAATTTGAATTTTAAGTAAACAACAAATAATTTCTTTTTTACTGTATTTCCTGAATATTGTGCAGCACATACTTATATTAAAAATTCATTTGTTTATCTAAGAGTCAAATTTAACTGGGAATCCTGTACTTTTATTTGCAAAATTTGGCAACCCTAGGCCCCAAACACTTCAACCCTAAAAAGAAAACCAAACAGTCTAAAGGCTTGTAGATTCAGTAGGTATGGAAGCCAAGAGAGAAGATTGAAGTTTTCCAACTTGATGCCAGAAATAATCAAATGCATACACTTACTGTGCCAGAATTTGGCCCTCTTCTTCCTTCAACATTCCTGTGATGCAAGAATGAAGTTAGGTCTTTGAGAAAGCAGATGGGCAAAAGTTGATGCTATTCGACATGGTGCTGTTTTTGACAGTTGCTTGCCTGTTTGTCTGAAAACTCTTTGTGCCTGGCTTTTTAGAAAATGCCTTCATCCAGCAAGGCATATTCATGATACGAGTTGTGTTTATTTCCAGAGATCCACCAATCGGAGAAAACCTTTTCTGTCCCCAAATAAAATATGTTTCCAATTCCATCTTGTCAGCCCGGCATCCCCCTGATGATACTTCTCCTGTTTATTAAAGACATAGATCCTGATCAGATGTTTCTCCCCCTAGGCAATACCCTCAACTCCCGACGCCTCACCCACATCAGCCAGCCTTGCACTGAAAAATCAGCATCTTCGTGAAAACAATTATATTATGTTCACGAAGTTAATTACAATAGAATATAAGTGTGTACTCACCATTTTTTAAGCAAAACAACGTGTGTGGGCATAAAAGCAAGTTTGGAAGAATATACACCCAATTGTTAGCAAACATCTCTGGGTAGTAAGATTTACAGATGATTTCATTTCTCTGTGTTTATTTATTTAGCCCAGCTGTGACTTTAGTTCCAATCCACTTCTCTGTATTTTACACTCTCCAGGGCATTTCTCAACCTGGTACAACATCAATCACTGTAAAGCAGAATTCCTCAAGCTTTATGGTACACAACAGTTACTTATGATGCTCGTGAAAATGCAGATTCCCAGGCTCTCCCTGAAGACTTTGATTTAATATGTCTAAGGTAAGGGTCCCTAAATCTGCATTCTTAACTCCTCCTTCTTCCATTTTAACCTAGTTCAACTGTAGACCATACTGTGAGGAATGGAGGCTTAAGGTCTTCACTGGGCATCTTTTGCAAATCCCACATGCATGACCATAGTTGAAACTTATTTTGGCCACTGGTGCCAGAATTCATTCACTATGCACAGACACACACACACACACACACACACACACCTATATACACACACACACACACATATACATATATATAATGTACATTATATATAAATATATATATTGCATATATATTAATGCAATATATATTATGTATATATAATTTTCAGGCATGAAGGCATAAATCAGGTCCATTTAATCTCCCTTTGAGAGAGGAAAGTGTTTGGGTGGAAGCCCCCCCTCCCCAGCACGGCAGTGGCACCTCACCACGTCTGCTTGGTTCTCAGAGCAGGGAGGAAGGGGATGCACATTTCAGCTTCCAGTTCTTCCTAATTTAGGTCTTGATTCCTTCTGTCTCCTAGGCTTTTTGTTTGTTTCCTTCCAGTTTCACTTGCCACTGTGCCAGAAGGTGTAGTGCTAAGGTCTGAGCTTTCATGTGGTTTTTAAAGACATTTACATGTTTAAATGTAACTCTTGGTACTAGAACTCTGCCTACCCCTGGCTCTGGGGCCATCCCCCTGGTGTGGGAAACCACCAGGCCCTTCCTGCGCTGCTGGCAATGGCATCCTCCTTGGTTTTGCTGCTGCTGCTCCTGCCTGCTGTCACCTGCTCACGCTACATACTACAGCTGGATGAGCTTTTTAAGATGTAAATTAGATCATGTCGTTCTCTGGCTTAAAAGCCTTCAGTGGTTTCCTGTAGCCCTGGGAAGAAACACCCACCTGCTGACCCTGTCTATAAGGCCCCGAGCTCCAGTCTGTCTCCCCCTCAGTCATTCACTCCACGCCCATGCCAACAACTGTTTTGCAGTTGTTTCCTTCTGACGTTCCCACACTGGCTCCTTATCACACTTTGGGGTTCAGGGGGGCCAACCTCTTCTGTCACCCCACTCTCCATCCCAGTGTCTTGTTTCCATAGAACACTCAATATAATTTGTAATTTTATTTTATTTTTTAATTTTTTTTTTCAACGTTTATTTATTTTTGGGACAGAGAGAGACAGAGCATGAATGGGGGAGGGGCAGAGAGAGAGGGAGACACAGAATCGGAAACAGTCTCCAGGCTCTGAGCCATCAGCCCAGAGCCTGACGCGGGACTCGAACTCCCGGACCGCGAGATCGTGACCTGGCTGAAGTCGGACGCTTAACCGACTGCGCCACCAAGGCGCCCCAATGTAATTTTAAAATGTATGTTTCTGTTTACTTTTTCGTTTTGTTTGGGTCACACATATATACCTCTTGGAAGGGCAGGGAACTTTCGTCTTGTTCCCCATCACCCACTCATTGTTACTGTTGTACCCTCTGCCTAGCACAACTCCAGGAATATAGTAAGTGCTCAATACGTCTTCGTGCGGTTCATTTCAGCCTGCGTAAATGAATCGGCCTGCTGCTATAGTGATATCCTCAAGAGTCAGAGAAACCAAGCTGGGCGTTAGCACCTGCCGCTCCTGCCAGCAAAGCTCTGACAGTGGAAGCCACCCCCCCACCTTCATGACTTCTGAGCCTTCTGAGAGAGGGAGAGTCCCCATGGTGGCTAAGCAGAAAGTGGATGAACCACAGTAAGGTAAACACCAAGCATTCTCCCTTCATTCTGTCTGCTTTCTCATTCTGATACACAGACCAAAGATCCCAGATAGCCATGAAGAGCAGACTCATGGCTGTTCTAGAAAACAACAACAGGCCTGAAAGCCTCAAAGCAGCCTTGTGTGGGAAGGATCACGAAACCATCAGGGCTGTGGATCATCACTTGAATAAAAATCAAATGACTTAGGATCTGTCCAAAATGAAGGATGTTTTAATACTTTGTGTGTAAAAACACTGATATTTTGCTTCTTTTTTATTAAACGGATTTTATTATTTTTCAGAATCTTGTCAGCATAATCGTTTTATGGGTGGATGAAATACTCAGCCCTGCTGCTGCAGGGGCTCTTTCACAGCAATTACCTTGTGGCACTTTCTCTGTAATTAGGTTTTTGCCGAGGATTTTTCCCCGGGTCTGTGTAATAAATGAAATATGACCAGAATTTAAATTTGTCAATTACAAGCAAGCGTAGTGCATAAACACACCACAGAGCCATGAATTCCAAACCACAGGCTGTTGCTGGGGGGCAGACGCTCTGAAAATTAAAATGGAAATAAAACTACTGACTGGCAAGCAAAAAGTGGCCCCCAAAGAAAGCAAATCTCCCCTAACACTCATGTATGATTCTACCCAATGGTGTGAGCTCTTGATTACAAATTTTTCAGTGTGTACTGACAAGTCAAGGAATAGCATTGGATTTGTGTTAAAATAACCTACACAGGCCTCTGATCTCCTACCCTATGAATTCCTATGTTTCTTGAGGCCGGATCCAAAAGATCTTGGACATGGTGGGGCAGACCCCCACTGCAGTATGCAGTCTGGTGGTGGTAGTCTCTCTGAGTGGCTCAAGGATGGACAGATTTGGGGACTGGCTCTGCTGTCTACCAGCGGCTGCTAGTTCCCCGGACCTGACTTCCATAATTGCTCCTCTGGGGCCCTCTGCTGACCATCTCTTGTACGGGGGAAATTCTAGGAGTTTGCACTGTTGAGGACTCTGACAAAATCATTTATTTCATTAAAACAACCATCAAACAAAAGCAAATTTTTAAAATTTGCATGTATAAAAGCCCTAGGCAAGGAAAAAGGAACTCATATATTTTTAAAAAATGTTTATTTATTTTGAGAGAGAGAGAACATGAACAGGGGAGAAGCAGAGAGAGAGAGAGAGAGAGGGAGGGAGACAGAGAGAGAGAGAGAGAGAGAGAGAGAATCCCAAGAGGCCCTGCGCTGTCAGTGCAGAGCCCAACATGTGGCTTAAACTCATGAAACGTGAGGCCGTGACCTGAGCCAAAACCAAGAGTCGGATGCTTAACTGACTGAGCCACCCAGGCATCCCAGGAACTCACATTTTTATAAACTCACTGAGTATGTGCATTAATGCACGCAGCGAATCTTTCTTGAATATCTCTTCTTGGTGTCTGTGTCAGACACCAGATTTTAGGCATTTAGGAGTTGAGCCCAAACCCAAAAGTGTCTTGCTTGTCTGGAGCCAGACATGGACAACTCATGGTCTGGAGGAGGAGACAAACTGGGGTCCACAAATGGCACAAATGCATATTAAGTGACAATTTAATTAGGCACTGTATAGGAAGAAGACATGTCATGGTGTGTGTCCCTGAGGTAGGAGCATTCAGGCTGAGATCAGAAGGGGAGAAGAACATTCCTGGCAGAGGTAACAACATGTTCACGGGCCCTGTGTCAGAGGACAGCCTAGAGGATATGATGGCTTGAAAACATGTCTGGCAAGGCTGGGGTGCAGAGAGTAAGGGGATGCCTAGGGCAAAAAGAGACTGGAGAAGGAAAGAGGTTGGACTCTGGCAGAGCCATGGAGGTTGTGTGGATTATGGTTTCTCCTGATACCTGTGGGAAGCCACTAAGTGTTCTTACACAGGTGGAGGATGGGAATGGTGGTGGTTGATATAATCACATTTGTGGTTCGGAAAGATGATCCTGGCTTCATGAAAGACAACAGATAGAAAGAGGAAAAGAATAGGCTCAAGAAGTCCAGTTAGGAGTCTAGTGCAGTAGTCCACGTGAAAGATGGCAGTGAGTTGTTCGAAATGGTGGCAGAGGAGATGGAAATGAGATCAGAGAGAGCGTTTAGGGGATAGAATCAGCACTGACTCGGTGATGAGTGATACATGGTGATGGAAGGAAGGGGATGTTAAAAATGGCTTAGGTTGTCTCATTTAATTGTTCCAGCCGTGCAAAATAGCATTACTCCCATTTTACACATGAGGGAGTTGAGCTCAGAGAGGTTTACTGTTGGGCTTGAGATCATTCAGTTGGGAAAGGGCAGGGCCATATGCCTACTACTTCCTCACAGCATCTCTGATGTTGTAGGGGGTGTTTGCTTAGAAACTCATCTTCCCCACATCCTTTCAATGTATCCCCTATATCTTTTTTTTTTTAATTTTTTTTCAACATTTATTTATTTTTGGGACAGAGAGAGACAGAGCATGAACGGGGGAGGGGCAGAGAGAGAGGGAGACGCAGAATCGGAAGCAGGCTCCAGGCTCTGAGCCATCAGCCCAGAGCCCGACGCGGGGCTCGAGCTCCCGGACCGCGAGATCGTGACCTGGCTGAAGTCAGACGCTCAACCGACTGCGCCACCCAGGCGCCCCTATATCTTTTTTTTTAATGTTACTTATTTATTTTGAGAGAGACATAGAAACAGTGAAGAGCAGAGAGAGAGGGGGAGAGAAAATCCCAAGTAGGCTCCACGCTGTCAGCACAAGCCCGACGTAAGACTCAGTCCCACAAACTGTGAGATCATGACCTGAGCCAAAATTGAGAGTTGGATGCTTAACCGACTGAGCCACCCAGGCACCTCCTAACATTCTTAAGAACACTCCAAAAACTTATGTGTTTGTTTCCTTGTCTTTCTTTTCTGCTAGACTGTGAGCTTGTTGAGGCCTATATTGTCAGGCCTTTATTTGCCCCTGAATTGTCAATACTTAGTCCACTGCCTGGCTCAGAGTAGGAGCCAGGGAGTATTTATTGAGTGAATAAGAAAATCTTCACCCATCTCCTAGAGAAGGGAGGTAGTTGGAGGGCAATGTGTGTTTTAAACAACATTTTCACTGGCCTAATTCTCTTTTATACCAGGACCACAGTTTGGGAATTTTTGCTGGAATGCTCAAAAAGGACTGTTAAGAAGAATCTAGAAGTTTCTAGTAGCCTAGTGTGGTTAAAAGAGCACAGGTTTAGAATCCTGTGGCTCTGGTTTTACATCCCAGCCCCTCAGTTTATAAGTTATGCATTCTAGAATACTTATCCTCTTTGAGTAGTCAGTGTCCTTATATGTAAAGTGAGGAAATTTCAGTATTTACTTAGTAGGGCTATTGTGAAGATTGCATTTGGTCATCTGTGCTAACTGCTTGACACATGAATATATAAATTTCCTATTTTTGTAGAAAAGAAGGGTCAGAATTTCATGGCTAGCCAAGAACATGGATGAGGTTGGTACTTTCTCTCCACCTGACCTCAAAGTTCCTGTCACGTACAGACTACTCTTCCTGTGGTTTATTCTGGAATGAGGGAAGAGGAAGTTGGCTCTCTGGGGGTCCCTGACAAGCTGACAGATGTCTCCTAAGGCAGCTTTCAACAGAGAGCTCTTTATTATTATTATTATTCTTTGTGATTTACAGTGTGTGCCTACAAGCCTCTGGGCACGATCACGGAGTAGGAATGGAATTAATAAATTGGATCTGGTTCTTGCTTAATTCATGGCTCTGACAAAATTAAAAATGGAGACAGGTAGGAGAGCCTAAACAAACAAAGTGTCCCAAAGCCTGGATTCCGGGACACATAGTGCTGTAGGAGGAACACTCCACAGCCAGAACTGTGGCTAAAGCCAGGCAGACATCCAGATGGCGTAGAGAAGCCTGAGAACACCCTAGAAAGCAACAAATCCTTTCCAAAGGAAATCCAAACCTGTTGGATTTAAGCAACCCACGAGTCTGGGATCATATATGCATGGGTTCAAATTCTGAGTGTACTGCTTATTTGTATAATCTTAACAAATGGCTCAGGGTCACTCAGCTGGTTATTTGCAGAACTGGATTTTGATGCAAATCTGAACCCAAGCTTGTGGTTTTTAGCCATTTTAAGAGAGAAAAAATAATTTCCCCTCTACCCTTCTAAGTTTGTGGTTGAGACCCCCTATAGTAAAAGAATAATAAGAGAAAAAGACAGAAGTTTATTAACATTGTTAAAAAACAAAAATGCAACTGGGTAAATTTTATTTATTTATTTATTTATTTATTTTTTTGGAGAAAGAGAGCATGTGCACACACAAGCATGCATGGGAGAGGCAGAGGGAGAGGGAGAGAGAGAATCTTAAGCAGGCTCCCTACCCAGTGTGGAGCCTGATGCGGGGCTCAATCCCATAACTGTGAGATTATGACCTGAGCCAAAATCAAGAGTCAGAGGCTCAACTGACTGAGCCACCCAGGTGCCTCCAACTGAGTAAATTTTAAAGATCTTACTGACCTCATTCAATGATTCATGAATCTGGCAGCATCCCATCTACTTGATAGAAAGGAGCTCTGAGGAGCTGTACAAACAAACAACAACAACAACAACAAAACCCCAAACTTATAGACAAAGGGGAGAAGGAACTAGGAAGTTATATTGGGCAAAAAACCATGTTGGTTATTGCAAGGTTATTTTCCTTTAGGGATGGTAGGGGTCTATCACGCAGAGTACCTAATAAGCACCCATCAGGTGATTCCTGATCGACTGGTTTAAGATTCCATTTTGGGGAGAGCTGAAACGGTAATTTAATTAAGTCTGGGTTTGGTGATGTGAAGTTTAATGTAAGTGACTCCATTTTGGGGATGTTGTCTTATTGTTAGCAAAATGTATGTATATGTCATGTAAACATGGGAGAAAAACTGAGTACCTCTCCAAGATATCCCCAGCCACCAGCTTAAACACTATCTTCCTCTAGACAAAAGAAAGATGTTGGGAAGGGGAGGAAGATGGCCAATTTGGGGGAGGTTACCAGAAAAAGCATAAGAAGTAAGGATAAGTAAGGATGAAGTCTGTGCCTTCCCCACTAATAAGAGTTTCTTGTGACTTAGAGTCATCCTTCTCTTCTTGGTAGAGAGAGGGAGACACTTAGAAATGGAGACTTTCTTTATGAATGTAAATGTCCCTTGCAAAAGGGTAACTTCTACTCTGTTTTATAGCTTCTCCTGTGTCTGCATGTTCTCAAAAATAATCAGCTCAAAATAATCCTTATGCTGAAGAGGCACATTTTGGGGTGGTATATTATGCTACCCTTCACCATTATGCTGTTTACGAACATAGTATGGCATATTGTCGTTGCTTAAATATTTACTGCATAACTATGAATTCCTTAAAATGAATGCCTAGTATACAGAAGGGGTTCAATTTATGCATGCTAGAAGTTTTGCTGTCTTAGATTTTTTTCCCCCTGAAATTCCTCACCCCCTCAATACCCCACTCCCACTGCACAAGTACAAGTATATTGATCACTGGAACAAGCGTCTTTGAGGGATACATCCTGAGACCTCCACAAAATACCAAATTCACAATATAAAAATAATATCTGCATAGCATGGGGCTGTCTTTCAAATATCATTTCCCACCTAAGTCATGAGGCCCCTGGGTAAATCCTCACATCACACATTAACTATTGACTTTCCCCCCATCATCCATCCCGTGGACACACTTCACAAAGAAACATAGTTCTGATCTTGCAAGAATTGCCCCCGTATGTGCTGTAGAGTCAAGGAGCGATGCAAGGGGGCAATGGGCAGTGGTGGGGCTCTCTGCCTCCAGCTCAAGGTCAGCAGGATTCAAATTCACCCCTCAGCAAGATGTCAACCGGCCATGTGTCACTCAGTAAGTACCCTTTGGGGTGCTGGCCCATAGTAAAAGCCAGCAAATGCCAGGCCAGAGTCAGTAGTGCTGTGAAGGCCCTGGGGGCCATTCCTTCCCCAAGGCCAGGCCCAACCTTCTTTTGGACCACAAATACCCTCTCCTACTTTGATCGTGAATTTTCTAACATTTCCAGGCTTACCTCTTATCCTACTTGATGTATTGTTTTTAATGTAAATTTTTTCCTAGCCACAAAACTAAAACCATCAAGGACCACCAGAAAAGCACCCAGAAAGAAAAACAAACAAACAAACAAATCACCGGTCATCTCTCCACGTAGGGAATATAACTGCTAACATTTTTGGCAAAGCCTTCCTTTCTACTCCCCCCACCCCCATCCCACTCCACTGTACAGCTTTTGAAAAGAGGTATTCCCTCAAATGTTCTCATGTTAAGAAAAGGGGAGAAAAGGGTCCTTATGTTATCCCTTCCAGAAAGAACCCAAGTAATCCCTATTATGTAAACTCTTTCAAAGAAACAGTCTGTTCAAAACTGTCATGAAGTCATTTGTTGCTATGGCAATGCTTGGCCCAAGAGTGCAATAAACAACCATCCTGACTCCAGCCTCTAAACAGAAGCTGCCATTATCTCCCTCAGAGCTCTTCAGGGGGGCTCATTTTGCCAAAGTTATTCATTTAAATTAGCAGCTCCTTTCTTAGTCACTTGAATTTCTTTTGCTTCCTAGGAAGCCACACCAGGCGGCTGAGAAAGCAGTTAGGGCAATAAATTGAGAGGCTGAGGACTGGGGACAGCACTCCTTCCTTCCATGGTGGCCTTCTGTGGATCTGCGATAAAGGCAGGTTCTTTTCTCTGCTGGGTACACAGTCTAACATCTTAGATGCATGTCACCCAGGGCAAAGTAAGGTTGGGTGTTGGGCTTAGGAGGACAATTATGGTGAAAGTTCTGACAACAGCGTAATCAACCCAGGTAACTTTTCTGAACTAAAAATACGGAGCAAATCTCACAGAGAGTATTCTGGAAAGCTTTTTGCAATTTTATGTACAGCTGCAGAATATTATGGCTGAAGGGATGAGAAGTGGGAGTGGGGTGGGGAAAGATATTCAACATGCTTAACATGCATGATTTCATTAGATTCTGACGACACTCCTATAGAGGCAGGCAGCATATCTTTTTTTTTTTTTTTCTTTCCTGTTTTACAGATAAGGAAGCAGAGACTTGGAGAGATTAAGTGACTTGCCGGAGATCCCTGACCAGAAAGTGGTAGAGCCAGTTTCAAACTCTTGCTCTTTACCTTGGAAACTGCTTTCTTGACCCTCACACTATACTGCCCCAAAGGGCTGGAATAGACATGCATGGAGCTCCTACTCTATGCACAGAGTGCTGGAGATTTTACATACGTTGTTTAAATGTCACAATTGGCCTGTGTAGGTGTTATCATTCCCATTTGTCAGATGGGGAAGCTGAGACCCCAAGATGTGGTTCACTCAGGTTTGTCCAGCCAGCTCTAGTATACAAGGGTTTGAACTCATGGCTGCTAGACTTCAAAGCCTATGCTTGTTTGTCTACACAGCATTGCCTGGTACCTAGAAATCATTAAGCCTAACACTGTCTTTTTCCCAACAAGGAAACAGAGCCCTGGAAATACTAAGTGGCTTGCCCAATGACATCCTTCAAGGTCTAGAGACTGCCTCCCTCCAGCCTGAGCAGGCAGATGGAAGAGAGTTCATTTGCTCTAAGCTGGCCTGGTGTGCATTAGGTCAAGTCCCAAGGGTGGCTGTCTACAAAAGCTACTGTACTTGAAGAGTGTGTGTTCAGAGTGGGATCACACTGGAGTCTTGGGCCATTTATTCTCTATTCCTGGTCATCTCGTCCCCCTAACCCAACTCCTATGTCCAGGAGAATTCATCCTGGAAGCAAAGCATCAAAGGCCTTCCTCCAAACAACATTTCTGACGTTAGCCCTTATTTATTAGGACTGTTCCCTCCCTGCTGGGTCACTGAGGCTGGTGGTATGGCTTCCAAAGGTCACAGATCCTGTCAATCAGGTTCCCAGATGACCTCCTGTTGCAGGTTCTGGTAACTGCTCTCCCCTCTTCCCCTTCAGGCTAGGGGTAGAAATGGTGCCCGGCTGTTTTTAGCCACAGGGGTACTGACCCAGAACCTTCTGTTTTACCCAATCTTGCCCACACTTTTATAAACTGTCTCTTTAATAATTGTCCAATTTGAGTATTTCCTGCTGGGACCATGACAAATACACTCCCCCAGTTATTCTCTGACTCATCACCCAATTTCTTTCCTGCCCAATACTTACCACATTCAGTAATTGTTACATTTATTTTGTATTTGCTTTCTTAATGTCTTTTTCTCCCCAGAATGCAAACTCAGGAGGACCAGGACTTTATTGATTTATTATAAAACATCGTTCCCTAAAGTCAGGTTGGCCATCTTCACAGCCCCACTGTCAGTGTTGTGGGAGCTTGCAGGAATGATTGGTTGCAATTGGCTATAATGTTGGTGACCATCTCAAATGAAAGGGCTCTTCTAAGACTCTTTTTCAGGGTGCAAGCAAAGGTCGCATGTCGAATTTACACCTGGGCCTGATAGCCATTTGTTTCTCTGGATTTGTCCTGGATACTTTCTACTGTGATGATGCCCTCAGGATCATAATTATCATCATGTCGAGGTCAAATGCATCTCGGCCAGCAAGCCGTGGCCACCAAGTATGTGTGCTAGGTAGTGCTGCGGTGCCGGGGACTGTAGCCAGGAGAAAGGGAAACCCACCTGTGTGGGACCTGACCTGCCTTTGGCTGTGGTTCTCAGATGGGTGTTCGTTGTCTGGCCAGACACGCTCAGAGAAATCCCATGGAATGTACACTTGGGAACAGAAATGAAAACTCTACTCACAAGTCCATCCGGATAATTTATCAAGGGATATTCAGGAAGAGCCGTTCATTTGGTGCCTGAAGGAAGACTCACATTTCAGACCCACAGGGACAAGCACTCTCAAAATCATGGGTCCCAGGGATGCCCCTGGCTGCCTTCGGAGGATAGTCTCAGCTTCACTTCACTAGCCAAAGCTTTTAGCCTTGCATTAGCTGCAGGGGCAGATAGCACTGAGCTTGAATTTCAGGCTCTGAAGTCTTCTAACTTGGTTCAAATCCTGGCTTTCCCACTTAAGAACTCCAAGACTCTGGGGCGCCTGGGCGGCTCAGTTGGTTGAGCGTCTGACTTCCCCTCAGGTCATGATCTCACGGTTCGTGGGTTTGAGCACCACGTTGGGCTCTGTCCTGACAGCTCAGAGCCTGGAGACTGCTTCAGATTCTGTGTCTCCCTCTCTCTCTCTCTCTCTGCCCCTCCCCCCCACTCGTGCTCTGTCTCTCAAAAATAAATACATGTTAAAAAATTAAAAAAAAAAAAAGAACTCCAAGACTCTGAGCAGCTTACATACAGATTCCCATCTGTATGATGGGAATGCCTACACCTTCTCCTGAGGGTTGTGAAGGTTAGGCTGAATGAGATAATGCAGGAAAGCCACTGAGTGCATACTCAATGAAGGGTAAACTGCAATTTTAGGGATATGTCAAATTTCCCATCTGCCGGTTCTGCTCGGTAACTTTTAAACAACCCAGTTTCCCAGCCACTTACTCTTGCATCCTTTTCCTTTGAGTTTCAGTGTTTTCTTAAAGTAGTCATTTAGATTGTTTTTTATTTCCACTCCAACCAAAAGCTTAAAAGGTTTAGTTGTCATTCCTTTGCGAACCCTGATGGGCAGGTTACAGAAGATGCTTAGTGATAAGAGGTATTTGGGCTTCCCAGTCCTGCCCCAGGACTCTTTAGCCATCTCTCCTCACCTAGGTTCATTCACCTGGACCCAGGAGCGTTTTTGGAGCCAGGGAGCATGTGAACTAGTGAAGGAAGTGCAGGCTCTGGGCTGGACAGGTCTGGGTTAGAATCCTGAATATGCCACTCACTTAGATGTGCGAATTCATGTGCCCTGCAGAGTGGCTCTAGCCCCAGTTTCCTGATTTGTGAATACTGTGTGAGAAACATTTGGGCCCAGGGTTCAGAAATGGAAGCTATTTCTATTATGCTGAGGGTTTTATTCTTTACCCTGGAGGAGCTGCTAATATACTTGGGATGACAAAATGAGTATTTCTAAAATGCCCATGTTGGGTCAGATAGTGACTCCTGGTTAAAGTTCTTGAGGGGCTCCCGGGTGGCCCAGTCGGTTAAGCGACTGACTTCGGCTCAGGTCATGATCTCACAGTTCGTGATCTCATAGTCCTGTATCGAGCCCTGCATCGGACTCTGTGCTGACATCTCAAAGCCTGGAGCCTGCTTCAGATTCTGTGTCTCCCTCTCTCTCTGCTCTTCCCCCACTCGTGCTCTGTCTCTCTCTCTCTCACAAAAATAAATAAACATTAAAAAAAAAAGTTCTTGAGCCATTGCATTTCTGAGCTTTCTACTCACATTGCAGATGGCTGCCTGGACTTCAGTATAGATCTGATCAAAAGCTAATTTCTTCACTTTCTTTCTTCCTTTTTGGAGGGAGTATGCTGAAGTTCGCAATTAGATGCTCAAAACAGGACAATTCCTACAGGGAGTACTACCCCTGTCTGCTCCACATCATTCAAAAGAGAGCAATGACCCTGGCAGGTGCTTTTGAGGTGTGGGGCCTGCCCAGTGTCCAGTTATTCATCACGGCCGAGAAAGCTGCCCACCGGCCTTGCCACTCGCTCTCCAGCTCTACCCAACCCTCTGCCATTCCCCAGACACACAGGTTGCTCTTTGCGGCTTTGCCTTGACCGCCACGATGCCCTCCCCTCCTGTTTTCTCCTTGTCTGTTACTTCTTCCAGGCACAGATGCTGTGGCACACCAAAGCTCTAAAGCAGTGCTTCTCAAAGCATGGGCTTTGACAGGGGTCAGTTTGCAAATGGGTGCTGGTCTACAAGGGGAAGGGTAAAGACAGCAATTTGACAGAGTAATTTTATGTCTGTTGAATCTAATAACCATAAGTTTGTGGTATTATTTTGTATATCTCTGCTTTTTAATTTTCACTTTTCTTATTGTTTGTTACAGAAACATTGGTGAGGGAACAGAAACAAAAAACAGAACTTGTGCTACCCACACCTGGTCTGAGAAGCACTGCTCCAGACTAATGTTACCAGCTTTGACTTTATTGTCCCTGAGCCCTCCCCAGCCCTACCGTCCTCCCCATCTCTCCTTTCCACCATATTCCTGCTCCTACCTGCTTCCGGCCTTGAACCTGCAGATGTGACCTTCCTCCTGCTGGCGGCTCTTCTGACCTCTCCCCATTTAGCCTCTGCCCCCCAGCCATCTAGAGCAACTCAGATGTGGCTTCCTCAGCCAGACCTTCCCAACGCACCCTCAGTCTCAGGGCTCTCCTTGTCCTCTTGTAACACGTGTTGTTCCTCTTTCTTCCGGGCACCTGATCCCCGCTGGAGAGTTTCCTGGGAGCTCCACTGTTTAATGCTAGACCTACCCGATCCCCCCAGCTGCATGAAGGCAGGCACCACCGTACTGGCTTGTCCATCACCATCTCCTGGTTTCCCGTAAGATGCCTAGCACATATGAGGTGCCCAGGGAACATTTTTAGTTTTGGCTCATTAAATGATTGAGGAAATGGATAATCAACGGAACTCAAAGATCACTATAGCCATATTAGTGAACCATCTGTCTGCCTCTGGGAAGAGTTGCTCATTTCATCTTTCTGACCTCTTATGCTTTACTAAGCCTTTTCTAAAAATTGCATTTCTTCCACCATATACTCCCCCAAAAGCAAGGCCTTGGCATCAGGGAGAACTGAGTTTAAATCCCAGTTTCTCTACCACCCAGCTGTACGACCTTAGGCAAGTGATCTGAGCTGTCTGAGGCTCAGTTTTCCTCATTTATAAAATGGATATAGAAACACCTACTTCATAGGATTCTTAGAAAATTAGATGAGGTAGTAAAATTCAAAACACCGAGCAGACCTGTCCAGAGTAGATGCTCAACCAGTATCAATTCTTTTCTCCTCCCTTTTCTCCTCCATACTCTGTTATGACTTCACAAAGCCACAGGCAGTGCCTTGGTCATCATTGTACCTCTGGAGCTTGAGATACAACAGGTGCTAAATAGAAGTGTGTTGAGTGAACGGATAAATAAATCATTATTAAATTATTATTATTAAGTTGTTAAATAAAAAGTAATTTTGCCAAGTGATCAATATTTTCTGTTTCTTAATCCACAAAAGGGGGGATAGTAAGCTTTATTGCTAAGAGCATTAAAATAATGTATGTAAGTGCTTAACACAAAAGCGTTCAATAATTGGTAGTTGTTATCATTATAAATAATAAAAACAATACATTAGATGGTATCTCCCAATCCTCAGGACCAAGTTTGTTGGAAGTAAATCAAACAAGCAAGTCAAAAAAAAAGAAAAAAGAAAAAAATGCCGTGAACAGTGGTTTGGCTTGACTCCCCAGGTGTCGTGAGGGGGTGTAAGTAGGTCCCAAGCACTAACGCGAGTCTGGCTATAGTCAGGAGAGACAGCAGGGGGTGCTGTTTCCTCATTAAAGAGACAGCCAACTCTCAGAGGTGCAGCTTTGATCCAGATTTTGAGAGCCGAGTTCGGCTGCAGGTTGAGGAGCAGCAAGTTCCTGTGGCAGGAATCCTGCAGGTTCTGAACAGAGGTCCCCTGACTAAGACTCCCATGTCTGGGGCCCTACATGTCAGCCCCTGTGGTCTTTGACTGGCTTTGGCCTGCAGGCTAATCACTCAGCCTCTTCTGCGTTGCCACCCCGAAGGGAGGCATCACAGAGGACTCAAGAGGGAGAGAAGCAGAGAACAGGACCCTAGCACCTCAAGGCCCCCTCCCCACTGCATTTGGTTCTGTTCCCCTCACCAGACCCCACCGGGGGCAGGTGGAGACAGGGGTGGTGCTGAGGCTGCTGAGGGCTGCCCTTCCTTATTCTCTCTGGCACAAAGGCTCCCGTGGGCTAGCCCCAGCCTTTAAAGAACACCCGGTGTTCATCAGGGTACGAATATATAGAAATACCTACAAATAAAAAAATAGGATGTTTTAAATTTGTTCCAAAATCCTGTTGACAGTGGAGTGGGGAGAATGTAAATGAAACAAGGTTGGCCGCGAGTTATGTGTGACGACACATGCGAGTTCACTGTACTTCTTGTTCTACTTTGGAATATATTTGAAATATTTCCAAAAGGAAGTTTTTAAAATGGGATACATAGTGCCTTGCCTAAGATTTTGCTGGGCAATATTAGGAATCTTTCCAGTGAAGACAGAGGAGGCAGGCTACAGAGTAGCACTGGTAGGTGATGTTTATTATTCTCAAAAGTCAGCCACTATCAGAGCTGGATAAAAAGAAAGATGACAGGTAAGCATGTTGAAGCAATTCTTCCAGAAGAGGGAGGAAGATAACATGTGATTGGGCCTTGAAGCGTGCATGTAAGTTAGTCAAGAAGATAGGAGCAGACTTACCATGTATGTTAATTGCCCTACACCTGGAATCAGCCATTTCTCCCATGAAGCCCTGTTTCTTTGTACTGGTTAATGGCATTTAGGGCCTACAGTCTGGAAGGGTTCCTTTTAAAAACATATCCCTACCGCCATTATCATATCTAAATATTTAACAATCATTCCTTAAAATACAAATCCTCTTAATAATTTTTTTAGAATTTATTTATTTATTTTTGAGAGAGAGAGAGAAGCAGAGAGAGAAGGAGAGAGAGAATCCCAAGCAGGCTACGTGCTGAGAGTATGGAGCCTGACCCAGGGTTCGATCTCACAAAACGTGAGATCATGACCTGACCTGAAATCAAGTCAGACGCTTTACTGACTGAGCCACCCAGGTGCCTCTATAAATTCTCTTAATAACTCTCATGTGAAATTTTCAAGTACATTCACTTATCTTGGCCTTCACATCCTATTCTCACAACTTACTCTTCAAAATTTATTGTGTGAGGCAGTAATGCTAACAATGTGTGCTAGTCCACCATGTGAGGGGCTTCACGTAATTCACTGAACACTTGCAACATGCCAAAGGGTAAGGAATACTACCCCCGTTTCAGAGAGAGGAAAACTGAGGCTTAGAAATGAAATTACTTCCTTATGAATAGAAGCTCATACAGAATAACATAAGTGGCCTAATTCTGGGCCCTCTGCTCTTTGTTCTATGATACGCGAGGAATAGGGCATATGTGGAAGGCAGACACAATCATTTTGTTTCAGACATTATCATTTTAAAATGTCATTTAAATATATAGTATTTGTTACTGGTTATTATGATTCGTGCTATCCTAGTCTATATTTAAGCAACCCCTCATAAAATAAATTATCTTTGTCTTGGATGTAACTAGTCTTTTTAAAAAGTATTATTATTGGAAATAACAAAATTTCACCTCCTAGTTTGGAGAAAAGCCTGTGTTTATTTTTTCCTTCTTTATAGAGGACTTGAAAGCCAAGGATCTTAGTGAAATCAATTTTAGGGATTTTCCAGAGAGGGTTGCAAACTGTTTATCAAGTTCACATTGATTTCTCCCCCACAGAAATTGCCAACTACACAGGTACAACAAAGAGGATTTTCTTTCCTCCTCCTTATAGCCCTTCTAAAGAAACGTCTTTGAAACAAGAATGCATAAATAAATACACACATCCATGGTCCTCAAGGCTCTGAGGTTACAATCTGTAATTATTTCTCTTGTTTAAATTGACCACATAGTACTATTATTCACTTTGTTTAACATACACTTAGTATGAGGCAATGTTCAAATCACTTTACAAATGCCTCCTCATTTAATCTTCCTGTAAAAACCTCTCAGATAGATGTTATCATCATACCCATCTTATAGATGAAGAAACTGAGGCACAAAGAGGTAAAGTAATTTGCCTAAGGTGGTACAGCTAGTAAGCTATGGGGCCCTGATCTGAGTCTGTGTGCCTAACCACTATGTATGCTGCCTCTTCAACTGTGGGCCTCCTCGGAAGCAACATTCACGCCCACAGGACTGAAGACCCCGTAGCTAAGAGCCCATTTCCTGTTGGTCGATGGCCCTGAAAAAAAAAGTACCTTCGATATTTAAGAATGATCTTGCCTGACTCGAGGTTTCAGACCAGATTAGCAGAACTCTTCTCTCTTGGTTCTGGACAAAGGAGATTAGGAATTTGAAATGATGTCCTTTATTTTTCTTAATCAAGTTTAAGTTTGACAAAGAAAACAAATCTTGTTTGTGGGGGTTGATTCTGCTTGAGGCCAGACCACCATGTGCTGTGAGACATCCAACTTCTGGATGAAGACTCCATTCTACCTACAGGTAGTCAGGCTTCCATGGCAGTGGCCAGCTGAATATCTGTCTGATGCTTTTGCCTTTAATATGGCTTTCACAAGAATCATCATGATAATAATTATAATAACATAACAAATCACAATCATAGTGGCCAACATTTATCCAGTGTTTGCCAGTGCTAAGAGCTCCCCGGGTCTAATGTTTGATGATGCTCACAATAAAGCCATGAGAGAGAGCAATGCTTATATGCATTTTACAGATGAGGAAACTGAGGTGCAGAGAAGTTAGGTAACTCGCTTCAAGTCACAGAGCTGCAGATTTGGGATTCAAAACCAGGTCTGTCTGACCAAGGCCTGAGTGAGTTTTCCAAACTGCCCTCACATTATAGAATCATGGGCTTAACTTAAAGCCCTCATCAATGCACATGAGAATTCAGTTTAATGTTTCTCTTTAGTTTTCCTTTCTTTTTTTTAATTCACGGACCAAATATTTCCTGTGTCACTGTTCTGTACTATGATATGGTCAATAGTGGGAAACAAAACATAGTTCTTGCATCATGGGACTAAAAAGAACTAAAAGGGAGAGAGATTGGGCCTTTCCATGGAGATTAAGAGGGAACAAAACAAGCTAGTATCCTGGTCCTGGAGATTCCTTAGAAGGGGCACTTCTCCAGTCTAGGATTTAGGGAAGGCTTCCTGGAGAAAGTGACATCTAGGCTGTGACAAAAGGAACAAACCAGAGTTTAGCAGGAAAAATTGGAATTAAGACAGGGGGCATACTGGGCATAAGGAAAAGCATTTGCTCAAATATGAGACAAAATCAGACACTTTTCAGGAAAATGCCAGAAATTTAGCATGATCTGATCTGAACTGGGGGTGAAAAGGGGCAGTAGGAGAGAAAACTAGAAAATTAAGAACTGATTTTTTTAGGGACTTATATGCTCTGCAAGAGTTTATATTTGGCTCCTGGGGTGGTAGGGAAACTTCCAAAGGGGGTTCTGTCTTGGGATGCCCATGAGCTGTCAGCCACAGAAATCAGCCTTCTCTGGCATACTACTTAAGAGTTGAGGCCTGACAGTGGGACTGGCCATTTGGTAAGGAGACCGTCCTGGGACAGTCAGAATGCCTGATGATGGTAATGTCAGCACCTGGTAAGTTGCCAATGATTTCTAAGTTCCCTGTGGTTGCTCAAAAGCCAGCTAATGCCCCAAGGCAGGATGTCATTCATGATACTTTTTAAAGATGCTTCTCCAGAAAATGAAGGTTACCCACCCAGTGCATAAGAGTGGTGCGTGGGATACTGAGTAGAGATTAGGAAATCAGGTGTGCATCTTGGGAAAAATGCAAACTGTATTAATTGGTGTATTAATTGGTATGTAGTTTACTCTACTATGGAAGAAAACCATTTACTTATTTGAAATATTACACTTTTATAGAGCTTAAGAGTTTGGGCTTTCAACTCAGACATATATCAGTTCAAACCTAGGCTTTGTTGTCTATTTGCTGAAGCACTTGGGGCCAGTTATGACACTCTTTGTGCCCAGATTTCCAGGTCTCTAAAATGGGAATACTAAGAGTAACTACCTTTTATGGCATTTGGGACTACTAGGTCAATTAAGTGAGACAATGTAGAGAAGGTATTTACCACCGCGCCTGGCATGTAACATTCAATAAATAATGGTGAACATTAATATTTCAGGTAAGTCTCCTTAAGAGCTGAATGGCAAATAACTCTCAAAGGTATACACATTTAAACACTGGACATGTAAAGCTGAAGGAATGAATTAATAATGGTAGAATTTCAGACAGAGGGGAAGAATTAGGACACAGAACAGGGTTGAATCATTCTTGGAGTAATACTTTTAGCTTATCATACCACATCTGACAATCCCTTTCATTCTCCCTCTCTCTTTTTAACATTTTATTTGGAAATAGTTTCAAACTTACAGAAAAGTAAATACACCCATTAGATTAATCTATTAACATTTTGCCTCATTTGCCTTTTTTCTCTGCGCACAAACATGCAGTTGCACACACACTTTTCTTTTTCTTTTTTGTTTCATATGTTCTTATTTATACTTTTTTTGAATCAGAATCTCACCTTCACACACACCTTTTCTGAGCCATATGAAGAAGTTGCCTTTCACCTTTGCATCCTGTACTGTGTGTTTCCCAAGGATGAAGGTGTTCTCTTACATGATCACGGCAGAGTCACCAACACTATAACTTCAAGGTCGATACACCATTTTTATCTAGTCTACCATCCACATTCCAATTTTGTCAGTTGACCACAAAAGGTACTTTATAGTGCTTTTCCCTTCAAGGGCAGTTTCCAGTCAAGAACCAAGCTTTGCATTTAGTTGTCATTTTTGTTTGGTCTCTTTTAATATGGAATGTTCTCATCCTGTTCTGCCTTGACATCAGTCTCTCTCTCTCTCTCTCTCTCTCTCTCTGAAACAAAAAAGGGGGCATCAGACATACCTTGGTTTGAATCCTGGCTTTCTCACTTTAGGGGCTGAGTGACCCCCAGCAGCCTATTTCATGTGCCGAGCCTCGGTCTTCTCATCTGCTAGATGGGAACAGTAAGAGTCTATGTTGGGAACTCCATGAAACCATGGGTGGCGCTAAGGCACTTGGTGAGGAGCCTCGGACCTAGTAAATGCTCGGTGCATTTGATTAATGTAATAAGCATACTGTTATTAATAATGTGTTAGCAATGTAATGTTATCAGCGTAGCTCTGCCATTTCCTTGCTGGGTGAACTTGAAGCATTAGCTTTGCCTCTCAGAGACTCAATATCCTTGGCTGTCAGAATGGAGCTTTTATTTTTATTTTTTTTAATTTATTTACCTGGAAAGAGAGAGAGAGAGAGACAGAGACAGAGAGAGAGAGAAAGCAAGAGAGCACACAAGCGGGAGAGGGCCAGAGAGAGGAGAGAGAGAAAATCCCAAGCAGGCTCCACACCATCAATGCAGAGCCCGATGCAGGACTCGAACTCACGAACTGTGAGATCACGACCTTAGCCGAAAGCAAGAGTCGGATGTTTAACCAACTGACCCACCCCGGAGCTCCCATGACGGAACTTTTAATAGTTTCCTCCTGGGATTGAAGGACACACGACAAGTGAAGTGTCCAATGTCAGGCTGGCACGTACAAGTGGTAGGTAACACCTGTTCCCTTTCCTCTTACAAATGCCAGGTAGCTTCCATCGGCAATGCCTCCTGCCTCCACTTCCCTTGTCATGCAGAATTCTCAAGAGGCAGACTTTGTGGAAATTAACTCCAGGGGCAAAGCCCTTACAGCAGGTGCTGTCCCATGAGAAGTTCTGGACCTCCAAAGATTAAGGCTATGGAGCAGAAACTGGAGACCCCACCCTCCCCGTGGCAGCTTTTCACCAAGTGTATTTTGGAATAATCTTTTTTCTCTGTTGATCAAACAAATTGCCATCGTGGGTGTGGTGGGTGTGGTGGGGGTTTGGAGGAGGAATGGCGGTGCTTGCAGATTCACTGTGATTCATTGTTGATCGAAATTAGAGTTCCAGGATCCTTGTAACCTTCGTGTCCCTATGGAAACTCTGACGTGGTGTCCACTGAAAACTGAGCTCTCCAGGGCTGTCCGAAATGCCCACAAGTGTCAGCAGCGTCACCTCCTCAGGGAAGCATTCTTTGACCTCTGCACCCAATGTTACCCCTGTTCCCCAAAATCACACGCCCTGTTTTATCATCTTTTTGACACTTAGTCCTGTCTGATAGCTGGTCTGGTTTTTCTGTATATCTGATTCTTACCTGTTCTCCCTGACTAGGATATAAACCCCAGATGTCAGAGAACATGATTGTGTTCTTCTCCACCGGGTCCCCAGCCTGTGACATGGTGGTCACCAATTTCATCGGTCACCAATATTTGTAGGCTGAGTAAATGAATCTTCTCCCACTCTGATCTCCCTGTGATGATGGGACCCAGTAAAGGCAAACCGATGAAACTCACCATGTGTTGGGCCCTGTCATGACTTTGGTCTCTGTGATGGACAGGTTAGGACTGAGTTAGGAAGATGATGACATTTGACCCCTGGGAGCCAGAAGACCAGCTTCCAGACAGACCTGAATTTGTATCTCCTTCTTACAAGCTGGGTGACCATGGATAATGCACTTTACTTCTCTCAACCCTCTTTTTCCTCATCTGTAGAGTGGCTATAATAATATCTGCACATTCCTTAGGGACTCCTGAAGAATCAGCTAAGAATACATTTTTACAGAAAATGTCATTCAGGTAGTTACTACTCTTTAAAGCCTTATAAATTCAGATCCTTCCTTCTCAGGCAGAAATGGAACGATCACTGTGGCCAGGGCTAATGTGACACCCAAAGCCCCCAATAAAATAACAAATTTATTATTCAACCAAATCCACAGAAACACTTGGTCTCGTTAGATGTCAGTATCCTGTGCAAGAAAAGGGTTGACAGAGTGGCCTTTAGCAGTGAGTATGGGGGATACATCCTAGAGAAAAGAGGAAGGAGAGTCACTGCTCCTGTCCTCCCTCTGCTGCAAACTCCCCTTGCCCAAAGCAACACACATCCCCCATTCGTTCAACATCTCACACTTCTGTGTTTAGCTCCTCAGGAAGCCAAGTCAGCAACATCTCGCCCTGAGATGCGGCTTGGGTATGGCCTGCCCCAAGGGGCCTTCCTCTGGGTGAATCTGTGTAATCTGGTTTGTTTGTGGACAGAGGTAGGTGGCCTCTAGCTCAGAGAGGCAGGCTGCAAGTGACCTTCTCTAACTTGACTCTACAGGTTTGTTTGCAAGAACACAGACACGCGAGTGGCCGCTGACAATATGTGTTCCGACATCATATACGGGGCATATTTTGCTCAGAAACATGCCCTGTTAGTTGTTGAAACCTTTTTTGCATTCCCTGAAACAAATGACACTATAGTGTATTTTCTTTTGGGGGGCAGTAAATAAAAGTCTTTTATGTTGACAATGATAATATTATATTCTGCAATCTATTTGCATTTCTCTATTCTGTGGATTTTATTGCTTGGTATAAATCCCCAGGCTGAGGCACATTAAGCTTCACTGAGGGAGAAACAGTGCGTTTTATCAAAGGGCTGGACAGCTACGCGCACAAGATGTCACCTGCAGGGATTGGTTTTTGCCCAGATGCGCAGGGAATATGTATAGGGGGAAAGAAATGTCCGTGCGTGTGCAGGTTTGGGCAGGTGCGCGTGAAGCCTGGAAGGATTTTCTTTGGATCCACAATCAAAATGGATTTCCAGGAGGGACCTTGTCTGAGCACATGCCTCTTTCATGTGCTGCATATGGCCCCATCCCGCCAGGCAGGTCCTCAAGAAAGCGATCGGCACCTGCTTCAGCTCTGGCCAGAGCTCGTTGGCCCACGTGGTGGGCAGAAAACTGAAAGGAGGACAGAGAAGCATCTTAGAGACTCGAGGAGGAGTTGAGTCTCTCACCACCTTCCTGCAGGTCTTCTGAATACTTCTGAGCACAGGAACCTCTTCTCTCAACAGGCAAGTCAGTAGTTATTGAGATAAAACCACAACACAGACTCGAGCCAGGGTTAATATCAACCATCCGCTGTCCACAGAGCACTGACTGTGGGCCATGCATTGTGCTAAGCACTCTCATTTAATCCTTACAACAATCCCTGTGAGGTAGGTGTTACTACTACCCCATTGTACAGATGGGGACACTGAGGCCTCAAGTTCCACAGCTGGTAACTTGCAGAATAGAAATTCCTCCCCTGGGCCGTCTGACTCCAGCTATAGCTATTCATGGCAGGAGAAAAATATGCTAAGTGTGTCTTAAGAAACCATCAGTGGTGGTCACACAACCACTCCAAATATGAAGAAAAAAATGAAACAGCAGTGGTAATGGGATAATAATATTATCCCATTATATTGTGGGATTATGTTGTCTTGTTGTCTGGCATAAATTAATTTCCATAATGTTTTTCTATTTCAGTCAAAGCGGTCTTCTTTTTTTTTTCTCTTCTAGTGATGTTTCCCAGGTGTAGGAAGTGGGAATATGTCAGGCAGCTACATTTGAGAGTCTTTGTCTCTATTAAAGAGTTTGATTGTAACTTCACCCCAAATCCCTTGGAAAAGACCAGACAGTCCCTGCTCCAGCTCCACTTGGAAGAACATCGCAAACGTGGTGGTTTCTGGGCCACTGGTTAGGTTAAGCAAATGGGTTTCCAGACATTCAACCTTTAATGGGAAAGTTCTGTGGCTTGGATCAGTAAAGTCATAAAGTGCTCATTTAATTATGTTTCAAGCCCATTTATCTGTTTTTGAGTTTAAGGAAGATGTATTCCATCAGAAAGGGTAGATATAAGGGATGAGTAAATTATTTTTCTCTTTTTTCCCTTGACTTATTTGAACAGCTGCTTCCAAATTGAACCTTTAAGTATGGCATTTGTGAGTGAAATTGCCCCCTTTTATTTAAAAGGTAATTGAATCTCATTTTTCACTTTCCATTTCCTTCTAGAAGAATCAAAATGTTTTTAGAACTTGGCTTCTCCGTGGGCGATTTTATAAGGTGGGAACTTCAGCATCATACAAGAGACTGGTGTGCTGATGGCATTCAGGACAATTCAAGACAAGGGCAGTCAGGCCTGTTCTCTGCAGCTGAACCAACCCCACCAACCCCCGAGAGCATATTGATTTCACTGTGTTTGCACTTGAAACACCAAAGGAATGTCCACGCCTTGTCCTTGGGCCAGGGCTGAGGGATAGGAGAGGTAGACCTTTGTCACCCTTGAAGAAGCTGAGGGGCACTATCACTCAGAGGCAAAGCCTGGAACCGTGAGCTAAATTGGCTTAGATTTGTGTCTCCGAAAGTGCTGGACAAATGAGAGCTGATTTTAGGTGGCAGGTGGATGGGACTTTAAATGATCTTGAATCCCATAGTAACATAAGATTATGTTTCCAACTGTCTTTCAATTCTTCTGATTACATAAAGGGCAAAGGCTCCGTTTGATGCTCTGCCTTTAACATTTTTCTCATCTTGTTTTTTAAATAAAAAAAAGACCAGGCCTGAGTCTTGGGCCTTTAGAAAGTAACAGTTTACAGTTTCCATTTAATAACATTGTTTCATTTTTTGTTGTTTTGTTCTTATGATAACTTTTGATTGATGGCATTTTAAAGGTCAGATATAAAGTTTTATTTTAAGACAATGGGTTAAGATTTTTTTTTACTTTTTTTTAAAGTTTATTTATTGATTTTGAAAGAGAGAGAGAGAGAGAGAGAGAGTGAGAACTAGCAGGGGAGAGCAGAGAGAGGAAGAGAGAGAATCCCAGGCAAGTTCCTCACTGGCAGCATAGATCCTGATGCAGGACTCTAACTCATGAACCGTGAGACCACGACCTGAGCCTAAACCAAGAATCAGATGCTTAACTAACTGAGCCACTGAGGCGCCCCAAGATTTTTTTTTACTATTAGTAAATGATGTTTGTGGTTGTGGCAAAACTCACCTGCATGGCATCTGAGCGCTACAGCCTGGGATGCACTGGTTTCAGTGGACCAGCAGGAAACTGGAGGAAGATTGGTTTCTCCCAAACTCACAGATGTGATTTCCAGTCATTCCTCTGCCCTCACCAACTGGGTGCTTAGCTCGCTTGAGCTTCAGTTTTCTCATCTGTAAAGTGGGTGTTACGAGCAGCTGTAGGAAAGCGGGCTTCTTCTGTTTCCTAAGACCCAGACGCTGACCTCTTGGTGGAGCCTCAGGAAGTCAGGTTCTCTTCCTTCGAGGTTAGTTGCGTCCTGTTTCCTTCATGCAGAGGCTCTGAGTTTGCCGCTGGGTGGGAGAAAAAGTGAGTCGCAGTTCATCACCCCTGCAGCCTGGAGGAGAAGTGTGCTCCCGAGGCCAGAGAATCAAGCAAACCCATCTGGCCAAGATGGCTCAGCAGCATGAAGGCCGAAGTTTTGTGCACAGGCAGGCTTTCCCTTCTCAGGCAACAAATCTTTGGCAATCGGAGGCAGGCTCTGGATTAAGCTTTATTAAAATTCAGTCTTAATTAGGGCCATTACTTAAAATCAACTCTATGTAATGAAGCTGTGTAATCATAATTAAGCCCAGAAATGGAATTAGGAAGCACAGAATGTTAAAGCCAAACACAGATGGGCCCAGGGCCTATGAGGACAGAGACAGGACTTCTGGATTCAACAGAATTTCAAATAGCTAAGGACCAATGATTGCATTGATGCGAACCTTGATGGCCATCAGGACAATGAACTAATCAGAAAGAGGATTCGGGATACATGGGACCCCAAGATGCAAAGCTTGTGTGACATTACAGGCAAGAGGATGGGGCAGCATCAGGCAGAGGGGACCAATGTATGTTGAGGAGAAACAGGGGCACTTAGCAACATTTTACATTGACAGCTTCCTCTGTATCCAGCACCGTTCTGTTGTGTGTGTGTGTTTTTAAATGTATGAGCTAATTTTATTTTCACGATCACTCTGTGAATGGGTATTATTATTTCCTCCAACTTACAGATAAGGAGTCTGAGGCTCAGAGAGGTTAAGTAACTTGCCAAGGTCATGCCACAAGTAAGTGGCAAATACTAAAGGCTGCACAAATGGTACTTATTATTATAAAGGTACTATCTGTCTGTTTAACTCTGTTGGTCAGAGTTAGTAAAACCTACAAACAACACATGTGCAGAAGCTGTACCTAAGTCCCAAGTGAGGTCACTTACCCATGATTGTCCCCAGATCCAAAGCCTATGCCTCTATTTTATTTTTTTAAGTTTATTCATTATTTTTTAAGTTTATTTATTTGAGAGAGAGAGAGAGAGGCAGAGAGAGGGAGAGAGAGAGTTCCAATGTCCACACTGATAGTACAGAGTCCAATGCAGGGCTTGATGCCATGAATTGTGAGATCATGGCCTGAGATGAAATCAAGAGTTGGATGCTTAACTGACTGAGCCACCCACGTGCCCCAAGCCTATGCCTCTAACACTGTCAGGATAGGTCAGGCATTTAGGTTCAGAGAGGAAGGTACTATCAGGTACTAATTCCAGAACTGCAGAGCTGGAGGGGGAAGAGAAAGGAAGAGAGAGTTCCATCTGATACTTGTTTTTTGGCTTAGCATTTTAGTTTTCCTTGCTCAGGAGACCCTGGAAATTATACTCAGGAGTGGAAAGGGGATGTTTGAGCACCAGTAGCTTTCCCTCCCTCCCTGAGCTCCCTATTGTTCAGAGCATGGCTCATGTCTCATACCTCTTACGCCATCATCTATCTGTCTATCTATCTATCTATCTATCTACCAACTCTTACACCGTGTGTGTGTGTGCGTATGCACACAAATACCATGCTGTCCCAGAAATACTGTCCAGTCTAGGGTGCCCTCTCAGACTCTTGTTTTTGCTCTCAATCAAGTCAGACCAGCAGGAAGGACTTCTCCATGCCCAGATTTAGAACCAGATATGCCATTGGTGCTGGAAATGTCCTGTGGTTCATGTTTCCCAAACAGCCTCAGGCCCACCCAGAGATTCCTCTCAGTGTCACTCACTCCACAGTGCTCACCTCCAGTGATGGGGACATCACTACTTACTGAGTTAAATCCTTCAGTTTTGGAAGATAGTGTAGAAGGGACATTTGGCTTAGGCCTAGGCCTAATGATCATGAAGGCCTTCAAATTCCAGACTTTTGATATCATCTCTAAATGAGTGATACACACAATCCGTATGTTGAAATATTCGTTTGTTAAATGCAAATGTTTCAGTCATATCACATTTTATTTTATTTTTTTTGCAAGGATGTGTTAGCCTTCCCCATTTTTTATATACCAGGAACCTGAATTGTAAAAGAAGACACATCATGGCCTGGTCCACTATCTACATCTAGGAGGCCCCAGGAATTGTCAAAGACCTCTCCATTGCAGTGTTTCCACTCTGTGTGGAGGGTCGGGGAACATTGGCTTGGTGAGTGCCTCTTGCTTATGCCCTGGGTGTCCTTAGCATGGAGGCATGGGAACTAGAGGGAGGTCTTGCTCTGATTAAAAGGGGTTTAAGTTTGCTGCCCAGGACCAACATTACATAGCCAAGAGCACTGCTTGTTTTGAGGAGGAGGGCAAACGGTGGGGGGAAGAGAAGCAGTGGCCAAGTCAGGTTTCTCAGGATCCTAGAGACCCTGCTTGGTAAGGAATGGAGCAAATTCCTTGTGCACATGCCAGGCTGCCGAACCACACAGTTCCAGGGGCACCTTATGCGTGGTGTTCTATGCAAATGTCTCCCAACGGGGTTGTGCCACATGGAGGCCCTGATGCAAACCCCAATCCCAAAGGGCACTCCCAAAGTAAGCTGGTGCTGCGTGAGGGGGCTGAACCCCAGATTGCAAGGTATTCACAGACACTGGCTCATGAGGAGGCCACCGTCCCTCTCCCACCTGTGACCTCTTTGTCCTTTATCCTGAGAGCATCTGCCTCTATTTACACTAAATACCTCCAATGCCATTTGCTGGTTCCTGTATTTTGGGCAAGCTGAGCTGGAGGCCCCTGCAGCCGGTCTGAGCAGGTAGCTGTGCTGGTGATGGTCACGCGGAAGGTCCTGCTCTTCCAACAAAGTTTAGCAAACACCTTATCTCCCAGAAAACAGATGAGGTAATGTTTATGAAAGATCACTCTGTCCCTTTCCACTGGGCTGAGGGGTGCCAGTGTGACCAACTTGTGCCAGAAGGTGGACTCTCCTCAGCCACCTTGCTCCCCCATTCTCCTCTCCTGCTCCCTCATTTGGGTAGGAAACCTCACTGATGTCCTTTCTCACCGTAGATGGTGGGAGAACAGGACTCTCCATTCTGGACAGTCCATTCAGGACTCACCTTGGCCTTTGTGTCTCCACTTTTCAAGGCACATTCACAGCTCCCTTATGTGAGGAAACTGAGGCAGAGAGAAGTAAAGCATCTTGGCCAAAGTTACAGGCAGGGTGGTGGCTGGACTGGGGACCCAGGGTCCTACTTCTGAACTGCTTTATTTGTGATCACCATTCATTTAAAGATTCCTTATTTTTGAGATGGCTGGCTGGCTGGCTGGGTGGGAGCTAGCCATAGAGACAGATCAAAGAAAGATAGCTCACAAGCAAGTAACAGATGGAAAGATAGAGATGATTGTGTAAGTGTAGATGGTTCCTGAAGGATACATAAAAACACCGTGGACAATAGTTGCTCCTGGGAAGGCAATGGGGAATCTGGGTGAGAGAGACTGCTTTTTATTCTTCTTTACCTTTGCTTCCTCTGAACTGTTGAAGTATTTTTCTTGCACACATATTAGTTTTTTAAAATGTTTGTTTATTTTTGAGAGAGAGGGAAGGAGAGAGAGAGAGAGACAGCAGGGGAGGGGCAGAGAGAGAGGGAGACAGAGAATCCCAAGCAGGCTCCACACTGTCAGCGCAGGGCCTGAGGCAGGGCTCAATCTCAGGAACCGTGAGATCATTACCTGAGCCAAAACCAAGAGTCAGATGCTTAGCTGACTGAGCCACCCAGGCACTCCTGTACAGATACTAGTTTTAAAAAATTCCCTTTTCTACTTTTATTTGTGGTATGATTTTCATGTGTTTGTCCACAGGAGAGATTGGAAGCCCACATTCCAGGAAAGTCACAAGAGGCTCTAGGAAAAGAACAGCGGTAGAAGGTGGGTGACATTCAGTCTTTGGCGTCTGAGAACCCATGTGGCTGCCCCGGTTACCTCTATCCCTGCCTCCGTTCCTGGAGGGCCTGTTTGCAGAGCAACAGTAGACATGTTTATTTCACCGGTGCTTGCAAATAGGACTGATTGGAAACCACCTATATCCCCACAACTTAGAACTCGCTAATGATCTTCAGTTCAGCTGCATAACGGAATACCATGCAGTCGCTAAGAATAAATCAGAAATCCTATACTTTCTGCGTTCGGTGTTAGATTCCACAGCGGAACAAACACCTCTTGCCTTATGCAGTCTGGTTTCATGGATTGCACAGGCTCCTTGGTTGATCTGAATGTCAACCTGGGCTGGGGGCTGCTGTTCAGTGTTTAGGGTTCCTCTGAAGGGAATGCAGAGAAGTCAAGTCAAAATGTGCCAAAGATGTTACCAACAATCATGTCTTGTTGTGATACTTTGAGTAACTTATATTATTTTTCAGTTTTTTCCTTCCATTTCCATGTACAAATATACTTCCTAATTAAAAAAAAATAAACGTTTATAAAGAATCTTGTAGATAAAGAACAATAACAGAAATCATTGCACAGGAGGACTGGAAGGAAATAAGACAAAATGCTGCCTTTAGATGGTAAGATCATAGATGATTTTTTCTCCTTATCTTTATATTTTTTTGAATCTTCCGCATTTGATATGTTTACTTGCATAATTGGGCATTCATATTTAAGATGGCTTTTTTTTTTTAAATGGGTGGAGAGGGGAAGATAGATGATGCTATTGAAAAGCCAGAGCGTCAGACTCTCCAACGCCTGTTCATGTTAACTGGTTGCTATTTCATGGGCCCCTAAAATGTACAAGTCACTGGGCTGGGGGATACAGAGGTGAAGGAGATGTGAATCAGTCAATCAAGAAAGTCACAATTCGTTTGAGGAGATAAAACCCTTTCTGGTACAAGATACAGGGTCTCATCCTAGAGCATAGGCTATCAGAGTAATTATCATAATGCTAGGGAGAAACTTCTCTGCGTGTCTTAACCGTGTCAGTTTGGAGCCTCAGTGTCCTCTCCTGTGAATGTAGCCTACCCCACAGGATGACTGTGGAGGTCACATGGAGCTGCATGTCCGGGGCTCAGCAAGGTGCTTTGCAAACAGTTCATCCTTGGCACGAATCACCATTGTCACCATGGCTCTGGGCACCACACCTGCTATTTAGAAGTCAGGTTTACACAGATGTGACATACCTGGGGTCTGAACCCACCTTTATCTGATCTCAAAGTTAATGCTCTTGCCCCAACCAGCCACTGTATTTCCCCTCTAAGTTTGACCTAAATGTCTTCACCCTTCAGTCTGGCCAGGAAGAAGATCTACATGTTCATGAAAACATCACAGGAGAAATAAATGTGAAAGAACATCAGGGGAAGACGGACTCATGTCTTGGAGTAAGATCTTGCAACTTTGTCATTTTGTAGTTTGTGTCTCTTGGTGGAGGAGATTCCATCCACAGCCAGTGGTGGTGACCCAACACTGCTGGGCCATTCCTGGTTCCCTTGCTGTGAGTGTGACACAGGGTGCTGGTCCGCTCTGGCTGAAGGGAAGAGGGTCATGAATGGAGAGCAAGGGGAGGCAGAAGGGTGGGCCAGTGGGATCCGGGAGAGCCCCAAGGAGCTGGGCAATCAAAGCCAAGAGGAACACACCAACTGCCCATGGGCTAAGGTCGGAAGTCTGGGGAAGCTGAGACAAACAAAACAAAACAAAACAAAACGGGGGTTCAGCAAGGGGCACACGGATACTCAAAGCAGAGGGAAAATTCTACTTATGGACCTTCATGGCATTCCAAAATTAGTTAACTCCAGGGAGAGGCTAAATATTGATAGTTTTTCTCCCTGTCCCTCTGGCCAACTGTCTTTTTTTTTTTTTTTTTAATTTTTTTTCAATGTTTTTTATTTTATTTTTGGGACAGAGAGAGACAGAACATGAACGGGGGAGGGGCAGAGAGAGAGGGAGACACAGAATCGGAAACAGGCTCCAGGCTCCGAGCCATCAGCCCAGAGCCCGACGCGGGGCTCGAACTCACGGACCGCGAGATCGTGACCTGGCTGAAGTTGGACGCTTAACCGACTGCGCCACCCAGGCGCCCCCCAACTGTCTTTTTTAGGGGTCCCCGTTAGCCCCGTTATAGCTCAACCCACCTCATTCCTTTCCATTCTGTTCACCCAACTCTGTACCAAGCGCTGCTTGGCGACACCAGAGGACTGTGTGTTGGGATAAGGAAGAAACAAGGTAAACGTATTATATGACTAGTGCTGTCCTTCGGGCAGGGGCAACATGGTAGCTGATGGGCTGAGGCGGGTAGGAAAGGCTTCCAGAGGAGCAGGTACTGAGCTGAGTCCTCAAGGACACTGTGAGCAGCCTCCCAGCACATCTGAGAGAGGAGGGCAATTTCTGGAAAATACATAAGAGTGACGGATGCCCCTGCCATGCGCCTGGTGGATGTCAGCTTCTGAACTGCAGGTGTGTTCAGAGGAGATCTGGGGCCATGAGGCTACCACACAGGTGGAGTGGCCTCCAAAGGGCATTGACTGACCTGCTGAGGGATCTGTAATGAGGGGGAGAGACAGGTCTGATTTGAACTTGGTAGTGGGTGTCCATGTGAGACAATATGGAGAGGTACCTCTGTTATCCTCGGTATTGTGTCTTCATTTGGGGGAGAAGAAATTCTAAATTTATCATTTAATCAGATGACTTTAGAAAAGTAGCTATCTAGGTGCTGAGAAAATTGGTTCATTCATTCATACTTCATTTATTCATTCAAAACAATTCTTGTACCTCAGTTTATATTTCCTACTGCTTAAATTTCTGTGATGTCTACACAGATTGTTAAGGCATTGTTCTAATCTCAAGAACCTTAAAAACAGAAGGAGGGGAAGGTGAGGACTAACCCCATGGTGTTAACCCATAAACTGAGCTGGTCACATCACCAACTCACCACTACTTAAAATGTCCCAGTGGGTTTCTATTTCTCTCAGGAAAAGTACAAACTTTTATCCAGGCCAAAACATCCCTCTATGGCCTCACCTCCTGAGACCCATCTCTTAGCACCTCCCTTCTTTTCCCTCCATGCCAGCCTCGTTGTCCTTCTTTATGTGGTCCTTACCAGACTGTCTTCAACCACAGGCCCTTGACACATGTTGTTCCCTCTACCACTGTCATCTCCCTGGGTTCATGTGCACTCATCCTTCTAAGTGCACATCAATGCTGCTTCCTCGGGGTAGGCTTTCCTGGTCTATTTAAATTGACTTCGACCTTAGTACACAACTCATACTCCATATAACATCCTTCATAAGTCTTATCCCAGTCACAAGAATTTTTCATTTATGTACATGATAACTTTATTAATATCTGTATTCACCAGACTGTAAGCTCCATGAGAACAAGGGCTGTGTCTTTCCAAAAAATCAACTTTACTGAGGCATAATTTTTGTACAACAAACACACCCACTTCACACGCACATTTCAATGAGTGTTGACAAATTTACACAAAAATGGATTCACTGTGTAACCACCAACACGGTCAAGATGGGGAACATTTCCATCGCCTCAAAAAGCTCCTCTGTGCCTCATCCCAGTCAACTCTCTGCTTTGCTTCCTGTCTGTATAGATTAGCCTTTTCTAGAGTTTCATATAAATGGAACCATGCAATAAGCATTGTTGTGTCTGGCTTCTTCCATTCAACATAATGTTTTTGAGAGTCATCCTTGTTGTTGTATCAGTGGTTCGTTGCTTTTTGTTGCTGAATACTCTTCTCCAGTTGGTTCATGGGAATTACCTGTGTCTCTTCAGGTAAGCCTTTAGCTCCTTAAGGACAGAGGCCACATTCTTTGACACCTCTGATACTTGGCGTGGGCCTAGGCACATAGAAGACCTTTGGGAGTAGCAGAGCCCATCTTCCCTGACCCAGGGCATGGGAGTGGCCACTCTGTACCCACATTCAACCGTCACCCTGATACTCACAGTCTTCCCCTCCATGCCCACAGGCTGACCTCCTTGGCCCCGGGCTCCCAAGCACATTTACCTCCTTCAGAATCAGTCTGATGCCTCTCACAGCAATGCAGAGAAGTCCTGGGCCAGCCACAGCAGTTAGGGGGCAAAGCTGGGAGATCACAGGCAGATCAGATCCCTCTGACACTGGTCACGTTGATTTCCTTAACTGCCAAACAGAGACACTGCTGTCTCCCTCACAGGGCCACTAAGTGGGCACATGTGTGTGGAAGTGCCACTTGAAGTAGAAAACACAATACTACACAGTAAGAGTGAATTTAATCACTTAATGGAATTAACAAGGGCCTATGTTACCTTGGACCCCTTTTCCCTCTCAGGACCTTCAATTTCTTTACCCATCAGATGAAAAGTTGAGCTAGAGTTCCCTAAGATGCCTTCTGTCTTGAACCTTCTTGGATTCTAAGGTGCTGGAATATGAGAGAAAGGGCCTGATGATCCAGAATTAGAAAAAAATTTGGGTGATTTTTTAGAGAACAACTGACTTCTCTGAAAGTTCTCTTCCTGAGTAAAGGATTCAGCTCTAGTTGTGAGAACAAACCAATGTTTTTGCATTAATAGCCTTAAATCTGCCACTCTTTCCAAGCCTGTCATGGAAAGTACTAGAGCTCCTTTCTTCCCATGTGCTGGCTGGTGCTATGTGGCACGTCTTTTACTGGACTAGATCTTTGATGGGTCCCCATTACTGGAAGAGCAGGAACAGCCTCCCCTTTTGCAAAAGCCAATAGTTCAGTTCAAATGACTCTTTGTGGGCCCTGTCACTCAACAAAGGATTCCTGAGGGCCCAGGTGTGTTAGGGGCTTTATAAGTGTTGTCTCTCTCTCTGCCTGTGCTGGAAGTCTTAGACCACAATTTAAGATGGAGAAATGGCTCAGTGAGGTGTGTAAATGATCAAGTTGGAGCCAAATCACCAGGTCCTCCTTTCTGCTCTAATAGGCCCTGCACTAGGCCCAGGGGATTCCAAAATAGTTCAGTCACACTTGAATTCTTAGAGGCCAGGAAGCGAAAGCAATAGTTTAATATTTATTGAAGAGAAACCCAAGGCTGTCAAAGTTGTCACTAACTCACCATCTCGTTCAGCTCCCTCATTTTATTGATGAGACAACAGGGGTCCAGAGAAGTGGTCTGACTTGCCTGGAGTGACACAGCCAGCTGGCTGCCGGCAGGAGCTGTTACCCAGGCCTCCTGACTCCCAGATTGGGGCTTTCATGGCCAGAGCATGCCCTGGGGCAGAACGGGGACTGTGGCCAGAAACAAGGAAGTGTGGAATTAGGAACAAGGCTATATTTCCAAATCACTGTCTCCAGCATGCCGGCTGGGAGCGAAGAAGAAGAATGGCGTTCTGGGAACCAGTCAGCAGAAACCATTTCATAACTGCCCTTAAAATAGTACAATGCTGTGTCCTTTTCCTGTGACCTCTGGCAGACTGCAAGACAAATCTCAGAACCATTTTGTGAGGCTGCATTTCCTTGCTCCCACCCCCCCACCCCTCCACACCCTCGCGTCAATGTAAAGACCCAAGGACCTCAGAGTAGCAATTCCCATTTTGTAATCGGTACCAACTCTGCTGTTTGGTCCCAAACCCCCTTTGTTTTGAAAAATCTTGGCTAACTATTAGGTTGTGTTTATTAATCAGTCCCCAGTTATTTGCCCCATTCTGTCATTCTCAAAGACAGAACCTCCAGATCAGTGTGAGGTGATCAGTGAATCGGCGGACACTTGCAAGTGCCCTGACTGCCCACCACCCGTCAGGGCTCATGCCGGGTAAGCATGCAGCCGTCTTGGCTCCTTGGATCTTCTCACCAACCCTGGGAGGTCGGTACCCATTTTCCCCACCTCAAGTGCAGTGAGCAGTGTTCAGGAAGGCCATCGTGCCAGGACATGGCAGAGCCAGGAAATCTGAGCCCTGAGCTGTGCTGGCAAGGCTCCCCCATTAGCCTGGGCGTCTTACCACCATCAGAAAGAGCACGCAGGCACTCTGAGCCTAGCCCCTGACTGCCTCTAGGGGAAGCCCTTCTAGAGTCGGAGGTGTCTGAGGAGCTGTGGAGGGGCAAGGTGAGATCCAGGAGGACCCCCAGCCATCCCGGGAACACTGGACAGGGCCACACAGGGCTCCTCAGCAGTGGGCATGGTGACTGCTCAGCCAACAGGACACAGGCTTTGTACAAGAGGGCACATTCCCACAGATGACCCAGGAGGCAAGACGATAGGATGGGGTTTGCAAGTCAGACCCAGACTGGCCCATCTCATAGCTGTGTGAACTCGAGCCTTGCTTTTCTCACCTGTAAAATGGGGCCAATACAAGCTACCTCAGTGTTACTTCAGATGATCTGGTGAGAGAGGTGTTGCCTGATGCCTGGAAGATAGTTAGGGCTTAATAACTGAGAGCTGCCCTTCTTTTTTTTTTTTTTTTTTTTTTTTAAATTTTTTTTTTCAACGTTTATTTTTGGGACAGAGAGAGACAGAGCATGAACGGGGGAGGGGCAGAGAGAGAGGGAGACACAGAATCGGAAACAGGCTCCAGGCTCTGAGCCATCAGCCCAAAGCCCGACGCAGGGCTCGAACTCACGGACCGCGAGATCGTGACCTGGCTGAAGTCGGACGCTTAACCGACTGCGCCACCCAGGCAGGCGCCCCTTTTTTTTTTTTTTTTTTTTTTTTTTTTTTTTTTAATTTTAAGAGCTGCCCTTCTTGATGCAGGGCGGGTGTTCCTCTGAGTCCCCCTTGGCCACAAACTTGGAATATTTGATTTCTGCTTCACCCAGAGTCTGCAGCACAGTAAGACTGTCGGCGGCTGTGGCCCAGGTCATCTGCACCGGCCTCCAGAGCAGCCCTCTGTGAGCCACTGACGCCCGTTGCCAATCGGGGTAGAAGCATGCCTGCTCCATGCCACAACCTGGGGCGGCCCCCATGCCAGGACAATGGTGCTGGAACACTGACCTAGAGAAGCTGACCATAAATGGGGGTAAAATGGGGGTGCTAATGGTTCAGAAGTTTGTTTTTAGGGAAGATTTAATGAGGTAATAATATAGGGAAAGGACAGTGCCGGGCTCATAATATGTGCTCAGTAAAACTTAGCCGTAATCATAAGAATTATTATCTCCTAGTGGCCAAGTAATATCTTATTCTCTCAAAGGCCATGTAGGGGTGCAATCATCACTTTCCCATTTTACAGATGGGGAAGTCAAGGGGAGTGGCAGGAACCTCCCCAACACACAAGGTGTAGATCCTTTCACTTGCACCCCGTGGCCATCCAGGTGGCTCTGGCTGGGCTCTGGGCACCCAGTGGGCAGTGGTGAGGTGGTGCCTTGTGCGGGAGCAGAACCCCTCGAGGCTCTTCGACCTCCCTCACCCTCCCGGCCATTCCAGACTTTCCCTGGCCACTTCAAGCACGCCAGGACTCAGGCGTAAAGCTGCAAGAGCTGGCCTCCAGGGGGCAGCAGGAGCCTGGGAAACTCTAGGCTGTCTGGACTAGGAACCCGAGTGCCACAGAAGGCTAGCCAGGGTGCCCTGGGGGGAATGCTGACCGGCTGAGGGCCATGCTGCCTGTGTCTGGAGCTGAACTCAGGGCTGGGATGCAAGAGAGGGGGAGGACGGGAGAGCACTGAATTCAGATGCTCGGCCTCCTCCCGAAATCCGCTCTCCCTGGCCAGCTTGTTTCCGTTCTGCTCAGTAAATAGGGGCTGCACTGATCCAGGTGCCATGGGGGATTAAATGTGCACATTCCCAGCCCTCCAGAAAGTGAGGGAGGCCAGTGCAGCCTGGGGAGTGCAGGACCAGGGGGTTCAGGTGGGGGGTGTGGGGTGCATCATGACAGAGTCTGTCAGAGAGGGCATCTTCCAAGCCACCAAAGACCATGCAGAGACCAGGATGTTCCTTAGAACTGCACCTGGACCCCTCTGGCGTCTGCCTAAGGAACTTGCTCACCACCTTGTGGTTCTAGATTCCTTGTGGCCCAGATTCCTGGGCCTTCCCCAAGCCTTGGAGTCAGAAGTTCTGTAGTTTTAACCAGTTGTCCAGGGGACCTTTGCGCAGGCTCACATCTGACAGCCTCTGCTCTGAGGCCACAGAAGGGATGAATACAGCTGTTTATCGATCTCTCCTTGCCAGGCCCTGAGCCAAGTGCTCTTTAGATACCATTCTATGTATTTCCCCCCCTTCACAATATTCCTTCGTCTGTTCTTTACAAATAACGACCTGGACTATGGCTCAGAGAGGTGAAGCGATGTGTCCAAGGGCACACAGCACTTAGTACCTGAAGCAGGATCAGAACTCAGGGCAGTGTGGTTCTAGAGCATGCCTGCTTTCACTCTCCATGTAACCAACCAAGCATGGGTTAGAGAAGCAGCAAAGGCTGTGCCTAGCCCATGGCCAAGGAAAGGAGCCAGGATGACCTTGGACTCACGAGAGGGGCCTATCTTGGACTCTGCAGCTTGGGGCCTGGCACATAGCAAACACTGAAATGCTTAGACTTCTGTTTTTTAACATTTGGAGATAACAGGGAGAGCAAAGCTTTCTGTTCTCCCCTCCACCCCGGTCCCTGCCAGAGATGGTTCTGTCCTCCTGGTCAGACCAGAGTCCATGTGGCTCTGTGCATCTTGGCAGGAAAGGGGGTGGGGGTGGGAAGAGAAGGATCTGGGTCTAAGGTTCCCTGGCAATCTGTTTTCCGACTCAGCTCCTTGGAAGCTGGCCTTCCAGATCTATTTCCTTCAGTGTCATTATCTGAAACATAGATCTCCTGTGTCTGGTCTCACTGGCAGTTTGCAAGTATTCTGTGAGATCATGTGGGAGGAGAGAGGTCTGCAAACCCAGATGCGCAGTTCAAATGTCTACTATTACTCAGGACAACTGCTCAGAAATTGGGATCAGTGTGGGGCAACCAGACGATGACCATCTCTCTACCCCACTAGTCAAATAAGATTCAAATAGTCCACTGGAATGGGCCTGTGGTGGCCTCTAGCTCTGTTAGCTTAGACAGCCTCTCTCATCTGTGCCCCCTCACCCTCTCTAATCTGTCTCTTTCTTCACCATTCAAATTAGTTATTTGAATGACCAGAAGCCCAAAGTTCCTTCCCAGGCCCAGTGGCCCCCAACTTGCCCAAGAACTCTCTTCCCTCAGGCTTCTGCAAACTGAGAAATTCCAAGATTCCCACCGTGCTCAGGTCGCTCCTTTGGCCACCTGACACTGCCTGCTCAACAGAGGGGGCCCACAGGTCATCAGCGAAGCACCCACTTCTCCTCAGCCTGCGGAGACAAGAAAGAAAGAGGCCACATGTGCATCCTTAGGCTTCCTAGACAGGTGCATCTCTTCTGTGCTTTGGCCAAAGGTGGACTTCGAATGTTGATAGAACAGTCACAGGGAAAAGAAACACACAGAGATAGTAATAATGCTGACGGTTCCTGAGCAGAGAAATGACCTTCAGACGCTACTCACCTGTGGTGGCACCAGATCCCTTTCACCTTTGGAATCTCTCTGGTCTTCCTGTTCCAGAACATCTTCAGCTCGTGGCTCAACCTGCAGGGGCAACTATGATGTGGTGACAGCTCACTGGCTCCTTAGAGATGGGCTCATGTCTCAGAATTCCCCAATTTGGGCAAGTGCTTTCCTCTCTCGGTGCTTCCATTTGCACATCTGTAGGATGGGCTCTCCCTACCCCTGCTCCCCTGATCTCAGATTAGTGGGAGGGTCTGATGAGATGGCCTGTAGATGTGAATGCTCCACACTTAGCACACATGGGCCCCACCCTCTTGCCGAATCTCCAGGCTTTCTAGAATGTTGTTAATTGGTAGTGAATAAATCTCTGACTCCTCAAATAAGGATAAAAAGACTACTTTCATTTGACTTGACCCTGCAATTCTGGGACTCTAACCAGTAGAAATGAAAACGAAGGATGCAAGGATATGGATGATTATCACCACGCTGGTTGTATTTGTTACGAGGGGACTAGAAGAACCCTACAAAACTAATATGCATCACTAATGGAGAGGCTGAATAAACTATGGTACGACGACCACTCTGTTGGATTAAGCAGCTATGACAATAAAGAATGTTTTCCTTTTCTTTTGATCTAGAGAGACAGCCATGATGCATTCAGTAAAAAATACATGTAGGGATATATGTATAGTGCTATTTTAAAAAATATGCTTCCTTTCCCCTTTACACACACAAATTGTGTGTGTGTGTGTGTGTGTGTGTGAGAAACGAGATAATGTCAGAAGGCCAGTGCACAAAAAACTCTTCAGTGAATGAAATGAGAGAATTAAGTCTGATAATCCTACCATTTCCCTCTCTCAAAAAGGGAAGTGTTTTCATATTGCAGACTCTCTACCCTATGATTACCTCTGAGAGAGCGGATAAAGCCAACATTGTCACTCATTTCTAATCTGGGGCTTGTCAGCCTCAGGCCAAGATCAAAATAGAAGTTGTGTGTGTGTGTGTGTGTGTGTGTGTGCGCGCGTGCACGCGTCTGTTTGGAGGAAGGAGGAGGGAAAGGTATCACCTATTAGATACCTTCTGCATATCTAGGAACATGCAAGGTGTCTTCACACACGTGCCCCAGTTCAGTGAATACAGACACAGCCCTGCAGTGAAGAGATTAGCCTCATTTTATGAACAAGGACAGTGAGGTGTAAAGGGTTTGTGACCGTCTTGCTGAAGATTACCCCCTCAAAGGCTGAGCCGGAGGCAAATAAGCCATCTGATTCCAAGTCAATTCGGGGTGGTCCCAAAGGCCCCACACTGGAAAGCTTCTGCTCTGAAACAATACTAGTTTGATAAGGGCAGAAATAGAGAGATTGCCAACATTTATTGAGCCTCAGCTCCGTCCTGGCCAGACCCTTTGTACCTACTTCACATGAATATCTCAGTTAATCCTTACAAGGACCCAAAGGTAGGAACCACTATTATTCCCATTTAACAGATGAGGAAACTGAGTTAAAGGAGGATAAATTGTGGAAGAACCCAAACTCAAAAAGTGAAGAAAAGACATTTGAGGTCAGGCAGTCTGACTCTGGAGGCTGCCCCTTCGAGCCCCTGGGGACACAGCGGATTGTTGCCATGGCCCGGGCACTGGAACTCCCCAGCCAGCATGCCCTTTCCATGTAGCCAGGCTGATGTCAGTCCCCGGGCACTGCTTGAAAGGAGCAATGCCAGATGGGAGGAGGCTGTGAGGCTTAGGGTGCTCTGGTTTTCCTCTCACTTGCCTTGGCTGGTTTTAGTGAAGTTGTAGGGGTGACTTTGGCCTTTCTCTAGGTCATCACAGAGCATCTCTGTTCCGACATCCTCTTGGACCTCCTATGGCCCACTCCCTGGAAGTACAGCCCCAGCAATCCAGGCCTCAGGGGCAGTGACGGCCAGTTTTCTCAAGGGTTTTGCTCAGGATTGGGCTACCTTCCTTTTTTTGGGCTTCAGCCATTTCTTTCCCACCAGGACCATTTTTGTCATTTCTCATAATCACCTGAAACATATTTACTCTTTGAATTTAAATCATCTTACTGTTGAAACAGGGGCATCTGGGTGGCTCAGTTGGTTAAGCATCAGACTCTTGGTTTCATCTTAGGTCATGATCTCATGGTTTGTGGGTTCGATTCCTGCACTGGGCTCTGTGCTGCCAGAGTGGAGCCTGCTTGGAGTTCTTCTCTCTCTCTGTCTCTCTGCCTCTCCCCTCCTGTCTCTCAAAATAAATACATAACCTTAAAAAAATTAAACACACACACACACACACAACAACCAAAAACCCCCAAAACAAAAAATAAACTTTGTTTTTAAGAGGAAATCTATATCACTTCTACAAACAGAAAAGCAGTGTGGCTAACCATAACTAGAAGGTTACTGTAAAATAAAGGTGATAAAGCAGAGCAAAGCCATTCAATCCCCGAGACACTGCAGCCTGCAGAGGTGCTGAGCTTAACAGGCCCACCCTCTCTCTGTTAAAATGAGAGAGAGAGCATTGGAGAGGCACCGGCTGAAGGCCTGAGAGAGGCCTGAGACACCCCCATGAGCCTGGGTGCCTTGATTATTTTTAAATTTTTTTAACGTTTATTTACTTATTTATTTATTTTTATTTTTTTTAACGTTTATTTATTTTTGAGACAGAGAGAGACAGAGCATGAACAGGGGAGGGGCAGAGAGAGAGGGAGACACAGAATCGGAAACAGGCTCCAGGCTCTGAGCTGTCAGCACAGAGCCCGACGCGGGGCTCGAACTCATGGACCGTGAGATCATGACCTGAGCCGAAGTCGGACGCTTAACCAACCAAGCCACCCAGGCGCCCCAACGTTTATTTATTATTGAGAGACAAAGCACAAACGTGGGAAGGAGAGAAGGGGGGAGACACCGAATCCGAAGCAGGTTCCAGGCTCCCAGCTGTCAGCACAGAGCCCAACGCAAGGCTCGAACCCATGAACCGTGAGATCATGACCTGAGCCGAAGTCAGATGCTTAACCGACTGAGCCACCCAGGCGCCCCAGATTATTTTTTAATAATAAGAAAAATTTACATGGTATTTGACAACAATAATGATAGTGATGATGAAGACTTTCCCAAGACAATGTGGCCTCCCCATGTGCCATCCTGCCGAGGGTCCAGGTGTCATGCCTGGGCATTTGGAAGGCAGCTGAGGTGAGCAGGTCGGAGCTGTGGCTGCTTCTCCTCAGGGTGGGGGGTGGTTTTCAGTGCAGCAGGTCAAGATGCGGGAGGACACGAAGTCAGTTCCAGCTCCAGGACTTGCAGAGCTAAGGAGGCAGCATAGCTCATCCCAGATTGTGAACGTTCTAGCAGGCCAGAACTTGCCAGAGGTTGATCTTTGGCAAGTAACTCAAACCCTTCTGAGCTTTCCTGGGGGAGAATACAACCTACCCTGAAGAGCCACTGCGAAGCTCACAGAGGTGCTACCCCATGGTGCTCGGATCCACAGTGTAACTCCGGCGTCTCGACAAGCAACTGTCTGTGCAAGGTTGGGCATGTGACTTTCCCCTCATGGACCTGGGTCCTCTTACTAGCAAATCAAGAACCTGCTTAGATTGGAGGTCCCTAACTACATCCACTGGAGAAACCCAATCTTCACACGTGTTTTGTAGGCTACAGAGTGTTTTCTGATTGGCTGCCAATATTTAAAAATCAGATACTTGGAATTAGAAATCCAAGTTATGGGGCGCCTGGGTGGCGCAGTCGGTTAAGCGTCCGACTTCAGCCAGGTCACGATCTCGCGGTCCGTGAGTTCGAGCCCCACGTCAGGCTCTGGGCTGATGGCTCAGAGCCTGGAGCCTGTTTCCGATTCTGTGTCTCCCTCTCTCTCTGCCCCTCCCCCGTTCATGCTCTGTCTCTCTCTGTCCCAAAAATAAATAAACGTTGAAAAAAAAAAATTAAAAAAAAAAAAAAAGAAATCCAAGTTTTGCATGTCTCCTGAAAAATCAACAAGTCCAACCACATTGGGCCCACATGGTATCTTTGCTGAACACTGGTTAGGGACTGCCCAGAGATGGAACTCACCGACATGGGTTTTTTAGCCATTTAAGTTATTGGTGTTTCCTATTCACAGCAGCTATATTTTATAGGTGAGGAAACTGAGGCATGGAGAGGCTAACTTAATAACTGACCCCAGGTCATACAAAGATGGATGGAGAGCCAGGACTGGAAGCCATTCAGTTTGGCTTTATGCGTCTTTATTTCATCATGCTGCCTCTCAGCCAGGGAGCCCTGACCGTGCCTGATGCTGCGGTGACACACTGGGGCAGAGTGAAGCTCCCAGGATAGGGTCTCTCAGTCCTTCCTCTGCTGAGGAGGCAAGGGTGAGCTCTACTCTGCCTCTCCCTCCCCATCCAAGTCAGAGCTGCCAGGATGGAATGTACAGGAGCTCACTGAAGGTGAGTGAAGTCAAGCCTCCCCCTCTAATGATGGCTGGCGTTGACCCTCAGGGCAGCCCCTGCCCAGGCCGGCCCCCAGCGGCCCCCAGGGTGCAGGGCTCTCCATGCACTTGCTCTCTGTTTTGGCTTGGCAGAGGTGCATACCTGGTTCCCCAGTTTCTCCAGCCCTCCTGTTTACTCTGCAAATAGCCAAATGCTCCACACTGTCATTTAGAGGCCAGGGGGTGGCTGCCTCAGGGCACCAGGCGGCCTGGGCCTGTTCGAGCTATCCTGGGACCTGCCTCACACACACGCGCCCAGAGCCCATTTGCCTAGGAGTTAATGGGCCCCCACCCCCCTGCAAGGTGCAGACACGAGCCAGGGAGGCAGCCAGGGAAGGCGGAGGGGAGGGTGTGTGGGAAGGGGGTGTTGCTGGGCTCTGGCTGATTCAGCTCCCTTTGAGCCCTGTGACCTTGAATCTCTGGGGCATGGTGCCTCAGTTTCCCCATCAATAGTTGACCTTCCAGAACTCTGGAGAGAAACAGACTCATGGATTAAGAAGATTCTGGTGAGGCATCTACTGTAGGCACGGCAGTGGGACGATAGCCACAATATTTAACATTTATCATAGTTAGAAGCATTCAACACCAGGTATTGGACTGAACCTTTGAAAATTGGTCATTGAAGTGTATACCACATTTCAGAAAAGTATACAAATTATAAATATTTCACTCAATGAGTTTTCATACACTCAGATGCCTGTGCAGTTAGCACCCAGATCGTGAAGCAGCACGCCAGGAAAAGTCCTCACACACTCCTCTGGCCACTACCCACCACCTGCCTCGCATTATCTCTTCATTCCCCACCACAGTTCCAAGAGTAGGCACCAGACCATCTCTTTCATTAATGAAAGAACAGGGACCTAGAGTGGTCAGCCACACCAACTAGGCCAAGACCTGAACCCAGGTCCCTTTCCTCCAGATCTTTCATGTTAACTGCTGTCCTGGGGAAACGGTAGACATAGGCTAAGGTCCACATAAGGTCTTAAAACATACACATCCTTGTTTTCTAGTCACTGTATTTTCAACACCGTGTCTTCATCACCTCCTCCAGGCTGGCCACTTTGTACGCCCTAGCGTCTCCTTTGTTGATGGAAAGAGCGAGCACATCAGATAACACTCAGGATCTTAGTAACTCACCAAATTCTGTCTGCGGGCCTGGGATGCTGGGATGCTGTATGGTCTCAGATCCAGCAGCCTTCCATGACTCCTCCAGGTCTACAATTCCACTCAGCCCAGAAAAGGGAATTAGGAGGCTCTGGGAACAGCTGCTAGATAGCCCTGGATTCACAGCAGGTCACAATGCCTCTGTTAAGCTTAAAAACATGGTAGTAGGATGTTTTTGGCTTCACATAATAAAAGACCTGGCAAAAGTGGCTTGGGCTGAGACTTCATTTACTCTCCCACATTATAAGAACTCTGGAGCCATAAAAGTTCCTCGTGTCTCTTTGATCTTTTGCACATTGGTTGGTCTTGGGCTTGTTCCTTCATTGCACCATGGGGTCTGTAACTGCCAGCGTCAGAGTTACCCACATCAATGTCCAGCCAAAGAAGCATGTTTTCTTCCATGAATGGATTACATGCACATGTACAAGGAAGCTTGGGAAAGACAATATCTTGCTTTTCTCGTTTCCATGATGGGAAGTAGGTTCTGCTTGCAGGGAAGAAGCGGGTGTGGGTTGTGGGACAATGGCCGTTGGTAGGGTACTCAGTAGCACCTCCCACAACTGGCAAAGAAGAGTCCATTGCCCACTCTGCCAATATAGTTCCACAGGAGTCTCCCATGTGGGACATGGACTGATGTGCCTGATGAGGCTTCTGCTGGTGACAGCTGCCCCCGCAGGGGCCTGTTCTCTAGTCTCTCCCCTTTCTGCTCATCCCAGACTGCTCACTTCATTCATGTCCCATCACGTGAGAGGATGGGGAATGTAAGCATGGAGAATCTCTTCCTACAAAAATTGCTTGCCTCTGGAATCCACAATATGCCAGGGTCTGTGCTGAGCACCTAATCCATTGTTTCATCTGTCTCCACAACAATCCCCATTTTACAGATGAGGACGTCGAGGCTCAGAGAGGTGAAGGACTTGCCCAGGGACTTCTCATTCCATCTGTATGAGAAGAAACTGGAGTTGGAATCCAGTTCTCTTTGGTTCTACACCTGCCTTCTTAGAAGCTATTATTAAATCATCCTGACTTAAAGGCTGTGAGACTCCATTTCTACAGCCTGAGCTGGAGCCCTAATTTTCATTCTGTTAGCATCTCTCTGGCTTAAGGCCAAGGAGGCAGTGTCCTCCTTTCCCTACCTGGCCTGGTCTCAGCTGACCCCTAACCTAGGTCCTATCTTCTGTCTGACTCTTTCGCTCCAACTAGTTACTTTCTTTGTGTATGTGAGGGAAGGGGGAGCAGGGTGAAGGAGAGGGTCACTTCTTCCTGCCACCTTCAGGAGTGCCTCTCTCTAGGCAGCTCAGACTCATAGCTACTCTGAGCCCCCTGATCTGCCCCCCGGCAGGTCTCCGGAGGTATATGAGCAATCAGACCTGATCTTGGAATCGCCGACGTGGAAAATCCAGGGGAACAAATCCTGTTGGCTCTGGGCAGGTGCAGTTGTCACTGTCCCAGGCCCCATGTTCTGGCTGGCTAGCCCCCCTCCTTGGGCAGGAGAATGAGGGAGCAGAGTGCCATGCTCTCACATGAACACGCCCATGCCGGGCCCAGCGGCCCCTCTGCTAGAACAAACCTGTTCCCCATCCTGTTAAGAAAACCCATTGGTCAGAGTGAGGTTGTGCCTGCCAAATAAACATAGTTAAGCTTGTTGCACGTTTTCCCCAAAATAAAGGCCATCAGATACCCCCAATCTCTAGAGGCAAGATTCTTAGGGAAATGACCCCCTCCTCTAACTAGTCCCAATAAGAAAATTCTGCCCCAGGGGAGAACCGTCAGACGCACAGCAAATAATCTATCACATCTTGTTTATCTCCCTCTCCATATCCTCTTCTCTGGATCTGAAATGCCCTTATAGGAAGGACAACTCGTCTTCCTTGTACGATGGAGCTCTACTTGAGGGTAGAGAGCTGGTCACCAACATATATTTTTGAAGCCCCTGCAGTGGGCTGAGGTTGTCCTCTCCAGCTTAGAGCACTGTACTCGCCTAGACCAGTATCCATCCATTCGTCCATCCATTCACCCCTCTGTCCAATAAGCATTGCTGAGTGCCAGCTGTGTGCCAAGGCCTGTGCCAGACACTGAGGAGCAGGGAATGTACAGAGTTTACTGGGAAGTGGAGGAGACAGACAGGTCACCCTGGGACCACAACGCAGGAGCTATGTGCCTTGATAGAGGTCCATTCATGCCTCACCCCAGAGCTTTCAGTCTAACTAGGCTTTGCTATCACTGCAACTCTTTCAGGAGCAGAGGATGTTCTCAGGAAACACCCAAGGCAGGGAGTGATCAGATTTGTGTTTTAGGAAGATCACTCTGGACTTGAGAGGGTAAAATTGGAGGCAGGCACAAGCTGAGGGGCTGACCCAGAGGTGGGAGGGTGGTGGCCCCAGCTGGGGCAGATGAGAAGGGTGTCGGGGGGGGAGCTGGAGAAGGGAATAGATGGAATGGGATGGAATAATAATTTAGAGGGTGGTGGCAATAGGACTGGATGAGAAATATGATGGCATGGTAAGGAAAAGAGAGGGTCAAAGTGACTCATTGGGCAGTTGGGTGGACATGGGGTCTCATGAGCAAAGGGATGCTGAGACAGAGGGATGATTCACCAGACACTCACAAGTCAGTGGACCCAGAAGTGCAGGCACCCAGACTTCCTGTCAAAGCACTTCCATTCCAGGAGATGATGACTCTGGGTTTCAATAGGAAGAGGTTGTGTTAGCTTGGGAGAGGGAAAAGATGTGTCCCCTTAGACCAGTGGTTTTCAACTCAGGATTCTCAACCTAGGGAATGTTTGTCAATGTTGAAAGACATTTTTTTGGCTGTCATAACTTAGGGTAGGGAGTGCTACAGGCATCTAATGTGTAGAGGCAAGAATGCTGCTAGACCTCCTATAATGCACAGGGCAGTAGCCATAATATTATGATCCAGCTCATAATGTCAATAGTGATGACGTTGAGAAACCCTGCCCTAGAGAAGGCAAATAGTGAAATTCAGTCATGGAGGCTATGGAGCTAGATGCTTGGGTCCGAATCCCAGCTCTACCAGCTCATGGGCAAGTTACTTAGCTTCTCTGTGTCTCGTGTTAAGGGAGGCAACACATGTCAGCCAGCAAGCCTTGCACATTTATGTTGAACTCTTTCTCGGTTTCATTAATTGCACCAACCCCTTACAAATATTCACTGAGCATCTCTGAGATGCCAAGCACTGTCCAGCAAGTAGAAGTCACGGTGGTGAACCAAGCAGTGGTGCCCCCGCAGGGGCACAGGAGATGGAAGCTGTTGTCAGTACTTAGGTCAAACGCTGGTTCTGTCAGCTCAGCTGTGTGGCCCAGGAAAGTGATACCTTCACAAGTCCTGATTTTCTTATGTGAAAAGTGGCTATGATGAATCCTATCCCATAGCTGCGGTAGGGCTTAAGTGTTCCCAAAGGGTCTGATCCATAGATACCTTCAGTACACTTCAAATTTCCCTGCTTGTCCTGGCTCCCCCAGGGTCTGGGCTGCAACTACTTTTATAACCAGGCAGGGCTTCCTCTGTCCCTGAAAATCAGCCCCGTCAGCCCTCAGACTGCCCATTCCTGGCCTGGGAGCCTCCAGGAGGGTTGAGTGGAGGTGTGTAGGCCCGGAACCCTGCCGTGTATACCTTGAGGGTGCCTACCCTGCAGAGCAGGATATGGGGAGGACGGAAGTTTCTCCCAGCCAAGAATGTAAGCACTCAGCAGTCCCATTTCTCATCTCTTTGCCTGGACACTGCTGCCGGAAATAAGCAAGGCAATAAATGTTTTAAATGTAAGGTAATAAAAATTTGGAAAAAAAAAATTGAAATCCTGCCTGAGTCCTAGCTCCTGAAAGGGCCCGTTTGTCTTATTAGAAGGCAGGTGAACCGGTTTTAATGGAAACACTGTGGCAGAGACCTGGCTCAGCCAGGAAGGGATCCCCATGGGCCTCAACTCCTGTGACCTCGGTGTCCTAAGGTCTGCTGCTGCTGGGGGCAGGGGTTAGATTCCCTGAGAAACCTCCCTGGGTCCCGCTGGGCTGGAAGACCTCACAACCCAGTGTGCAAGAATCAGATGAGAAGGGGAAGAGGAGAGGGGAGGTGAACCGGGGGTTTTAATCCTCTTTTGGCCCCACACTACATGGCACTGTCACTTGTGAGGTATTGCACTGGGTGCTTGGAAAATGCATCCCCTCAAAGCCGGGTAAGAGAATGGACTGTGACAGCAGGTACACCTGAAACGCATTGGCACTTTGATGGAGCTGGCACCCCGTTTGAAGAGGCCCCCACTCGGGGTCTTGGAAGTCCAGGGTCAGCATCTGACAGTGAGGGCCTCCTTCAAGGTATTGCCTTGTATTAGTCCCTGTCCTGTTTTGTGACCTGAGGACAGTGACTTTTCCAGGCCTGCATTTCCTCAGCCGTGAAGTTGGGTTTCAACAGCACCCACTTTCAGGGTCACTATGAGTATGGAATGAAATGGGCTGTGGGGAGGGACTTAGATCAGGGGGAGCACTTCCTGAATGTTAATTGATGTTATTGCCAGGCTGATTTACAGATGAGGAAACAGGCTGAGAAAGGTCACACAGCTAGGAGGCAGAGCTGAACCGGAGCCAGCCTGGGGTGGGGGTTTTGAGTGAGGTGAGGGCTGACGCCAGGCATTTGGAGCTGAGGCCTGGGGATGGGGTGAAGAGGTAGTTGCAAGGTCAGCTGTCTCCGCACCTGCCGGTAGCAGCATTGGGGCATTGTTGTCAGATTCGGGAGCTATCATAGCATTATGGCCAACTTCTTTGAGAATCTGATGGAAGCTAGCAACTGTCTCCCCCCAAAATGCACCCCAGCCACCCCACACAACCTGGGGGAGGCATATAATCTCAGGAGGTAGGGACCTCTCTGAAGCTGTCTTTGGTTTGCACAAGAAAGAAACTATTGATTTTAGGATATTGCATGGGGGCAGAACAACATGAACCCTGGCCCATCCCTTTTCAGGCCCAGCTATGCTCAGAATTTAAGTCCATTGCTTTCTCTCCTCCTTTGCCTTTGCACTGTCCCTTCTTCCCTTGCTAGGACCTGCTTGGATGGGAAGGCAGAGCCACTGGGGTTCCCAAGGGTCCCAGGTCTCCCTCCCCCCCTGCTTGGGAGGGCTTGAGTGGTCCAGGTTGAGTTCCCGTGTCGTGAGCTACCCCTTGGCACCTCTTCCTGCTATAGGCACCACACAGAGTGTGGGGCCAGCTCAGGTCAGAGAAATGGAAAGGGGACTGCAGAACTGATTTACTAGGCATCCCCCAAATTATGCAGGCTATGTCCGTACTTTTGCCATGGTCCTGATAATAAAGTGTTACAGTGTTTGGTATATAGTCAGTGTCTCTTCCATTCAACAGTAAGATCTTTGAGGATACCGGACAACAACTTTGTTCTGTTCATCCCCGAATAAGAGATGGAAAGAGAGGGACTGGAGGCGAGAGAGGGAAGGTGTCTGAACATCATAGTTTCTGCTGACCTAGCTAGAACCTCTTTCTATAGGCTGCCAACGCTGAGAGAATATGAGGTTGGAGCTGTAGATTGTTGGGAGCTATCTGGTCGGAGAGAATGCTTGTAACACAGTGGTGGAAAAAGTGAGCCTTGTCAGGATCATTAGAGCCCCTGACTCCAGCCAGACCTGAAGGTACTTCCTCGTTGTATCAGCCAGTGGTTTTTTTTCTTTTATTTATTTATTTCTCCCTAAAGCTAGGTTGCATGAGGTATCTGCCACTGCGACTGAGAATCCTGAGTGATATAGAAGCAGGGAAGGAGTCTAGGGGGCAGGAGGAAGGGAGGGATGGAGGGATGGAGGGATGTCTGCAGCGTGCAGGGAGGCCTTTGGTACTGTGCCAGTTAGGATATATCAGAGGAATCCTAAGGCCTCCGGGGCTTCTTTGCTGTGGATGGATGGCTGGGTCAGAGAAGAGGGAGTCAGTGCCAGAGGAAGGGGGAAGGGGGTGGGAGGAGGTGGGTTGGCTGAAGCCCTGGGAGGCGTGGAGACAAGATTAGCTGAGGCCTGAGCAGCAGCTCCCAGTGTTTACTGCAAACAGAAGATGGTGGCCAGCCTCTCCTGGACCTCAGAGGGGAGGGAGTGGTTAATGGGGGACTCCTCCCCCTGCCCCTCTGTGTTATTAAGCAGGGGTGGGGTTAGGGGAGGCCTGTAGGTGGGAGGGGGTGTCCTAATCTTCAGGCTTTTAGCCCTTCCTCCCTGTAATCTTAGCTTCTTTTACCATTCAGATTTCCCCTTGCCCTCTAGGTCCCAGCAGACCTCCTTCTGTGCTCTCCACCCCCACCCCTCCCCTCACTGCTATTCAATGATCTAGATCCAGATCCCGACCTGGAGATCAGGATTTTGTCAAAGTTCTCAGGTGCTTCTCATGCCTTTCAGTTTGAAAACCCCCGACCTAATTCAAAACTCTGTATTTTACAGATGGGTGACTGAGGACTGAGAAGGAATAAGCTTGTTCGTCATCACACAGCACAACAGGGGCTGGGACCCAGGGCTTCTGAGCAGAGCAACAATGTTGTGTCAGGTCTCAGGGTTTGCACTGTTGATCCCAGCACGACCTGGAGTGCTGCTTGGAAGAGGGCGAGAACACAGGCCTACCTGTGAGTTTGAGGTCCTGCAGACCTCAGGAGCAGGGGGGAGGCCTAGAGCCAGCCCTCTGTGCTGTGAGATGGTACAGACTATGGGTTAAGAAAGAGTCAGGTGGTCCCAAATGAGGGCTGAGGAGGAAGACGTCCACCCAGATTCAGGGACTGGTCACGCCTCAGCGTGATGGTCAATGCCCTTCTCTCCTCCTTTGGCTTTTTCAGGTACTGGCAAAGCCTCACCTTCAAATAAGACAGAGTCACTGGGTTTTAATCTCTTGCTGCTCAAGGTATGGGCCCTGGGCCATCGCCTGGAAGTTTGCAGACGTGCAGAATCTCAGGCCCCACACCACCCCTACTGAATCAGAATCTGTATTTTAACCATGGAGAGAATTCTCACACACACTTCAGTTTGAGGCACACAGTTATATCCACCACCTAGTGTGAGGTTAGCACAGGCAATTCTACAGCAGTGCAAACTGGCCTCGTTTATGTATTTGGATGTGCTGTGAAATGTTTGGTGTCAAATGTGTTTTTGCTAATCAGGTCTTGTTGGAAATCCACGAGAGGAATTGCTGAGTTAAAATAAACAGCAGTAGCCACCATAAGTGTGGAAGCCTTGCTCTGTAAAGCAAAGCATTACAACCTCCTTTAGGAAGTTTGCATGTTTTCTTATTCAATGTACTTCAACTAAAGCGTGACTGTCCATCCAACATGCTCATGCCTGTTGCAGAGTTTGCATTTGGTTAGCTTTTGGTTGTACCAGGAGCTTTGCTGAGCATTTTATACCCTTGACCCCACAGAACCCTCATACCTTTGAGGGGAGGTATTATTTCTATTCCCACTTAGCAGATAAGCCAATGATGGAATAGACAGGTGAAGCGATTGGGATTCTGCCTTTCATCTTGCCTTTTACCTTTGTTTTATAATCTTTTCCTCGCCATGCCCACACCCCACCGTCCTGTGCTTTCTTAGATTCTGTATGTCTACCTGGCATCATTTACCACAGGGCCATACTATTGGCCAAAGTGTTTGCCCCTCTCCTGCAAGTCAGCTTGCCTGGACTTGCTTTTCCACGTGCAGGCTGGCTGAGCCCCACCGACCTTACCTAACTCACGTACCAGGCCAATATTTCTCCTGCGCTAAATCATCCTAGAGGCAGGTACCACAACTAGGGACCACCCCTGTAGCCCAAAGCCCGCCAAATTATTCAAACTGGCCAATCCTAAACTGTTTACCCTGCCCTGCCTTGCTGTTTCATGGAAACCTCAATAAAGCCTGGAGCCTAGGCCTCTCCTCACTTGGGACAAAAACCTGATGCTTCCCATGTGGCCCTGCATGGTGTGGCCCCCCCTTCTCGGGAAATGTAAATAATGAAAATTGTTCTTCTGTGGCATTGACCTCTCTGTGCTGTCACTCAGTTACCTCCATTAGTTGATACCCACCCCCATCACTGCCAGGCCTTGACATTTCAGACTTCGTTCCCTGTGGCTTCTGGCTTCTGGCATTTACTGAAGGTTGCTTTTGCAGTGCCTACCATGTATCTCCTGGGATACGAGGCCACTGTACTCCCTGCTCTGAGGGGCTCCCAGGAAATTGCTTGTCCTGGAACTTGAACTTGGTGAGATATCAGAAAAGTATTGTGGGCAGGTCTGGGGGATTCTGAGTGTTAGGGGATAATTTTCCCTGAATCTCTTGTATTTCTATGTGTCTTGTAAACTGGCTACGTCTGTTCCAGACTATCCTTTTAAGGATGTTTACATAGCGAGTGGACTTGGAAGATAATGGTTGTGTTTTCCTCTAGAACAAAGAGCAGATTTGTTTACAATCCAGAATAATAGAGATAACGTCTCCCTCAGGACAAAGGCCAAGTGGACCATCATAGAACATTAAGATTCCCTAAGACTGGGTTTTTGTTTTTTTTTTTTTTCCTGTAGCACACCTTGCTGCATGTGTAAGCCTCACCTGGCCCTCTTCAGCTTGTGGGAAATAGGACAAGGGAAACTGGTGTACATATGTAGCTCATGCTGCCTGCCCTGCTGTGAATAATAGTCCTTTGTCTCTGATCCGGGAGTCTCAAGTCTTATGCCGGCATCCATAAGACTGTAGCAGGCAAACTTAGTAGCATGCAAGCAGGGAAAAATCTTAGATCCTACATGATTCTTGACATTGGATTCTTCTGGTTCATGGAATTAGATAGACAAGCCATGCTTCCCTTGCAAAACAGAACTGGTCCCCTCATGAAGAAAGCTAAAAGAAGGTCATGACAGTATAGAGTATCAAAGTACTGGATGTGTGATATTTACCCAAAAGAATTGAAAACATATGTCCACACAAAAACCTACACATGGATATTTATATCAGCTTTATTCATAATTGCCAAAATTTGAAAGCAACCATGATGTCCTCCAGTAGGTGAGGGGATCAATAAACCACGGTACATGCAGGCAATAGAATATTATTCAGTGCTAAATTCTGAATATTATTCAGTGCTAAAAACTAAATGAGCTACCAAGCTATAAAAAGACACAGGGAAACCTTACATGCATATTACTAAGTGAAAGAAGCCAACCTGAAAAGACTACATATTATACATTCAAATTACATGACATTCTGGAAAAGGCAGAAGTATGGGGACAGTAAAAAGATTAGTGTTTTCCAGGGGTTGGAGGGAAGGAGAGGTGAATAGGAGGCGCACAGAGGAGTTTTAGGGCAGTGAAAATATTCTGTGTGATACTGTGATGATGGATCCATGCCATCATGCATTTATCTAGACCCATAGAATGTACACCCCCAAAAGCGAACCGTAATGTGAGCTGTGGACTTTGGATGATCTGTCAGTGCAAGTTCATTGATTGTAACAAATTTCCCACACTGGCAGGGGATGTGGATAACTGGGAGGCTGCAGGTTTGGGGGCCCAGGGGGCATATGGGAAACCTTTGAATCTTCCTCTTAATTTTGGTGTGAAGTTGATGGGGGGGGGGTGGGTGGCAGGGAGGGGTGGGTGCGTGATGGGCATTGAGGAGGGCACCTGTTGGGATGAGCACTGGGTGTTGTATGGAAACCAATTTGACAATAAATTCCATATTAAATAAATAAATAAATAAATACTGCTTTAAGAAAATAAGGTCTTAAAAAAAATTTTTTTTTAAAAGCCCTGGGTCTGGAGTCAAAAAGCCTTGGCTTGAAGCTGGACACCTGACTTGGAATAATTTGAGCCTCAGGGTCCTCATCAGTAAAGTAGGGCTAAAAATTTTTCCTGTTTCACAGATTGTTGTGAAAAATAAATGAGAGAGTGAGATAATAAGATTAAAGGAGTCAGAGCTTTACCAATGTTAGCTTTTGTTATTATTAAAAAATTTTTTTTAATATTTATTTACTATTGAAAGACAGAGAGAGACAGAGTCTGAGCAGGGGAGGGGCAGAGAGAGAGGGAGACACAGAATCTGAAGCAGGCTCCAGGCTCTGAGCTGTCAGCACAGAGCCCAACGCGGGGCTCGAACTCACGGACTGCGAGATCATGACCTGAGCTGAAGTCGGCCACTTAACCGACTGAGCCACCCAGGCTCCCCTCCTTTCTCTCATTTTTATAAAAAGGTTCTATCATGGTTGTTGTTTTTTTTTTTCAATGTTTATTTATATCAGAGAGAGAGAGAGAGAGAAAGAGAGCACAAGTGGCAGAGGGGCACAGAGAGAGCGAGAGACAGAATCCCAAGCAGGCTCCAGGCTCCGAGCTGTCAGCACAGAGCCGGACACGAGGCTTGAACTCACAAATGGGGAGATCATGACCTGAGCTGAAATCAGACGCTCAACCGACTGAGCCACCCGGGCGCCCCCAGATTTTGTTATTATTTTTATCGTGGTCAGTTTTTAGCCTCTGGTCAGTCATTCATTTTGAGGCAATTTCTGAGGCTGGAGGGAGCCCTTGATGGCGAAGGGGCCTCCAGACCAGCTGGGCGGCATCCCTGCTTCCAGCTCATGGCTCCGGGATGCACTACACGCCTCACCTCTGTACTGCATGCTCTCTTTCAGGCGCCTTCTCCAACTTCACTTTCTTTATTAGTCTGCTCAGGCTGCTATGACACAAAATATCATAGGCGGGCTGGCTCAAACCGCAGGGAGTTTTTTCACAGTTCCGGAGGCTGGAAATCCAAGATCAGGGAGCCAGCATGGTCAGGCTCTGGTGAGAACCCTTCGTCTGGCTTGCCAATGACCACCTTCCTTTTCTCTGAGTCCTCACATGACAGGGAGAAAGCATTGGTGTCTCTTCTTATCAGGGCACTCATCTATCTCATCAGGAGGGCTCCACTCTCATAACCTCCTCTAAACCTAATTACCTCCCAAAGGCATCTCCAAATACCAAAACATTGAGGGTTAAATCTTCAACATACAAATTTCAGGAAGACAAAATTCAGTCTATAGAATTCTCTATGTTTGTCCACCCTCCTCTGAGCCCTAGGAGGTTAACCTAGCCTCCACAGACTGCACCACCAGGCCCCCTTTCCCTCTGGCTTCTGGCTGGGGCCAGCTAACTGATGGCACCAGAAGGAGATTGAAGGGCCAAAGGAAAGAGAGGTCAGAGTATTTATTTCCCCAGGTGCTTCCCTCTGGATCACAGGAGGCACAGCTATTCCTCTGTGGGTGTCTCTCACAGCTACAGATCTGGCTTGGTTCAGATGATCATCCCCCTTTGCCCATGTAGGCCCTGGGGTGGTGATGGCATCATGTGGTTGGCACCTGAGTGTGTTCTCATCCCTTTTGGATTTCCCTCAGCCCTGTTAACACTTCAGTAAGTAGTCTCTTCATTAACTTCTCCTCAATTACCCTTCCTGAGTGTGCCATCTGTTGCTAGCCAGGACTCTGTCTACTAGAGCCCAAGTCTCCTTCAACACAGCCCAATCTCAAAAGCTAGGGATTAGCAGTCTTGAGAGGGTGCCAGTTACTGCTAGGGTGTGATTAACCCAGGCCTCCTTCCTTTGCCTTCTCAAAGTTTTTGGCTTCAAGACCACTAGGTATTCATAGAAAATATTGAGGACTCTATTTGAATCCATAGTTACTGTATTAGAAATATAAATAAGAAAATTTAAAAAACACTTATCAATTATACAAAAAAGAAGCACAATACGCATCAAGACATAATGTTTTATACAAAAGGCTGTATTTTCCAAAACCAAACAATTATGACAAAGATGACATCACTTTATGTTTGTATAAATCTCTTTAATCTTTGGCTTACTAGAAAGCAATTGAATTCTTGTATCTCCTTCTGCATTCAGTCTGGTTTTTTTTTTTTTGAAGTATATTGAAAAATAAGTGATGCTCTGCTGTTATTTTGAAACATTTCTTTGTATAGCAGATTTTCTGAAACTGGCAATAATATTACCAATCTCATCAGGAGTCTTTAAACACTCAGAAGTTGTCACCCCCACCACGGCACATACACATTTCCCAAAATTCTTTTTTGTTTGTTTGTTTGTTTTTGCATAAAAGCTCTAATTTTATCAATGCATCCAATCCTGTCAGGCTTTCTTGAATTGACAGGTTTACTTCATTTTGTTTTCAAAACAATGTCTGTCAAGTACTCAAGATGGAGTAACCACAGTTGTCTGTCAGGTGTTCTTTCAGGTGAAAATGGCATGTCATGGAGAAAGTGGCTAGTTCAGCTTGCAACTCAGACTGTGGCACACTCGATCCTCCTGGAGTCAACCATTGTACACAGATGAACTTCAAATGTAGCCCTTCTGCATTGGGTATTCTTCCTGTTTTATTCCACAGAATATTAAGGACATATGGGCTCCAGGGTTGAAATTTAGTAAGACTAGTAATTTGTACTGTGTCATCAAGAGCATTCTTGAGTGAAACTAGCTTTTCTCCCTCCGCGTGAATGGTGGTGAAGAAGACAGTGACCAACAGTGCAATGTGAAGCTACCACCTTGATTCCCTCTGAGCTTTAGCACTTTGATCCCCTATCGCTTCTGTAATATCAGTGCAAATGTCAACACAGTAAAGAAGGCAAATAATGTTTTAGTATTATCATTAAAAGAGTTTTGACCCTGCAGATCCTCTGTGGGGACCCCCAGGGGTCCTCAGATCACTCTTTGAATTTTTTTTTAATGTTTATTCATTTTTGAGAGACAGAGAGAGACAGAGCATGAGTGGAGGCAGGGCAGAGAGAGGGAGACACAGAATCCCAAGCAAGCTCCAGGCTCTGAGCTGAAAGTACAGAGCCTGACGTGGGGCTCAAACTCGTGGACCATTGAGATCATGACCTGAGCTGAAGCCAGACGTTTAACTGACTGAGCCACCCAGGCACCCTTCAGATCACTCTTTGAAAACCAGTGCCCTGTAGCATAGAACAAAGTAATGGAACTGCTGACCACATCTTTATTTTGTTCAAAGACCTTTTCTACGCTGAAACTCACTTGAGCCTCTAGAATCTAACTTCTATGAAGGCAGAAAGTCTTTGTTTGCAGAATTGGGCAGTGCCTACATGTGAGATGCCAATAAATAATTAGAAAGATTATTAAGAAGAAAGGTCTTAAATACTTAGAAATGCTATAAATTGTTAGAAAGATTATAAATTATTTGAAAGATTATTAAACAGACTTAGAAAGATGGTTTAAATTCAAGGTAAGTAAACAAAATAATGTATGCTTTTGATCTCTTCTGAAAAAAGTATTAGCTAAATGGATGTAGTAAAATATTTAGCTTAAGAGAAACAGCACTCTGAGCCTCACTTTTTTTATCTGTAAAATATGCACAATTTAATCTGCTACTTATCACACTTTTCCATCTGAGGATTTTATAGAGCAAAGGAAAAATAAACAGGTATTTCTTGTGTTAGTCAGAAGCAATCTGCATTGAGCAAACACATTTTCTGAAATTTCCTATTTTATTTACTACAGTTTTGGGGGACCTTGAAATTCTAGTCCACAGAACACCTTCCTTCCTTCCTTCCTTCCTTCCTTCCTTCCTTCCTTTTTTGTAGGAGCAAAACCAAAAGTCTGTTCTAAAAGGAGGCTGATGGCCTGCCTGGAGGCAAGGGAAGAACCATATAACCCTTTTGAGCCTGGGACTATGTCTGGAAGAGCTTGGTCCTGGTAGATTTTCAACTAAGAAATGAGAATTCTTCCCCAGAAGGAAGAAATAGGCCTGGAAGTAGGCATCTGGGCAACATAGAGGTCACAGATGATTCCCCTCCCCACCCCAGAGGACTTAGTGTCACATGAGATGTCTGGTCTCAGGGCACTGCATTCTGACCACAGGAAAGCTGGATGAGTTGTACAATGCAAACAATTGGAGGCTGGAAAGCATAATATGACTCAGGTGACTCTGAGGCATCACATGAGGAATCCAAGGCTCAAGAAGCTTGAATAACTTGTCCTGAGTCACATGGCAAGGCAGGTGGCAGAGCTGGACCCGGCACTATAGCAGGGCCTGGTGGGTAACATGTATGAGAGAAGTGGACCTGGTGGGAAACACCTGTCCGTCTCTAGGAAGCAGCTGTTACTCAGAGGCTCAAAATGTCAGCTCACTCTTTCCAAATCTTCCATATCTTTCCAGATCTTTTTCAAATGGAAGCAGGAAATGTGTTTTGTTATGTGAAATTCCTCAATTTCAAATGATGGTAATTCATGCAATAAATTTAAAGACCCATGTGGGTCATATACAGTCAGGGGTCACCATCATGTCTGTGTGTGCTTTCTTCTGAAAGGAGAAATGTTGTGAATTATGCTGGAGAGATAAATGAAAGCTCTTGAAGATTAAGACGAGCCCAATAGGTGAAGAGCCTTCAGATATAAACAAACCTTGGCTTTATAGCTGCTCTCAAACTGATGTTTAGAGATTTGGGTTGAGACAAATTGAGTAATCCTATATACACCCGAGTGACATATTTCAACATTTAGGCTACAGACTAGGCTTTGATCTAGCCAGGAACAGCAAGAACTTGGGGAAAAAGTCAAGTGAAAGTTAGCAGTCCTGATTGTTTAGGGTTGCAATTAAGTTAGATAGGAAAGAATCATGTTCTGAGGATTTTTCCCTCGCAAACCAAAGCAAAGGGGATGTGAAATAGCAATCAGAGGCAACGCACTTCTGGAAAATGCTGAGTAATGAAGCGCCTATAGAAACAAATCCAACAAAGCAACTTGAAAATTAAAGAGAAGCTGGGTTGATGTCCTCTTCCCTAGTTTAGCCAAAAAACTCCAGCAAAGCGACAATGCCAACCCATCGTGGCTCTCAGGGGACCTGGTTCAAATCTCAGTCCTGCCCCTCACACCACCTGACCCGTCACTCTCCCTGCTAGCTGCTATGATCTGTTCCATGATGGGAACCTCACTGAGCTTCAGGGCTTCCGTGGATGAAATGGGAACTGTAGTACCTGGGGAGAGGGCTGTTAGAAGGAAGGAGAGAGAGAAAAACATCACAGCTCTCCCTTGCTGAATGCTTGCTGAATGTCAGGCATGAATCATCTCACTTTGTCTCATTACACCCACATTCCTGCCTCCATCATTGTTGTCAAGAGGTTTATAAGCCCCTCGCATGTAAAATAGTGCCATTTGTATTATCGTTTTCATTATAGATGATGTGTATGCCTCGTAGGCCAGGGCAGGGGGCAGCTTCTCTAAGTCTTATTATTGAAGCCCTGGGAAGCCTCCCTTAACCACGCAAGAATCCTAAACAATCTTGCCCAGGGAGAACCATCCTCGAGAACAGACGTACGCTCTCTTGTCTTTATATTCTAATCCTTGAATTGTAGTAAGCAATTTGAAATGAAAGTAGACTGTCTTTCTGGGTAAGTAGATTTGAAGATTTATCTTTTAGATCTACCCACCTCTCACATAATGCTTGCCCCAGCACTGGGAATAAAGTACCTGCTACATAAATGTCGCAGAAAGTAAGTTTATTGTGTTTCTCCATTTTAGAAAAGTAATTTAAGTTTGTTATAATGAGCTTGGGAACTACAGGTGGTGGGAAGAAATAAGCTCTTAAGGGCAGCAGGTAATGCTAAATGTTACAGGGGTCTTTGGAGAGCAAAATGCAAATCCCAGCCTAGAAACTGGAGGGTTGGAGGGTGGAAGCTTTCTTCACCAAACCCCAGGAGGCTGTGACGCATGGCTTATTTGTGTCTCAACATCATCTTACTCATCTCAACATGTCCTGGGCAAACCATAGTGCCTGGCAGGAGGAAGATGCTCTGTAAAGTTCTAACTTCTGCTCAGAGTGTGTGCAGAAGTGTTGGGAACACGGGAGCTTCTGGTAGTCATAAGACCCATGAGGGACACTAGCAATTCGTGGGCAAGAGCTAGGGAATGCAAGGAACAGTCTTGCACCCCTAAAGGTCAGGAACACAGAGTTCTGTGTGCATGAATGCATGGAGTCTGGAAGAACACACAGCCTGAAAGCTAATGGTGTTAACCCTCTGGGCTGCAGAATCATGAGAGGTTTGGGGTTTTGTATCCTTTTTTCTTTTCTTTTCTTTCCTTTCTTTTTCTTCCTTTCCTTTCCTCTATTTTCCTTTGCTTTCCTTTTCTTTCTTTCCTTTTTTTTTTTTTTTTTTTTTTTTTTTTTGCTTTGTGCATCTGTATTTAAAAAAAAATTTTTTTTCCTGGAAAACAACTTAGGTGATGCATGTGATGGGGTCAAGAAAAAAATAATGTATTTTCTTTCAGATTTTTTCTCTAAAGATAGGAATTATTTGCAAATGCAGCAGAAAGAATCACAGAGTGAAGAATGAAATAATTGAAGGAAGTAATTTAACATTAAGAGAGTAATGATCAACGGTTGGAAACCCTCCTAAGGGGCAGCCTACTTGACCCCAGTGGAACCAAGAGGTGCATAGAGTCCCTTCTCTTCCTCCTGGTCCCACCACAAGCAGGTGGCTACGTGAAATGTAGAAGGTAGCTTATCAGCCAGGGCGGGAACAGATGCTATCCCCGAGGCCAAGACCCACACAAAGGCCTCAGCCCCCACTTGTATTTCTAGCCCGTTCTCCCAAGATCCCTGACAGCCATCTGATAAGATGCATTTAGCTGTCTAGTTTGCATGGTCCTGACAATTTTCATTCAAAACATATGCAAATACTGGGGGCAGATTTCTGGGGATAGAGGCTGTGGTGAAATGCTTCTAAACTTTTAACCAAATGAATCTATTAACCTCAAGAAGAGGAGCTTCTGATTTCAGACTCTATTTGCATCAAAAGGACAGTTAGACCCCTGTCTATTCTTTTCCTTATCTGGCGGCTTATCTCATCTCTGGGAAGATGGCAATTAGCAGTGTGCCTGGTGACTTTCCCAAAGTCGCTGGGATCCTTGGCTATGGTGATATCCTTGGTGATGGCTATGAGGCCTCTGAACTCTCCAGCCAGGCCCTGTGTGAGATGAAGCCTGGGAGGGCTCAGGGCACAATCCCAAGCCACTAGGTAGTGGTTGGAGCCAGCGCTCACCAGAAGCAGGCTCTCGGGTCCTCTGGGCACCTGCCTGGTGTGTTTATACAGCGGCAGGGTCGGCAGTTGAGGAATTAGCACACAAAGAGAACAGTGCTGCACAAACCCCGCTGATTAATTCTCTGACCACAGTGCATCTGGGGTGGTAACCCAATATGCTGCCAAGGGAAGGGGCTAATTTCCAGGGAGACCAGGATAATTTTTGCAGAGGCATTTCCTGCTTTCTTCCCCAGGCCTGGTGGGTTTAGGCTCTTGTCTCCTGGATCCCAGACTGGACATCCTACATTAGGCCAGTGGCCTTGGGCAACACCAGCTTCACAGGCTTGCAACCAGTGCAGTCCCACAGGAGCTTACAGGAACCCTGACCTTAGTTTCATGCCCTGATGTCACCACCTTGAAGTTCTTAACAATTTTTAAGGGGGAGGGGCAGAGAGAGAGAGAGAAGAGCACGACGCAGGACTCGAGCCCACAACCATGAAATCATGAACTGAGCCAAAATCAAGAGCCAGATGCTTAACTGACCCAGCCACCCAAGCGCCCATCTTAATAATTTTTTAACGAAGTTCCTCCTTGTTCAGCCTGCACCATGCCCCACAAACCATGTAGCCAGTCCTGGGCGTGGGTGACAGCATGGGGCCCTGGGGATTGCAGGGGAGTACCTGCAGCTTCTCAAAGACCTTTCCAATTATCTCCACATTCCACACTCTCAGGTACCTGTTGCCTTCAGCCAAAGATTCTGTCACACACCTCCCTGTCTTTGCACTTCATGTTCCTTGTGCCTCATAAACTTTCTCCTTTCCTCATCGTCCTGTAGACTCCTGTTCATCCTTCAAAACCCCGGAGCAGAATCTTCCCCGCCCCCCCCCCCCCAAATGAAGATTGCTTTAAAATCCTGCAGGCAGAGTTTGCCCCATCCTCAGTGCTTTCAGAGCCCCTTAACGCTTCCATTGGTGCTTTTGGTGAACTATATCATGGTGATGCTTCTGTCTCCTGGGAGTGTTTAAAAATATTTAAAAATATTTACCAATTGGTATGGCAGAAGCATCGACCAATGAGAGTTGATGGAAGGAGGCCAGACACAGACAAGGAGCAAGATCTCTGGAGGACCCCCCATGGGACCTGGGGTTAACCCTTCCCTTTCTGGTTCATGGGAGTCAGAGGGCTTTAGGAGCCCAGGGCAGAGTGTAGTTGATCAACTATTAGGGAGTATTTCAACTTTTCAAAGTGTGTATTGTTGTCCTGGTGCATCCTGGCTGACCTGCAGAGCCGAGAGCTCCCCACTCAGAAATGAGCTGACTTTCAGCACAGGCCTTGTGTGGTTCATCTCTCCGTGCAGGTGTCTGGGACAGGGGTTGGTCCAGAGCTAGTACTCAGAAGAGGAGGATGGAGGGGGTGGGAAATGATCTGCGGTAGCTGGGTTCCAGGGCATCCTTCTCGGGGGTTAGGGAATAAGGAGACTGCTCTGAAATCAGGAGGCATCAATTTCTCCAGCTTTACCCAAAGGACCCTCTACAGGGAATGAGTCCAGCATATTATAAGGTGTCCTGCAGTAGCTGGGAGAAAACACAAGAAAAAGGAGTCAGTCTCAGGCCATATACATACAACTGATGAATTACTATTACAGAAACACACGCACCTACATACAAACATACACAATCTATAGATGTGTGCTATTCACACACGCCACCTACTCCTCAATGTACCCCCACATACCCTAAAGCTGGGAGTGACCCACAGAATCCAAAGAATGGCCAAGGCAGCCTTCCATGCTGGGTTGGAAGGGTGGCCAGAGGGTGGGGGTGGCAGGAGTTCCCTGGAGACAGAACAGCTTGGTGCTGGAAGGGTCTGGAGAAGCAGAGGCAGGAGCAGAGGGCACCAAGGAGGGGCTGGTTAAACAGGGGGTGCAGTGAGGCACCACCCTGGCTGGGGCAGAGCGTGGATCTCAGGAGGTCATGGGGCAGGAGGGTGCAGAGGGGAAGGTTATGTAAAGAGGAGAGTGTGGAGCAGGGAGGAGGCTAGCATTGTGCAGAGAACCTTCCATACAGCAAGCGTATGCTAGGTACCTTGCAGACATCATAACTTCTCGTTCCCACTGTAACCCTCTGAGGTGTGAATGATGATCTCATTTCACAGACCATGGGCAAACTCATGAAGTGGCTTGTCCAGGGCTGCAAAGCCATGGATTGGAGCCCACATGTAGACCCAGGTCTTCTGGGCTCCTAAATCCCCTGTTATTTCCACCTTGCACTCAGCGGGTAGAGCTGTGTATAGTGACCTTTATTCCCTGCCCCATACTCCTTCTCTTCCCAAAGGACGCACTGGAGTGTCTGCCCCTTATTACATCTCCACAAACTCTAATTGGGAACAAGTGGGTAATACAGCAGTGTAAGGGATTTTGGCCAGAGCCAGGTTTCTCAACTTCGACACTGTTGTCATTTGGGGCTGGATCATTCTTTGTTATTTGAGGCTATCCTGTGCCTTATAGGATGGTTTTTTTTTGTTTGTTTTTAAATGTTTATATATTTTGAGACACACACACACACAGAGCAAGCGGAGGGTGGGGAAAGAGGCAGAGAGAAAAGAGAGAGAGAGAAAAAGAGAGAGAGAGAGAGAGAGAGAGAGAGCGAGAATCCCAAGCAGGTTCTGTGCTGTCAGAGCTCAGCCTGACAGAGTTCCATCTCATGAACTGTGGGATAATGACCTGAGCTAAAGTCAAGTGTCAGATGCTTAACCAACTGAGCTACACTGGTGCCCCTTGTAGGATGTTTAAAAGCCTCTTTGGCTACTAGCATCATTCCTTCTTCTCTACCCCTAGTTGTGACAACGAAAAATGTCTCCAGATATTTCCAAATATCCCCCGGGTGGGGGGGGGTGGGGACAAAAGTTGAACCCCATTAGTTGAGAACTGCTGGGTTAGACAGATGTCTAGCTTATGAGGATCTAGAGGGGATTTTACAAGTCTCCTAGCCCGTCTGCATTGATCTCCAGCACTCCAGCAGAAACATGTCCCTCTTGCTTAGGTGATGATGAGTCAGGCTAAGCAGCAGGGGGGTTGACACCATGACCTCCGGAGGGCCTTCTGGGCAGCCTTGCTGATCTGGGCGGGCACCGGCCCCGCCCTCCCCCATGGGCGACTGGGCTCCCATAGAGCGACCTTGTCCAGCAACGCTCTTCCTCCTGCACCCCCAGGACGGCAGACCCAACAGCCAATTATGAAAATGAAAAATCCAGGTCTTGGCCTCAAATGAGTATTTTCCTTTGGTGCTTTGATTCTCCTGTAATAAGCGCCTGGTCACCAAGGAATCCCAGGAATGTGGCCTTGATAATAAAAATAGGCACCTGGCCCAGAGGGGCCCACTCACTGGACTGGCACAGAGGCCTGGACAGGCGGCCTCCAAGTCCACAGCTGCCCCTCCCCTGCTGGGCAGGGGCACTTGCTGAAACTGCCTGTCCCCTTTCAGCCCTGGGCCTGTTTCTACATCCTTCTTCCAGAGCCTCGCTGCAGCTCCTGCTTCCTTAGGAAAGTGAGAAGCCTTATAAATGTGTGGCTTCATATCAAGAAAACAAAACACAACACTTCCACCTCCAACCTAACATGGTTTGATTGTTTACTTCCTCATATGCTATCACCAAAAATGGTACTCTGATCATTTCCATTTTAAATTTTTTTTTTCAACGTTTTTATTTATTTTTGGGACAGAAAGAGACAGAGCATGAACGGGGGAGGGGCAGAGAGAGAGGGAGACACAGAATCGGAAACAGGCTCCAGGCTCCGAGCCATCAGCCCAGAGCCTGATGCGGGGCTCGAACTCACGGACCGCGAGATCGTGACCTGGCTGAAGTCGGACGCTTAACCGACTGCACCACCCAGGCGCCCCTCATTTCCATTTTAAAGAGGAAGAAGTTGAGGCACAGGGAGGTTAAGTCACTGGCCCAAGGGCTCACAGCTGACAAGTAGCTTTGCTGGGTTGTGAACTCAGACAGCTGTTTCAGCTTCATCTGCCAGGTGACCAGATTGTCTGGGACCCTGGGGCTGACACCAGGGGTACAGGAGATCTTGACTTTGAGTGTACCCTCCCTGGGTGGCTGGGAGGGTGATGAGCTCCGTAGGAGACTGAGAACTCTGGTCGCTCCCTGTCTCCCTGGTTGCAGGAGTCTTACTCTGTAAAACAGGAGGGTTGATGGGGAGGAAGGGCTATGTGGCCAGGCTGCCCAGGGAATCCACCTTCCTCGGAGCTCCTCCCGAGATCCTAATTCTTTCATATTTTACCCCAAAAGAGCATGCTCCCAATTCAGGATGCCAGTCGATGGCATTTCCCCAGGAATAAGTATAGGGAGGCAGTGTAGGGCATAGCCTTGGATCCTCAGAGGGTAGAGTTGGGGCCATTTCTGCTATTTGATACTATGTGCTCTCAGCCAAGTTACCGAACACATGGGACTTCTCATCTATATTTTGGAGCAAATGAAACCAACTTCTAGAGTTGTTCCATTCAATGAGAAAATGAATGTGGAGCCTTGCACACTGGGCACACTGGGCATACTTGGAACACTGGGACCCTCTAGAGTTGTTTGATAATTATTTTGATGGAAGAGGTAGGGCATCATCTAAGGCCCTTGGGCCCTGAGGCATGTGGCCAAACGTCTCTGGGACTCAGCTGGCTCACCTATAAAATAAGGGAAACAATGAAGTCCCATCTCAGGGCATGAGGAGCGTCAGGAGGTGCGGACACACATGCAGAGGGCCAGAGGTGGGCACCATGCTGGCTGGTTCAGGATTCCAGGTAATGAGGATGCCCAGGTAGGGATACAGGAAGGGCATTCACAAGAGTTCAGGCTACAAAGTGGGCTGGCTCCAGTTTTGAGACTGAGATCGTTTCCTGGCTTCTGGAGCCCAGGGACTTGTAAGAGACAGTGACACAACTGAAATGGTTGTTGACTCTGTGCTTTGTCCCCAGCACCCCTGGGGCCTGGAGCTGGGTTCCTATAGGAGTGAAGTTCTGCAGAGTGAAGTGAAGTGAACAGCCTAGCGAGGCCAGGAAAAATTCCAGGGTGGGAGGCTCCAGGGGCAGGTATCTCCTCTTCCCCTGTGCCCTGGTCCCTCTCCCACAAACACTATCATGTGGCTGATTGTGGGCACCGAGAACCTAGGACAGCGACTGGACTGGAGCACAAGACTACTAATAATAGCCACTAGTTATCAAGGGCTTTGTATGTACCAGGTACTAAGCTAAAATCTTCCCAGGCATTGTCTCATTTCATCCTTACCAGGGCTCTCTGGCATAGGGATCGTGTTCCCTGTTTCATGAAGAACTTAAGGTTCAGAGAGGTTAAGCACTTTGCTCAAGGTCACACAGCTGGCACATGCTAGGACCAGGATTCAGTTACAGGTGAGCCAATCGAAAGGCTTTAACTTGTACACTCTTTGCAGCCCTTCCAGAGACCTGTTTCTCTTAAACTTGTGATTAAGGTAAGGCAAGCACCCTATGAACCTCCTTTCAAGCTCCCTGAAGAGTTTATCCTACTGCATTTGAAGTCAAGTCAGTTCAAGCCATAGGGAGTGACTTCTGTAAACTGTATTTTCTATATCCAATGTTCTGAGACACATCATCTTCTTTTATTTATTTATTTATTTATTTATTTATTTATTTTTTTAATGGTTATTTTTGAGAGAGGGAGAGACAGAGTGTGAGTGGGAGAGAGGCAGAGAAAGAAGAAGACACAGAATCTGAAGCAGGCTCCAGGTTCCTAGCTGTCAGTACAGAGTCTGACGCAGGGTTCAAACTGACGAACTGTGAGATCATGACCTGAGCCGAAGTCAGATGCTTAACTGACTGAGCCACCCAGGCACCCCCATATCATCTATTTGAAGATGCACTGTTGGTTTAATGGTGACCTTTGAGAGGAAATAAAGGAAGGGCACATTAATCTAATGTTCCCAAATTCTTCCACTTTATATCACGGGTATATGAGCATCTTAGGATGGAGGAAATACTGGGCCAGGATCTGTGTTGAACCCATCACGTAATAGTAAGGTGTACAGGAAAATTCATGCATTTATCTGTTCTTTCCAGAATACATGCATTTTGTATGTATTTTTTATTAAAGTGTAATTTACATATGGTAACATGTGCACGTATTAACTGAACTCCTTCCTATGTGTACACCCACATAACCACCATCTCTTCAATGACTGTTTATTAAGC